>NC_090440.1:1849515177-1849818208 GCF_031143425.1 Pleurodeles waltl
AGGAAAGCCTAGAGAAGATGGGTCTTTTTATCCCAAAATAGGCTGGGGAGGTGGGGACTGTTCATTACCATAAATACACCTTTAGGTGTGCCATGAGGTCCCTCCAAAGGCAGAAAGATTGCATCATGCTATATTTTACTTAGAATGGTGCACTTTGGGATAGTTTGTAGTTACACAAACAGGATGTACTTCAAATGTGAGAAGAGTTGCTCTTGGGAACTTTTTGTCCATTGGCCAGGGAGTGTCTTGAGGTCATCTCCATCCACTGGCCAGTGAATTGAACACAAGTATTACCCCCCCCACCCGCAGCTACTCAGAACAAACTCTTGACCTGAAGCAGAACAGAAGAGGACTGGAACTGTTGCCTGTGACCTGCGACCTGTGTGGAGACCTAAAGCGCTAGACCACCTCCCACTTGTACCCATGAGCTGGACTCCAAGAAGTAGACTCAGTGGGAGGAATGTAACCCTGCTTAATCCAAACAGGGCAGAATGGGTATAATGAGGACTGTCTCTAAGTCATAATGTGATTCGTGGGCAATTGGCACATTTGTAATCTTGAGATGTAGAAGGTCTAGTTTCCCTCCTTGGTTTGAGCAGAGAGGGTCCGTGTTGGGAATGTGGTGCAAAACAACTGTTTTCCTACATTTGCAGAGTTATGTCCTAAATATCTAAATTGTGGATCCACACATAATATACACTGGTTCAGATATACAATACCTCACGATGGCAGTTTAATTAAGGATTTGCAATAGGGCTGGGAGAAATTTAAATTAAGCAGGCTTAATTTTTGCAATTTTGGGTATTTTGCAGTACACTTATTATTCAAAGTTCCACATACTACATCATGCCATGTTATTAAATTACGTGCCATTGATTGCAAAATGTTAGCACAGGAATGACTTGAATGGCAAGAACACATGTGGTTGTTGCTTGCTCCTTTCATGCTACATGATGGATTGGTAATGTGTGTAATTATGCTGAATTTCATGTAATTTTACCAAAATTCCAAGCATTATGCAAAAGCAAATTACGAACTCTGCGCACACCTCTAATTTCCAATACCATCATTGTGTAATTGATATAGAGCTCTAGAGGTGGTACAAAGCTATCACTCATAAAATCAACAAAAAGCCAAGATACCAGCTTTCTGCCTTAGTCCTATTATATGGTCAAATTTGCTAGTACGTTTCTCCATGGTCAAAAAATGTAAGTAATGTTTTTGCAGTTGCTCTATTGCTGTAAGCTTGGCGTGGCTCAATATGTTTTCCCTATCCTGTGTCCAATTTTTCAATTAAAATATAAATTATAATTAATTAAATTAACAAATTGCTTTTTAATTTAAGGAAATATGTATTGCAATTTGAAAAACATTTTTTTTAAAGAACTGTAATTTTTAGTAAAATAAAAAATGCATTAGCATTTTCACTACCTATATGTTTGTATTAAAACAAATTCTGGGTATAATATATTTTTATAGATTTCACATAACATAAATATTATTACACACATATTAGTGTATGATAAATGTGAGAGTTTGAAATTAGAATCTTTAAATACTAAATATATACACTATGCATTAAAACATTAGGAACAGTCATATATAATTCAGAAATGTAAAAAGAATTATACAAGTATTTGAAGAAAGTAAAATACAACAAAAACATATAGAAAACATAAAATTAGGCAATAATAATTGAATGCATGTATTTGAATTCTGAAACCATTTAAAATACATTATTTAGGTGTATTCAAATATACTACTCTAATGCCACTCCTATTAGCTTAGCATTGTAGAAAAAAAAAAAAAAATTGCGGTGTGACATTTATCAGTCTAACTCCCCTCCAAAAAATATTGCTCACAGTGCTGAAATTAAGGGAGTCAGATTCAATATTCCAGTAGGACTAGATTTAAAAGAAAGGATAAACGGGGCAAATTTACTACTGCAGGTCCAATACTGTTGGAAAATGGGTTGTTGGTAAGAACATGTAGGTACCTGCACTTAGCAATAGGCCACTAACCTCCACTTAGGTCCAGTTAGGTCTCAGTAAATTAAACCCAGCTCAACCCTTGGTAGCTTGGCAACGAGCGACAAGGCTTAACTTAGGAGACAGAGGCCCTCATTACAACTTTGACGGGCGGCGGAGGCCGCCCGCCAAAGTTGCGCCGCAGGAATACCGCACCGCGGTCTGAAGACCGCGGCCGGCATTCTGAGTTTCCCGCTGGGCGGGCGGGCGGCCGCCTTAAGGCCGCCCGCCAGCCCAGCGGGAAACAACCTTCCCACGAGGACGCCGGCTCGGAATCGAGCCGGCGGAGTGGGAAGGTGCGACGGGTGCAGTGGCACCCGTCGCGTATTTCACTGTCTGCAATGCAGACAGTGAAATACAAAGTGGGGCCCTCTTACGGGGGCCGCTGCAGTGCCCATGCCATTGGCGGGGCCCCGCGACACCCCCTACCGCCATCCTGTTCCTGGCGGGCGAACCGCGGTAGGGGGTGTCAGAATCCCCTCGGAGGATTCAAAGGGGCAGCGGGAAACTGGCGGGAGACCGCCAGTTTCCCCTTTCTGACCGCGGCCAAACCGCCGCGGTCAGAATGCCCTGAGGGGCACCGCCGGCCTGTCGGCGGTGCCTCCGCGTCCAGCGGCCCTGGCGGTTACAAACCGCCAGGGTCGTAATGAGGGCCAGAGTGTAAAGCATTCAAATATCACAAAACAGTACTTAAATAAAACACAGGAAACAGTTTAAAAATCCAAAACCAATTTATGAAAATAGATTATATTTTTATCTTTAAAATGACACATGAACAAATAAAATCGGACAAGTGGAACCGAAGATAAGAATTTTTAAAGAATTATTATTTTTTTAGCGCCTAGAAACAAAAAGCGCCAATTGGGTCATCTGGTTGCACCTTGACTGGGGCAAAGTCAAAGTTTAAGGCCGACCGCGATGGAGCCCGGCTCGGCTACAGGCCGCAGGAGGCCTCAGTCAAAAGTTTACCTTCGCACTTAGTCGTTTTTCTGAAGATTTTCTTCAGCGGGACGAACCTGCCAGTCCAATCCGACCTCCTGGAACCCTTCTCCGGATGCGCGTCGCGGGAATCCTCGGTGGAGATTTTTACCTTCGTACTTAGTAGATTTTTCGAGTTGAAAATCCTTTGACCGGGGTAAACCTGGATCTTGATCCGATGTCCTTGGAGCCCTCCTCGGATACGCTGGCTGTGAGGTCCCGGTCAACTTCATACATTCGGACTTAGGCCCTCATTACAACCCTGGCCGTCGGTGGTAAAGTGGCGGTAAAACCGCCAACAGGCCGGTGGTAAAAAAAATTGAATATGACCATGGCGGAAACCGCCAACATAGACAGCCACTTTAACACTCTGACTGCCACGGTGGTACAAACAAACAGTATGGCGGTCACTGCCAACAGACAGGCGGAAGACAATGTATCGCCCACACTATTATGACAGGCCAATCCACCACCTTTTCCGGGGCAGATTCAATGGGAACAAGAACACGGCGGAAACAGGGCTTGGAAGGGAAAACACTCACCTCTACACACCCCATGAGGAACCCGGTCGCCCTGGAGCCAGAAATCCAAACACTCCCTGCGATAGTCTTCCTGCTCCTCTACCAGGAGCACGGCCGACAGCGGCGCCGACCACGGTGAGTACTGCACCTACAACACAGGGGAGGGGGAGGGAAAAGAGAGTGACACACACACGCAACACGCAACACCCCCACCGTCACCCACAACAACACACACACCAATACATGCTGCAACATTACATTTACACCCCCAAGCCCCCTTCAAGAACGCAATGACAAAAGGAAATGATTGTAACCATTGTAATCAAGAATAATCCATTAGTCAAAAATGTATATACACTATAAACAATTATGTACACCAAGAATTCAAGTACAGGTACTGCACCTATATAGTCCGTGGACCACTGGGCCCAAAATGGATGGGCGAGCCCCACACAAGATACCCGATCGAAATGGAGAGAACACTGCAGGGGCATCAGATTGAAATAAAACAGGCACCTCAAGGGGAAGGGAAGGGAGGGCACCTCAGCCGGATGAGTACATGACGCCAGCTCCACGAGGGGGCTCCATGCCCATTGATGTATCTTGGGGAGTGCAAACCACAGTCTCTCAAGTCTCTCCAGTGAGTGGTTTGCCCACTGCTTTATCCTGGGGAGTGCAAAGCCACAGTCTCTCAAGTCTCTCCAGTGGGTGGTTTGCCCACTGCTTTATCCTGGGGAGTGCAAAGCCACAGTCTCTCAAGTCTCTCCAGTGGGTGGTTTGCCCACTGCTTTATCCTGGGGAGTGCAAAGCCACAGTCTCTCAAGTCTCTCCAGTGGGTGGGTTGCCCACTGCTTTATCCTAGGGAGTGCAAAGCCACAGTCTCTCAAGTGGATAACAGTCTCCACTGGTTCTGGAGGGGGCTTTGTGCCAAGAGTGCTTCAACCTGCCAAGGCCTGAGGTAGTGGATGAGATTCTCCACCGGTTCTGGAGGGGGCTTTGTGCCCAGAGTGCTTCATCCTGCCAAGGACTGAGGTAGTGGATGCCTTTCTCCACTGGTTCTGGAGGGGGCTTTGTGCCCAGAGTGCTTCATCCTGCCAAGGACTGAGGTAGTTGATGTGGTTCTCCACTGGTTCTGGAGGGGGCCTTGTGCCCAGAGTGCTTCATCCTGCCAAGGACTGAGGTAGTGGATGCCTTTCTCCACTTGTTCTGGAGGGGGCCTTGTGCCCAGGGTACTTCATTCTGCCAAGGACTGAGGTAGTGGATTCCTTTCTCCACTGGTTCTGGAGGGGGCATTGTGCCCAGAGTGCTCCACATGCAGTGTGGCTGGTCCCATCCCTCACCTGGGTGTGTGTGCCACGGGATTGCCTAGGAACAGGAAGCATGATACGCCATGGAGGCAGAGACATACCCCACACTGCTGCGGCTTTGCCTTCCACCTGCAGGAGCAAACAGCGATGGAAGTCATGCCTCATGGAAGCTGGGCAGGGTCCAGGAAGTCTCCTCCAGCCTCGGACGACTGACCACTGGGGATGGTAGCCATGTCAGCGGTGGTGCCACTGTCCGAGCACATCGCAGGGCTGGTGGAGGTGCTTGCGGCGGTGTCTGTGGCGGCGGTGCTGGTGGTGGTGCATGTGTCAGCACCTGTTGAGGGACACAGAAGGACGTCTTTTGGAGCCTCGTATGGCTGCGCACTGGGGAAGATGCTGTGGACTGTTGCTGAGGCCGCAGACATGCCGGTGGCGGTGCAGGTGGCTGTGCAGGTGGCGGTGCTGGTGGCGGTGCAGGTGGTGGTGCTGGTGGCGGTGCAGGTGGCGGGGCAGGTTGTGGTGTTCGCCGCGGTACAGGTTGGTGTTGTCGTGGACAGAAGGGGTGACACTAGTCCCTCTGTCGGTGCCACTGTGCCCTGTCCTGACCTGCTCTTCTGCTTTTGTCCCTTCCCCACCTTTGATGGTGCCGCAGGTGTCTTGCCACTGTCCCCTTTTGTTTTGGTGGAGCCTTTGGTGGCTGGTAGGTGCAGCTTCTCCCTCCAGGATGTGGGTACCTTCTTCACCTTGGCAGGTGGTGGAATGTCCTTGCCTTCGCTACGTGGCACACTGGCAGCCCTGATGGGTTGCGCACTCGATGACCCGCAGTTGCTGGCACCACTGTGCCTGGGGATTTGGTGGCTGAGGTGCTGGGCTGGGACCTGGAAATCCTGGCCCTAGGGGAAGGACGGGGGGGGAGGTGAAGTGAAGAGGTCAAAATTTGCCAGGAAAAGTTTTTTAGACACACTGGGACGGGAAGATGGATAGGGTTTGGGAGTAGAGGAAGAGGTAGTGGTTGTAGGAGGTGTACGTTTCCTGAATTTGGGTGAAGGTGCATGTGCCAGAGGCTGTTGTGAGGTGGATGGCTGTTGGGTGGGTGTGTGCCTGGGTTTGTGTACTTTAGGAGGAGGGCTCACAGACACACTGGGAGAGGGCACTGGGGATGTGTGCATGGTAGTGGGGGTGGTGATTGCATGTGAGCGGTGTGTGATGATGGGCGTGCTGGTGATGGAGTTAGTTGCTGAGGATGTAGTGTATGCAGGTGTGAGTGGAGACGAGACAGGGTGGGAGGAGGAGGACGTGGAGGGGGGACACAGTGGAGGCAGTAGATGTTACTGTGTCTGCATGGGTATGGTGCTTGTGTGAGTGCTTTTGGGATGTATGGTGCTTATGTTTGCCATGTCCACTCTTGTGTGTTGATGAGTGTGCATGCTAGTCTGATGGTGTGCTTGGGATAAGCTGAGGTACAGGGGATTGGGTCAGGGTGGAGGAAGTTGGAGGGGGGAGGCTGGACACAGGGACAATGGCTGCCATCAGTGCTGAGGCCAGAGCCTGAAATGCTCTCTGTTGGGCCGCCTGTTCAGAATGAATGCCCTCAAGGTATGCATTTGTTTGTTGCAAATGTCTCTCTACACCCTGGATGGCATTCAAAATGGTAGATTGCCCAACAGGGATGAATCTCAAGAGGTCAATAGCCTCCTCACTGAAGGCAGCAGGGCTGACTGGTGCAGGGCCTGAGGTGCCTGGGGCGAAGGAGATGCCCACCCTCCTGGGTCAGCGGGCACGAGACACACGCTGAGGGGCTGCTGGGAGGGCGGTGTTGGTATGGGGGTGGCGGCTGTACCTGTTGTTGTGGTGGGCACAGAGTTGCCCGCCACCGCAAGGGAGCTCCCATTAGAGGAGGAGTCGCTGTCACTGGTGTATGCTCCTGTCACCGTCGTGGAGCTCCCCTCGCACTCTGTCCCACTGGTGGCTTCAGACTCCATTGCTTTACCCTTCAGGGCCAAGTGGGTTGCAGCTCCCTCCTGCTCCAGTGCCACTGCACCTCCGCCAGATGATGCTATTGCACACAAGAACAGGGAGACAAAACAAAAAGGGGGGAAAGAAAAAAAGAAAAACATGTTCAGTGCATGCAACACCACCACTGTTGGCGGATACAACACACAGGGAGCAGCCCTCTGCACTAAGCCATGCACTAACAGTTCCTAGCAAATTCACATGCCCAAGGGGTACGAGGCCTAAGCCCAATTGCTGCACACCTGGAAGTCACAGGAGCCCGACTCGG
Organism: Pleurodeles waltl; assembly: GCF_031143425.1. NCBI lineage: Eukaryota > Metazoa > Chordata > Amphibia > Caudata > Salamandridae > Pleurodeles > Pleurodeles waltl. The sequence goes on from NC_090440.1 coordinate 1,849,522,292, forward strand.
TGTAGATGGCTCTAACCACTAGTGGGGCTGGGGTGCCACAGAGCCTGCCTAACAAGGGACCTTGCCTACCAAGTTTGCCCTGGCCTAGGGGAACCCACAGCCCACCTCCCCCAACCAGACATCTCGTAATCCAACTCTGTATAGGCCATCGCCAGGATCCAGTACATCAGGGGTCATGGTGCGACGGGCCCCCCTTCCAAGTTGGGATGCCATCCCCAGCTGGGCCTCCACTGTCTTACTCATTGCCCACCAGTTCCCACCCATGCCCTGACGCACATACACTCACCATCCTCACATGCAGGCCTCAGCCCCCCCCCATGTATCTTCCATCCACACCACTCAAAACAGGCATTGCCCACGCAGCAGGCTCACAGTGTACTCACCTGTTTGTCTGGAGGACCGTACAGTTGTGTGGACTGGGGGAGGACCCCATTCACCAGTTTCTCCAACTCCTCTGAAGTGAAGGCAGGGGCCCTTCCCCCAGATACTGTAGCCATCGTCGCTTCCAGACACAGGTCACAGCAGCACTTGCAGTGTAGGTCCTCTGCTGTTGAAGGTCAGGTATCAAGTGAGGGAACTGATAGAAAATAGCGGTCACATCCGCGGCGGTGGGTACCGTCACCGCCGGCGTACATCATCATTGGCTCCTGGGACCCATAGGGCCCAATGTTAACCAATGCTGAATTGCGCCGAATACTTTGACCGTCCACCGCGACGGTGTACAGAGCCAGCGCTGTTACCTCATTTCCCCTTGTCCCACCTTACAGGTCTGGCAGCCGCCATTTTGGGGGGCCACATGGGATGGATAAAAACTGCATCACACCTATCTAGGCTGGGAATACAGACAGATACTGGTACATTGCGAATTACCAACGTTTCAGCAAATAACACATTGTGATACCTCAGTGTTGGATGAACCTCTGCTCGCTGTTCTCTTCCATAGGGCTCGTCTGCTGGGGCAGGTGATGAGATGGCAACATCCTCCGGTGTACAGACCCCTGGTGGACCTGTCGACAATGGAAGAGAGTCACATCATAATCACATACAGACTTGATCGTGCAAAAATCATGGAACTGTGTGCCCAGTTGGCGCCAGACCTGATTTCAGCAATCTGCCATCCCACAGGAATACCCCGCTAGTGCAGGGTCTGACTGTACCCCATTTCCTGGCTAGAGGATCTTTTGAAACAACAGTGGCAATGGCCTCAGGGATGTCCCAGCCAATGTTCTCTAACGTGTTGTCCAGAGTGTTATCTGCCCTGCTGAAACACATGCGCAGCTACACCATTTTCCCTCAGGTGGAGGATTTGCCCTCAGTGAAAGGTGACTTTTATGTCTTGGGACATATCCCCAACATCATTGGTGCCATTGATGGTACACAAGTGGCATTTTTACCCCCCCGCAGGAATGAACAGGTGTACAAAAACCGGAAAAGCTACCATTCGATGAATGTGCAGATGGTGTGTTTGGCAGACCAGTACATCTCCCATGTGAATGCCAAGTATCCTGGCTCTGTGCATGACGCTTACATTTTGAGGAATAGCAGCATCCCTTATGTGATGGGGCAACTCCTGAGGCACCGTGTGTGGCTAATAGCTGAGGCCAAGTTCCCAATACCGTTGACATAGGTGTCTGGGTTTGGGGTTGTCCCTAAGGGTTAGTGTGTGTCTAACAGTTGTCCCTCGACATTTGCAGGTGACTCGGGTTACCCCAACCTGTCATGGCTATTGACCTCAGTGATGAATCCCAGGACAAGGGCAGAGGAACGCTACAATGAGGCGCATGGAGGATTATAGAATGCACCTTCGGCCTCCTGAAGGCCAGATTCCGGTGCCTCCATCTGACAGGTGGTTCCCTAAATTACTCACCGAAGAAGGTGTGCCAGATAATCGTGGCCTGCTGTATGCTGCACAACCTGGCTTTGCGATGCCAGGTGCCTTTTCTGCAGGAGGATGGGCCAGATGGTGGCAGCTGTGGAGCCTGTGGACAGTGAAGAAGAGGAGGCAAAAGAAGAAAATGTCGACAACCGTAACAACATCATCATGCAATACTTCCAGTGAGACACAGGTAAGAAGATGTAACAGCTTCTCACATCTCATACTATTGTTGGAGCTAGCATAAGTCTGTCATTTTCACTCAGTGTATGGACCCTGACATGTTACTTTGCCTTTCCATTTCACAGATCTGGGTCCCACTTTGGTCACTCTGCTATGTTTACCGCTGGCCTACAGCTGTGTTACATTGGTATGTGAACAAGTACATTGACATTGCTATATTCCAGAGATTTAGCAATTACACATGTGTGAAAGCACAGACTGACTCCAGTTTGTTTTGTGATTCAAGTGTGTTTATTTCTGTGCAAATAAGTGGAGGGGGTTGTAAAATGGGCTGGGGTGACGGTGGAGGAATGTCCATGGCAGAGTCCAGTCTATTTGTTTCACAGGTGCATTGTCCAATGGGGCATAGGAAGAGGAGCAATGGCAGTTTAAGGTGGGCAGGGTGTCAAAGTAGGACAGAAGGGTAACATTCAGGGGGGTCTTATTTCCTGGCAGGGGTCTTGGCAATGTTCTCTCTCTTGTTCCTGGATCTCAGGGACCGTTTGCAGGGTGGTTCTCCATCTGCAGGGGGTGGGGTGCTGGTGGCCTGTTGTTCCTGTGGCGGTGCCTCCTGTCCACTAGCGCAGGCAGAGGTGGAGGGCTGTTCATTGTCCAGGCTAGTGTCAGGGGCCCTTTGGTGTGCCACTGTGTCCCTCCTGGTGTTGAGAAGGGCTGCCAGCACCCCTGCAATGGTGACCAGGGTGGTGTTGATGGACTTAAAGTCCTCCCTGATCCCCAGCTAGTGTTCCTCCTGCAGCCGCTGGGTCTCCTGAAACTTGGCCAGTACTGTGCCCATGGTCTCCTGGGAATGATGGTAAGATCCTATGATGTTGGAGAGTGCCTCGTGGAGAGTGGGTTCCCTGGGCCTGTCCTCCCCTTGTTTTGCCAGCAGTCCTCTCAGCTTCCCTGTTATCCTGTGCCTCTGTCCCCTGAACCGTGTGCCCACTGCCACTGCCCCCAGGCACCTGATCGTCCTGTGTTAGTGGGGTTGCCTGGGTTCCCTGTAGTGGTGGACACACTGCTGATTGACGTGTCCTGGGACAGAGGGATGGACCCGCTTGGTGGGTGCTGTTTTGGTGTTTCCGGAGGGGGGAGGTTCAGTGGTGGTTTATGACTGTGTCAGGGGAACCGACTGTTCCGAGGTCCCTGATGGGCCGGGCTGGTCATCTTGGTCCAGGCGTGCAGAGCTGCTGTCATCACAGTGAGTCTCTTCTGTGGGGGGACTGGCTATGTCTGCCACCTCCTGTCCAGTGACGTTGGGTAGGGGTCCTGTTGGGGTGTAAATGCATAGTTATTGTATCTGTGTGTGCCATTTGTGCAATGGGTGAGTTACCCTCTACTCTTGTGCTTATATTATTGCAGTGGCCCTTGTGTGATTGGTGATTTTGGGGCATGGGTGAGTCTCTCTACTGGACATGCTTTGGTGATGGGTGTCCATGCATAGGTGTTACATGCAGGGCTTGATTTTGGGATGTGTGGGTTGTGGTAGTGGGGTATTTGTGGGTTGTTGGGGGTGATGGGTGTGAGGGTGGGAGTATATGATGGCATGCAGGTGGGGTGGGGGGGATAAAGTAGTAAAGATTTGCCTTACCAGAGTCCAGTCCTCCTGCTACTCCTGCGAGGCCCTCAGGATGCATGATCGCCAAGACTTGCTCCTCCCATGTTGTTAGTTTTGGGGGAGGAGGTGGGGGTCCACCGCCAGTCCTCTGTACAGCAATCTGGTGTCTGGATACCACGGAACGTACCTTCCCCCGTAGGTCGTTCCACCTCTTCCTGATGTCATCCTGTGTTCTTGGATGCTGTCCCACTGCTTTGACCCTGTCGACAATTCTCCGCCATAGCTCCATCTTCCTTGCAATGGACGTCTGCAGCACCTGTGATCCGAATAACTGTGGCTCTACAGGGACGATTTCCTCCACCATGACCCTGAGCTCCTCCTCAGAGAACCTGGGGTGTCTTTGAGGTGCTATGATGTGATGTGTGAGGTGGTGTCTGTTGTGATGTGTGAGGGGATGTGTTGGTGTGTGTTGTTTGAAGTGCGTGGATGTTGTATGAGTGATGGTGTTGTGTGTCTGTGGATACTGGTGTTGTGTTAGGTAGTGTCTCTCTCTTGCCTTCTTTCAGAATTTTGGTTGTAAGGGTTTGTGGGTGATGTGGGTGTGTGTTTTATATTGGATTGGGTGTGTGGGTGTGGTGTGTGTATGTGTATCAGATGTGTGTATTTTGAATTGTCCAATGTGGTTGTGTTTTGTAAATGTGTGTGTATTTTGAGCGCGGCGGTGTGTACCGCCAATGGTTTACCGCGGTTGAAAGACCGCTGCATTGATTCGTGGGTCGTGATACTGTGGGCGTATTCCTGTTGGTGTGATGGTGTAGGTTTTGGTATCGCCAGTTTATCACTGACCTTTGGTGTGGCGGACTTGTGTGGGTGTCTGTATTGTGGCGGATTCCGAGCTGTGAGTCGTAATACCTGTAGCGGAATTCCGCTGCCACAACGGTATGTTGGCGGTATTCTGCACGGCGGAAAGCGGGATTTACTGCCAGAGTTGTAATGAGGGCCATAATCATTGATGTAAATGACTTTGAATGTCCAGCGTCTGTATGTGAAAACCAGTGGCAGCTGCTAATTTTACCAGGGAGGGGGCTGGACAGGACACACTGATACACACTCATTTACACACATGCATTCACACATGTGCATGCACACACACACACATTCATTCACAACACTCACTCCCAAATATTCATACATAAATGCATGCACCAAGCATTAATAAAATATTTACACTTACCTACGTAGCTCTGTCTCAGAGGTCCAAGGAGGATTGGGACTGCTGCCTAAGGTCAGCCAGTGTGGGAAGAAAGAGGTCTCTACCTCACCAGAGAGTGCGATGGGGTCAGTGAGAGTGGCTGACCACACCCCACTCTGCGACAAGGTGTCAGTGACTGACACTCGGCCTTGAGCACTTCAGGGTTTAAAACTGAAACACCCAGGTCCATGGCAATCAATGAGGCTTCCCCTCATCACGAGGGGGGGGGAGCTCAAGGTTCTTTGCCAGGCTGAAGAGGTCACACCCACATTTAGCACATGTGGAGCGCCTTTCTGCCTGACCTGAAAATAGAGTGTCTGTCAGGGTGATATTTTACCTGACAGACACTCTTATTGTTGGGCAAAAGGTGAGGGGACATGACTCCTCCAACTGTGAGACTGGGCCGAAGCTGGTAAAAGTGACACACGCACAGAGGTGCACCCACACCCCACCTACTCCTTGGTGGGGGGGGGCACAAACATGCCACAGGTTTTTATTAAGGACGATGCCTCACCTCACCTTTCACTTGGGGTAGGGGACACAAGCACACCCTTAACACGTTGCTGGTTGCGGCAGTATGAAGATTTGTGGTTTTGAAGAGAGAAGAAAGAAATGGTGAACGGGGCACTGCAGGCCCCCTGCAAGCTGCACCCAAACGAATCGGCCCGCTTCCACTTGGGGCCCAGGTACACACTCGGCAGTGGTCAGCTATGACCACTGTGCATGCACCACAGGCACCAAAGTACACTTTGAATCTCCCTGAGGGCAGCAGGTTGGTGAAAGCAGAGGTAAAAGTTGTACGGGGGGCTGGGCACAAAGTCTCAGCAACACAGGGCTGCCAAAAAGGAGAAAAGAGTTTGTAGGGAGCTGTAGGCAGGCTGGAGCCTCCCAAGGGACCGGAGACACCGAGGCAGACGAGGGGAGACAGCCCTTCTCACCTCCACTCTTCTCCCAGTCCCCATGTGCAGCACTCTGCCCCCACAGACCTTGCAGACCCTGGTAGACTGGTGCTTGAGGCACCTGAGGCTGCGCTGAGGTGAAGAGGAAGGGCAGAGGTGTTGCAGGAGTAGGGCATGAGTAGGTACTCAGGGAAGGCAGGGGGGCGGTGTCCAATATTCTGCTAGGGCACCCGACCTCTGCACTATCACTTTGCACTTTGTTGCCCTTCATTGCCCTCAGAACTTGCATTGCCCTCCAGAGCTCATGACTGCCTCCCCCACCTGTTCTGTCCAGCCTGCCCGGCCTGCTGGATTGGGAAGTGTCCTCCTCCTGGCATGCCGTGGACAGAGATTTGCATCTTCCCAGCGTTCCCTGGGGCAATGACAACTCCCCCTCCTCGTCAGCGGCCCGGGCTGTAAAGATATATGACACTTCAATACTCCATATAGAACCTCACAAACTTACAGCAATTGTTGACAGTGTCCCTGCCATCATAGGGCCACAAAAACTGGAAGGAAATATGTAATTCATCTCTCACAGGGCATTATGGGACACACCTCAGTGTGAAAAGATTCATAGCTGATGAGAGGTCCCTGTTGCTTTGTGTATTTTAGTGGGTGGCCTCACTCCATATGTTTTGTTTTACTTTTGGGTACCTCTTCTCTAGCCCATGCCACCCACAGGTTTTAGTACTCATTGGAGGTTGAGGGGGGCCAGGGCCCCCACAACCCTACATTCCTTCATGCAGTCACAGTCCTCTGGGGGCTGTGCAGAGCTGGCAACACCTATTTGGTGAACCCACAGACATTAGAGCCCAGCCTATGAGGAGCATGGCCAGGGAGGCAGGAGTCCAGCATGCCCGCTTTACCCTAGTCAAGGGCACGGGGTAGCAACAATACAACCATATGGCATTTCATCGGATCCCTGCCTCTGGGCCTTTTTGCCCTCTCTGTCCTGAAGATGGGATACTCCAGGCAGTCTTATGTTGGACCCTGGGAGATGGGGTTTTCAAGTTAAAGCATGCCTTCAGTATGGGGGAATCCATGACCACTTCTCTCACCTGAAAACTAAATACATTTTGCCATCCCCTAGGGCCTAAACCACCTGGTAGTAATTGAAGAAATTGCCTCAGAGCATTACACGCTCAGTCCTTTCATTTAAGGGATCAAACATCAAACCTTTCTATTTCCATAACTTGGACCAGGTTGAGTTGATTTGGTGGATCTTTAGCTTGTTTTTCTAAATAACAAAAAATCCATCAGGAGAGCTGGAAATATCCAATTATAAATATTTAAGAGACAAACACACCGAAAGCACAAAACGCCAACTATGGTTATCCGTTTACACTGGACTGGGACAAAATCACAAGTTCAGGCTGACCGTGCTGGAATACAGGACAGCTACAGGGACCAAATTATACCAAATGAGCAAAAGTACCCTAAATCCTGGTTGTGGAGTGTAGCGAGATCCTACTTTGAGTGTGTGTCATGCAGCGATGGTTACAAAACGTTGCAAGACTGCAATGCAAGATCCTGCTTCATTGTCAAGGATGCCATCAATTAGGGGCTTGCGATGTGAAGGTCTGTGACTAGGATGTATCGTGCAGTGGAGGTTACTAGGAGGCTGTGGGTGGTGATGCGAAGTTCTGCAATGGGGATCACTCACTCAGTGGTCCCAATGTGAAGTTTGGTGAATTGATCTGCTACTCACAGTCCCTGATGCAGCAGTTTGGGAGGCAATATATTGGTTCTGTTGGCACCACAGTTGTGCTGGCAGTGCACCTTCAGGCCTACTTCCAGGGATTCAAGACTGGGGATGCACCAAATGAGAGGGCAGGACACACAGTTGACAATGTCCAGATGTTAGATTCTAGATGGAAGAAACCTGTTCTGACCTTGAGGCTTCTGATCAGGAGCACTTGGAGCCATTCCAGTGGTCCTGGATTCCAGATGCTGGTCCAGTCCTACTCAGTCAGGCAAGGGCACAGCACTGCAGCACAGCATGGTAGCAAGGTGATAGTCCTTCCTGCAGCAGAGCATCACAGCAGTCCTTCTCCTGAGTCTTCCACAGGTCCAGGAGTGTACTGAAGAGTTGGGAGTCTAAAGTCCGATATTTATACCACATGCCTACTTTAAAGTAGGAGAACTGTCTAGAGGCTTCTACTCCCCTGAGGTGTGATGCATCCCCTTCCTCCCTACCCTGGCCCCAGCTTGTCTGACAACACAAGAAAATTGCGACAAACCCTTTGTAAGACTGCTCAGGCAGGGCTTTTGTGATGTGCAAGTGTGGTAGGGGACAACTCCTCCCCCTCGTTTAGTCAGAGTGGCCCATCCTGTATTCACCTTGCTTCCCACTGTCTCACTGTCTGGGAGCAATACACAAATACCAACTGCCAACTCCACTAAGTCATGTGACCTAGGACAGGCTGCAGGCACCAAATAGCAAAGGGCAGGAAAATGCCAACTTTCTAAAAGTGGCATTTTCAAAATGTTACCATTAAGGCTGATTTTAAATTTCAATTTTATAGACACCAACCACAACATGCTTACCTTTTCCCAGTCACTTGATAACTGTAATAAGGCATCCCAATGTTATCTTATGAGACAGGTAGCCACACATTAGTGAAAAACACATTAAGGAGTTTTTCTCTACTAGGACTTGTAAAAGTACATGCCAACATTTTTAATTGTAATACACCCGGCCCTATGGGATACCTACGGCCTATACAATCAGGTTATATTGCCAAGTTGTCTACAATGGCAGGTTCTAGAGATGTTTTAAGGGGCTACTTAAGTGAGTGGTACAACACTTTCTGCAGGCCCACTAGTAGCATTTAACATACAGGCCCTGGGTATATGGTATACTGCTTTACTATGGACGTATGAGAAAATAAAAAATGATAAACAGGTGTAGGCTAATTTTAATGTGTTTTAGGAATTGAGCACAAGCACTTTCACACCTGTTATTGACTTTGAGTTCCAGGGTCTTCTTCTCTGTCTCCCCTTTGTGCAGAGGTTTATAATTGGGGGAGGAAGGTTCTAGATGCCAGGCATACATAGTCAATCTTAGGATGGTACATCATCCCTCTGCCCTGGCTTAACCCTTCTTCACAACATTCTATGGTCTGTCAAGTTTTCTTTGTGAAGAGCTGCACTGAAGCTCTCAGCTCCACCCCTAAATGATATCACTTCCTGATCCCTTCCCGTCAAAGCTTCAAATGGGAGCCTCCTCTGTGATGGTTCCAGATGTCTCATCTTCCTCTTTGGTTCAGTGGGTCCTGGCTGACCCAGACCAAGTGCAGTGTGACAGCTAAGTATAAGATGCAGATTTCCTTTCTCACCCCTTCCTTTGCAGGAACTTAGCCAATCACTGATCACGGCTTACTTTGGGGAAGCTTTTGCTCCCTTTCCAGGGAGCATAGTAATTAACATGCCCCAGCAGATGGAACAAAGGTCTAAGTTCTGAGTGGTATGTGAAATTTGTGCCGTGTCATTCTTGCATATGGGCCTTTCACTGCCTGCACTGCAGCTCCTAGTTAAACATAAGTACAGAAACTGGAGGTGGTGAATTGCAAATCAGCAAGGTGGGAAGGGAGTGGGGGCACCAGGGGCTACTGCCAGGAAAAAAAAAAAAAGCAACAATCCTCTGGTAAGACACCAGTATCAAAAGTGAGTGCTTGCCCTGTGGTGAACTGTCTGATCTGATTACGAGCTGAGCTTGAGAAACATGATGAATCTTGATGTCCCTTAAAATGAATATGTGGGTTACTGGAACCTGCAAAATCAAACTCATCAAGAATGTTTCACTGCGTGGGCATTTGAGGAGAAAAACTGCATTTTTACCCTTTCGCTGCTAGGCCTCCCCCAGAAGTGCTGAGCCCTTTTTTGGCTATTTGGTGTAGTTCACACTTAGGCATCCATAATGTTTTTGCACATATAAGGTATCCTTGCCAAATTTGCATTCTTATTTTCCAACATCCTGGGGATTCCAAAGGTGTACATGGTTTGTAGATTTCCCTGGAGGGGACTGAGGAAATTGGCAAAACAACATTTTGAGTTTTCAAAAAAAATACTCTAGATTAAAGTGTCTGTTTATTTCCCTAAAAATGGCATCCACAAGTGGTTTGTTGTACTAAAGTCACTGGCTTTCAGGAACATGCAGAGCTGAATCAAAAAACTCCACAGTTTTAGCCTCTTATGGCTCTGTGGATATAAAGGGTGTGTAGGTTCTCCAGGAACCCAAGGTACCCATAGCCAACAACTGAGCTGCACTGTAAAATGTTTTTTTTCATTGACTACCAAGTATAGACCTATTCGTATAGCAAAATAGGCAGAGTGAAAAAAGGAAACATGTGTTTCTGAAATGAGAACAAGATATAGAGTTTAGGAGCACTGGTATTTGTACATTTCTGAATTTGTGGGTACCCATACGAGCGTGTGAATTTGAGGGTATTTTTCAAAATGTAATCTTTCTTATATACTGATTTACAATTGAATGCAGCAAAATGTAATGGGTAACAACAAATGTTCCACATTTCTATGCTCCCACAAGTCTCTCAATAAAAATGGTACCTCACTTGTGTGGGTAGACCTAGTGTCTGTGACAGGAAATGGCACAAAATACAACATGAATACATTGCATTTTTCCACCAAAAACGGATCTGTTTTTTCTAATGTGGGTAGCTCTAAATTTTGGACCTTTGCTCAGCTGCCACCTAGGGAAATCAAGCCAGGCAGTACATTTTTGATAACTAGACTCCTAGGGGTATCCAGGGTGGGCTGACTTGCATGGATCTCACCAGAATCCCTTGCAAACCTCAAAATTTGTCTAAGAAACTTGTTCAACACAAGTGGCAAAGAGGTTTTATCAGCACAGATGGGATACAGGTGGGGCAGTGCTTGGTGGTAGGAATTTAATGGATTCCTGCAGATTCTAGAAGTTTCCATCAGTGAAATGGAGGGAAAATGTGTGACTTCAGGCAAAGTTTGCATAGAGATTAGCAGGACAATGTGGGTAAGAAAATAGTGTGGGGTGCATGTGAAGCACACCACCCTAGACTCCCTCAGATGTCTAGATTTCAGAAGTGTCTGGGTCTGGTAGGTTTTTCCAGGCCACTGCCTATCCAAGCCCAAAAAGTGCAACAGTTGACCATTGCAAGTGAGACAATATATGGAGTTAGCCAAGGTCTCCTAACATATATATAATTACAACACCCAAAACAGACAAATGTCCTCTTGCTTGCCATTTGGATGAGATGCTCTAATCCACAGGGGGAGCAAACAGATTGTTGCCCACTTCAGTTGGGGCGGGGCATAACCATCCCCACGGTGGTGTGTGGCCCCCACCCCTCCTTTTTTTCAAAAAATGATTCCCTGGTGTCTACTGGGCTCTCTCTCCAATGCACACTCTATGGCTCACCCTGTACCTCTTGCAATATATTCTCTGCCCCCACTCACTGACTCATACAAAACCTCATTCTACTACTGTGATCTCCAAAATAATCCTTTCTAGACTCTTCCATCATCTATCCCTCCTTGGCTCATCCCAAACTTAATTTTACCATTGTGATCCCCCAAACAATCCTTTCTAAATTGTTCCCTCATGTATCCCTCTTTTGATCTGACCCAAACCTCCTTTTCCTACTATGATCTTCCTAATTCATTTCTAGAGACTCAGCCCTCCTCCAGCTCTCATTTGACTAAACCTCATCTTACTTCTATGATCTTCCAAATAACACTTTCTGGACTCTTCCCTCTTCTATCCCTTCATTTTTCTATTCAATCCAACAATCAGACTTGCATGTCCACCGCTCAATTTAACTCATATTTCTCTATACTAACCCACCCCTAATCCATTTATGGTTCCAAATTAGCGTGCTACTCACCGAAAGGTGTTCTGACACTTCATCACAGCACTATATAAATACAATTATGATTACAATTATGATATGGAGTCATTTAATCTATATCAGACACTTACAGAGCAGGGTACACATGTTCACTCATATTTTCAATACAACCCAATTTGTGCTGATAGCTGGCCCTCTTTTCATTTTTTTGTGTTGACTACCTTGTGCACCCTCAGAATTACATTCTAATAATCGATCCTTTTTGGGAAGGCCTTTTCTGCCCCCACTGGGGGCAGATCGGCCTATTATTAGGCCGATCTGCCCCCAGGGGGGGAAGAAACCTCTAGGCGCCAGGGCAAATTTTTTTTTTGTGTTTTTTTTTTTTGTTCTTTTTTTTTTTTTAGAGATGGGGAGCGACCCATCAGGCAAGGGTCGCTCCCCTGGGGGGCAAATTGTATTTAGACCATTTCTGCCCCCCTGGGGGCAGATTGGCCGATTTTAGGTCAATCTGCCCCCAAGGGGGCAGAAACCACTAGGCACCGGGGATTTGTTTTTTGGCGCCAATGTCACGCAGGGGGAGCGACCCCGTAGGCAAGGGTCGCTCCCGGGGGGGGGTGGGGGTTGGGGGGGCAAATTTATTTTAGGCCATTTCTGCCCCCCCGGGGGACAGATCGGCCTATTATTAGGCCGAACTGGCCCCGGGGGGGGGGCAGAACACTCTAGGCGCCAGGGCAATTTTTTTTTTGTGTTTTTTTTTTTTGTTGTTTCTTTTTTTAGAGATGGGGAGCGACCCATCAGGCAAGGGTCGCTCCCCTGGAGGGGCAAATTGTATTTAGACCATTTCTGCCCCCCTGGGGGCAGATTGGCCAATTTTAGGTCAATCTGCCCCTAAGGGGGCAGAAACCACTAGGCACCGGGGATTTGTTTTTTGGCGCCAATGTCACGCAGGGGGAGCGACCCCGTAGGCAAGGGTCGCTCCCGGGGGGGGGGGGTGGGGGTTGGGCGGGCAAATTTATTTTAGGCCATTTCTGCCCCCCCGGGGGACAGATCGGCCTATTATTAGGCCGAACTGCCCCCCGGGGGGGGGCAGAACACTCTAGGCGCCAGGGCAATTTTTTTGTTGTGTTTTTTTTTTTTGTTGTTTCTTTTTTTAGAGATGGGGAGCGACCCATCAGGCAAGGGTCGCTCCCCTGGGGGGGCAAATTGTACTTAGACCATTTCTGCCCCCCTGGGGGCAGATTGGCCAATTTTAGGTCAATCTGCCCCCAAGGGGGCAGAAACCACTAGGCACCGGGGATTTGTTTTTTGGCGCCAATGTCACGCAGGGGGAGCGACCCCGTAGGCAAGTGTCGCTCCCGGGGGGGGGTGGGGGTTGGGGGGGCAAATTTATTTTAGGCCATTTCTGCCCCCCCGGGGGACAGATCGGCCTATTATTAGGCCGAACTGCCCCCCGGGGGGGGCAGAACACTCTAGGCGCCAGGGCAATTTTTTTTTTGTGTGTTTTTTTTTTTTTGTTTCTTTTTTTAGAGATGGGGAGCGACCCATCAGGCAAGGGTCGCTCCCCTGGGGGGGCAAATTGTATTTAGACCATTTCTGCCCCCCTGGGGGCAGATTGGCCAATTTTAGGTCAATCTGCCCCCAAGGGGGCAGAAATCACTAGGCACCGGGGATTTGTTTTTTGGCACCAATATCACGCAGGGGGAGCGACCCCGTAGGCAAGGGTCGCTCCCGGGGGGGGGGTGGGGGTTGGGGGGGCAAATTTATTTTAGGCCATTTCTGCCCCCCCGGGGGACAGATCGGCCTATTATTAGGCCGAACTGCCCCCCGGGGTGGGGGGGCAGAACACTCTAGGCGCATTTCTGCCCCCCCCCCCCTGGGGCCGGCTGAGCTACATGCCAAACACCACAGGTAGGCACCTTGCAAAAAACACCTCTGTTTTCTGTGAAAAAATATGTTGTGTCCACGTTGTGTTTTGGGCCATTTCCTTTTGTGGGCGCTAGGCCTACCCACAGAAGTGATGTACCATTTTTATCGAGAGACTTAGGGGAACGCTGGGTGGAAGGAAATTTGTGGCTCCTCTCAGATTCCAGAACTTTCTGTCACCGAAATGAGAGGAAAAAGTGTTTTTTGGGCCAAATTTTGATGTTTGCAAAGGATTCTGGGTAACATAACCTGGTCAGAGCCCCGCAAGTCACCCCATCTTGGATTCCCCTGGGTTTCTAGTTTTCAAAAATGCACTGGTTTGCTAGGTTTCCTCAGGTGTCGGCTGAGCTACAGGCCAAAATCCACAGGTAGGCACTGCTTTTTATAAAAAAATGTGATGTGTCCACGTTGTGTTTTGGGCCCTTTCCTTTCGTGGGCGCTAGTCCTACCCACACAAGTGAGGTATCATTTTTATCGGGAGACTTGGGGGAACGCTGGGTAGAAGGAAATTCGTGGCTCCTCTCAGATTCCAGAACTTTCTGCCACACAAATGTGAGTAACATGTGTATTTTTAGCCAAATTTTGAGGTTTGCAAAGGATTCTGGGTAACAGAACCTGGTCCGAGCCCCGCAAGTCACCCCTCCTTGGATTCCCCTAGGTCTCTAGTTTTCAGAAATGCACAGGTTTGGTAGGTTTCCCTAGGTGCCGGCTGAGCTAGAAGCCAAAATCTACAGGTAGGCACTTCGCAAAAAACACCTCTGTTTTTTTCCAAAATTTAGGATGTGTCCACGTTGCGCTTTGGGGTGTTTCCTGTCGCCGGCGCTAGGCCTACCCACGCAAGTGAGGTATCATTTTTATCGGGAGACTTGGGGGAACGCTGGGTGGAAGGAAATTTGTAGCTCCTCTCAGATTCCAGAACTTTCTGCCACAGAAATGTGAGGGACATGTGTTTTTTTAGCCAAATTTTGAGGTTTGCAAAGGATTCTGGGTAACAGAACCTGGTCCGAGCCACACAAGTCACCCCTCCTTGGATTCCCCTAGGTCTCTAGTTTTCAGAAATGTACAGGTTTGGTAGGTTTCCCTAGGTGGCGGCTGAGCTAGAGGCCAAAATCTCCAGGTAGTCACTTTGCTAAAAACAGCTCTGTTTTCTGTGATGTGTCCACGTTGTGTTTTGGGGCATATCCTGTCGCGGGCGCTAGGCCTACCCACACAAGTGAGGTATCATTTTTATCGGGAGACGTGGGGGAACGCTGGGTGGAAGGAAATTTGTGGCTCCTGTCAGATTCCAGAACTTTCTGCCACAGAAATGTGAGGAACATGTGTTTTTTTAGCCAAATTTTGAGGTTTGCAAAGGATTCTGGGTAACAGAACCTGGTCCGAGCCACACAAGTCACCCCTCCTTGGATTCCCCTAGGTCTCTAGTTTTCAGAAATGCACAGGTTTGGTAGGTTTCCCTAGGTGCCGGCTGAGCTAGAAGCCAAAATCTACAGGTAGGCACTTCGCAAAAAACACCTCTGTTTTTTTCCAAAATTTAGGATGTGTCCACGTTGCGCTTTGGGGTGTTTCCTGTCGCCGGCGCTAGGCCTACCCACGCAAGTGAGGTATCATTTTTATCGGGAGACGTGGGGGAACGCTGGGTAGAAGGAAATTTGTGGCTCCTCTCAGATTCCAGAACTTTCTGCCACAGAAATGTGAGGAACATGTGTTTTTTTAGCCAAATTTTGAGATTTGCAAAGCATTCTGGGTAACAGAACCTGGTCCGAGCCCCGCAAGTCACCCCTCCTTGGATTCCCCTAGGTCTCTAGTTTTCAGAAATGCACAGGTTTGGTAGGTTTCCCTAGGTGGCGGCTGAGCTAGAGGCCAAAATCTACAGGTAGTCACTTTGCTAAAAACAGCTCTGTTTTCTGTGATATGTCCACGTTGTGTTTTGGGGCATATCCTGTCGCGGGCGCTAGGCCTACCCACACAAGTGAGGTATCATTTTTATCGGGAGACGTGGGGGAACGCTGGGTGGAAGGAAATTTGTGGCTCCTCTCAGATTCCAGAACTTTCTGCCACAGAAATGTGAGGAACATGTGTTTTTTTAGCCAAATTTTGAGGTTTGCAAAGGATTCTGGGTAACAGAACCTGGTCCGAGCCCCGCAAGTCACCCCTCCTTAGATTCCCCTAGGTCTCTAGTTTTCAGAAATGCACAGGTTTGGTAGGTTTCCCTAGGTGGCGGCTGAGCTAGAGGCCAAAATCTACAGGTAGTCACTTTGCTAAAAACAGCTCTGTTTTCTGTGATATGTCCACGTTGTGTTTTGGGGCATATCCTGTCGCGGGCGCTAGGCCTACCCACACAAGTGAGGTATCATTTTTATCGGGAGACGTGGGGGAACGCTGGGTGGAAGGAAATTTGTGGCTCCTCTCAGATTCCAGAACTTTCTGCCACAGAAATGTGAGGAACATGTGTTTTTTTAGCCAAATTTTGAGATTTGCAAAGGATTCTGGGTAACAGAACCTGGTCCGAGCCCCGCAAGTCACCCCTCCTTGGATTCCCCTAGGTCTCTAGTTTTCAGAAATGCACAGGTTTGGTAGGTTTCCCTAGGTGGCGGCTGAGCTAGAGGCCAAAATCTACAGGTAGTCACTTTGCTAAAAACAGCTCTGTTTTCTGTGATATGTCCACGTTGTGTTTTGGGGCATATCCTGTCGCGGGCGCTAGGCCTACCCACACAAGTGAGGTATCATTTTTATCGGGAGACGTGGGGGAACGCTGGGTGGAAGGAAATTTGTGGCTCCTCTCAGATTCCAGATCTTTCTGCCACAGAAATGTGAGGAACATGTGTTTTTTTAGCCAAATTTTGAGGTTTGCAAAGGATTCTGGGTAACAGAACCTGGTCCGAGCCCCGCAAGTCACCCCTCCTTGGATTCCCCTAGGTCTCTAGTTTTCAGAAATGCACAGGTTTGGTAGGTTTCCCTAGGTGGCGGCTGAGCTAGAGGCCAAAATCTACAGGTAGTCACTTTGCTAAAAACAGCTCTGTTTTCTGTGATATGTCCACGTTGTGTTTTGGGGCATATCCTGTCGCGGGCGCTAGGCCTACCCACACAAGTGAGGTATCATTTTTATCGGGAGACGTGGGGGAACGCTGGGTGGAAGGAAATTTGTGGCTCCTCTCAGATTCCAGAACTTTCTGCCACAGAAATGTGAGGAACATGTGTTTTTTTAGCCAAATTTTGAGATTTGCAAAGGATTCTGGGTAACAGAACCTGGTCCGAGCCCCGCAAGTCACCCCTCCTTGGATTCCCCTAGGTCTCTAGTTTTCAGAAATGCACAGGTTTGGTAGGTTTCCCTAGGTGGCGGCTGAGCTAGAGGCCAAAATCTACAGGTAGTCACTTTGCTAAAAACAGCTCTGTTTTCTGTGATATGTCCACGTTGTGTTTTGGGGCATATCCTGTCGCGGGCGCTAGGCCTACCCACACAAGTGAGGTATCATTTTTATCGGGAGACGTGGGGGAACGCTGGGTGGAAGGAAATTTGTGGCTCCTCTCAGATTCCAGATCTTTCTGCCACAGAAATGTGAGGAACATGTGTTTTTTTAGCCAAATTTTGAGGTTTGCAAAATATTCTGGGTAACAGAACCTGGTCCGAGCCCCGCAAGTCACCCCTCCTTGGATTCCCCTAGGTCTCTAGTTTTCAGAAATGCACAGGTTTGGTAGGTTTCCCTAGGTGGCGGCTGAGCTAGAGGCCAAAATCTACAGGTAGTCACTTTGCTAAAAACAGCTCTGTTTTCTGTGATATGTCCACGTTGTGTTTTGGGGCATATCCTGTCGCGGGCGCTAGGCCTACCCACACAAGTGAGGTATCATTTTTATCGGGAGACATGGGGGAACGCTGGGTGGAAGGAAATTTGTGGCTCCTCTCAGATTCCAGAACTTTCTGCCACAGAAATGTGAGGAACATGTGTTTTTTTAGCCAAATTTTGAGGTTTGCAAAGGATTCTGGGTAACAGAACCTGGTCCGAGCCACACAAGTCACCCCTCCTTGGATTCCCCTAGGTCTCTAGTTTTCAGAAATGCACAGGTTTGGTAGGTTTCCCTAGGTGGCGGCTGAGCTAGAGGCCAAAATCTACAGGTAGTCACTTTGCTAAAAACAGCTCTGTTTTCTGTGATGTGTCCACGTTGTGTTTTGGGGCATATCCTGTCGCGGGTGCTAGGCCTACCCACACAAGTGAGGTACCATTTTTATCGGGAGACTTGGAGGAACATAGATTAGCAAAACAAGTACTATTGCCCCTTGTCTTTCTCTACATTTTTTCCTTCCAAATATAGGAGTGTGTGTAAAAAAGACATCTATTTGAGAAATTCCCTGTAATTCACGTGCTACTATGGTCACCCCGGAATTCAGAGATGTGCAAATAACCACTGCTCCTCAACACCTTATCTTGTGCCCTTTTTGGAAATGCAAAGGTTTTCTTGATAGCAATTTTTTACTCCTTATATTTCAGCAAATGAATTGCTGTATACCCGGTATAGAATGAAAACGCACTGCAGGGTGCAGCTCATTTATTGGCTCTGGGTTCCTCGGGTTCTTGATGAACCTACAAACCCTATATATCCCCGCAACCAGAGGAGTCCAGCAGACGTAACGGTATATTGCTTTCGATAATCTGACATTGCAGGGAAAAGTTACAGAGTAAAACGTTGAGAAAAATTGATGGTTTTTTCACCTCAATTTCAATATTTTTCTTTTTCAGCTGTTATTTTCTGTAGAAAACCCTTGTAGGATCTACACAAATGACCCCTTGCTGAATTCAGAATTTTGTCTACTTTTCAGAAATGTTTAGGTTTCTGGGATCCAGCATTGGTTTCATGACCATTCCTGTCACTGACTGGAAGGAGGCTGAAAGCACAAAAACTTGCACAAATGGGGTATGCCCCAGTAAAATGCCAAAATTGTGTTGAAAAATTGGGTTTTCTGATTCAAGTCTGCCTGTTCCTGAAAGCTGGGAAGCTGCTGAGTTTAGCACTGCAAACCCTTTGTTGATGCCATTTTTGGGGGAAAAACCACAAGCCTTCTTCTGCAGCCACTTTTTCAAATTTTTTTGAAAAAAACGAAATTTTCACTGTATTTTGGCCAATTTCTTGGCCTCCTTCAGGGGAACCCACAAAGTCTGGGAACCTCTAGAATCCCTAGGATGTTGGAAAAAAAGGACGCAAATTTGGCTTGGTTAGCTTATGTGGACAAAAAGTTATGAGGGCCTAAGCGCGAACTGCCCCAAATAGGCAAAAAAAGGCCCGGCACAGGAGGGGGAAAAGGCCTGGCAGCGAAGGGGTTAAAGTTAAAACTGAGCACATTTTTTTATATAAAATTTTTAATGTAAAATTATCCAATTGAGTTGTCTCTGTAAAATGTAGGCCCCTTCTGTTTACAGTTTAATTCCAACATGAAGCTTGTGCATACATCTTAAAAAATATATCATATACTTTTAAACTACATTGTGAGGAAGGCTGCATCCAATCTAGATATTTGAAAATGTGAAATATGTTCAAAAATCAAAAGCCAAAACTGGCACCTATTAGCTGGATCAAACAGAACGCAAGTAGACTCAACATCAACGTCAGCCACAAGCCAGTGAACTCTGGGCTCACCAGGCAGAAATAGCAGGAGACTCAAAGGACAAGCACAGGTGCAGGGAGAGAGCCAGATGCAACTAATCACACAAGTGCAACGAATCAAGAATCCTCCAATAAAGAGAAGGCTGAACTGGGACTTGGAAAGGTGAGAAGCAGCAAACCTATGAAGTACAAAACAGGACACTGGACTGCCAAAAACAGAGCAAGCAGGCAAAAGAGTGAAAAGTGCAGAAGGCAAGCATAAAAGCATCAGACCTGCCTTGGAACCCTTTAATCAAGAGAAAAATAAAATAGAGCACCTCCACCAGGGCATGACCGGGGCACAGTTTGGAGATAGAAATGACTACAAGAACTATAATGCGTAAGAGAAGTGGGACAGAAACCTGGAATGGAAAATTAAATGCCATTAAGTATGGTAACCTTTGAGGAGTATAGTGTGCTATACTGATGTAAAAGGAGGCTCAGAAAGGGCCCTCCTGGGTGACACATAATGGCAGTGTGGCAGAATTCTAACGTCATTCAGGAAATGCCTTCTAGTAAATATACCCATAAATCCTACATTTTCCTCCACTGTTCTCGAAAACCCTCACTCAGTTACTCCTAGCAAGAATAGAACATTTACACCCACAAACTCCAATGAGCTTGAGCTCACATGTGCCTTTCAGCTTCACATACCTAGTATTTACCATCAAAATCGGTGCTTTTTCCATATTTGAGCTGGGAACGTTTGTAGTAATTTCCCTTGAACAACTGCTCAGTGGCCTCCAGACTCTCACAGCAACAGTGGGGGGGTGGGGTGAGATAAGAATGACAGCAAACCAGGCAAGAAGGAATATAGCCTTCGGTAAAAAAAATGCTGTTAAACTAAGGAATAACATATTTCATTATTTGAAAACAAAATACAGGTAATTAAAATGTCATCACTCCATTAAATATTTGTTTTTCAACTACTTTTACGCTGCAATCAATGTAAGAATGTACTTTTCCTTGTTGCAAACACATGCAGTTCTAAAAGTATACTTTAGGTGACGATGGGGACCTCATATAAGTCCTACTATTTATCAATACCCAAAGATGGACAAATAATTTAATGTACAATTTTCTTTTTGCTCTCAACAGCAAAATCCAATTGCGTAGTACCACAGGAAAAAAATATGGATTTAATGTCTGGGGAAGTTGCAGCAGTACATGGCTTTTTATATTACAGTACATCATCAAACCTGATGCCAGACACGATTAGTACAGAGTGGCATTGCATCAAGCACCTAAGTGTCTTGATCAGTTCAGAAGTTGCGTAATAAGTCACCACTTATGTCCTATTTAAAAATAACTATCGAGCAAAACACAAAAACACTACAGATGCATTGAGTGGTGAAACAAAAACCTTTTACATCTAAAAGTAACACTCCTTTAAGAACAGTGACCTTAAAGACGGTTTGCTTTGCAGTCTGTTGTTACTCACCTTAATTTGACTAACAGAAACAAACAGAAGCAACTTAACAGAAATTCGTAAATTGGGAACATTTTCAATTACATCTGCTCACTTCTGAATTTACTTTTATGATGTGGGCAAAGACACATATTTTGATGTAGTGCAAGTTAAAGATTGACCGGCCCCAGAGACAGAATTTAACTTTCTAAATGAAAGAAGAAATTGCAATTCCATTTTTTCTGAAAGCTGATGATTTTAGATCAAAATTGTTGCAGATTGCAGACAGTAAAAAAAGGAAAACAATCCCTAGTAGCCAAACGTATTACATTTAAAGCCTAATTACAAGTAAGTCGTTTATTTGCGACCCTTTGGTAAACTCATGCTTACTCATGGGCCAGAATTTCTGAGTTGAAGGTATGTAACACATCCAATAATTATGGATGCATTAAATACCTAAACCGTTGTTAAATTTTGGCAGGTCACACCTACCGAAATCTAAAGAATCATAAGCGTACTGTACAGTGTACAAATCATGCAGATTTGGGTGAGTTAAACACTAAAACCCACAAGTTATTTCCCACAAATTTGCAGTGGTTGTCATTTGCTGCACCCATAAACACCATACCCTGTGATATTGTTATTTATCAGGTGCCCTAAATAACAACTAATATCGTAATCAGGCCACAGAGTCTCATTATTAGTGCCACTGGTAATTCCAATGGGGCCATGAAAATGAGCTATGGTCCATATGAGGATTACTTCCTATGGTGCTGCAAATCCACATTTGAGTTGCTGGCAGCATCCAAAATACACCTGTGTAAAACCTGGAAATATTGTGTTGGAAACTATTTGGAAACAGATTCCAGCTTGTTATGCCCCAAAATCCTGTGGGTTTTCCCATGCAGCACCCATGGATTTTGATGCATTCCCAGGTTTACAAGGATTTGTAAACCTGGGAATTAGTCAAAAGCCTATGCTTCCCAAGGGGAGGCGTAATGAGAGGAAATGACTTAAATTCTCCTCACTTTTTCCTCTATCTATGTGTGCTGCAGAAAACACTTCCATTTGTTGTTTTTTGTGCAGGAAGGTGTCCCTTCTGCACAAAAACAATAATTTCTGCAATGCAGACACCCTTGCACCCAGCTGCAAGCGTGCCTGCATTGGAGCATGGCAGCCAATTGTGAGACAGGGCAGTGGAAGAAGACAGAAATGCACTGTATCTTATAGATACGGCACACCCCTGCCATTTTCTTTTGTTGCAGGGCAGTGGAGCAAGAAGCCTTGGGGCACTGCCCTGCACCAAAATATTGTAAATTTGCCCCTCAATACTCTGCTCATGCAAGACATCTTTTTAGAAGTAGAATCAAAAAGTGTGATCTTGAGAAATAAGGTTATGGAACCTGTTTCTGTGTTCCCAGGAGGTGATTTGTCTGGTACCCTCTTCATCCACTTCCTCTCAGAAGCCATTGAGTGTTTATTGTCTCAATGCCTGTACAAAAGAGCCCACACACCTGCAGACTTCAGACTCACATAAGAAGCAGACAATTTCTCTGTGACTTCATTAATTTACCAAAAGAAAGCATCCTATACTGCCATTATTTGAAGGATTAGACCAATAGTTGGTATAGCATACGCTTTAGCTTGGAACCTGCAGCCATAAGGTGGCTGAAAAGGTATGAAAAAAAGGGTCAGTGACACAATTGTTATGGGTTAGGAAGTGCTTCTATTTGACACTTGCTGGACAGGCAGATTAATGGTTATTCACACATTATTCACCTTTGCAGAATGGAGGTGAATTCAAAGGGCAGTCCAAATTTGATGAGCTTGGGAAAGTGGCACAAAGAAATATTATGAATATTGACCTTGAGCAAATATCTCCAAACAGGGTATTACATTACATATGGAAGGGGGCCCAATTCTCTAACCGTTTACACACCCAAATTCACATTTTGTATTTTCAAAAAATAAAGTTACACTGACTAAGTGGTTCATTCCAGGCCTCAAAAAATCATAAAACAATTACTTGACCTGCAGGTTGAGAAACTCGAATAATCTACTTGACCTAATTGTATTGTACTTGACCCATAAATGGGTCAGAAATTGTGCAAATATTTTAGTTTACAGGGTTGCCTCATTCTTCAAATGAGTGCACCTTCAAATATGTGAGCACAGCATTTTCTGCTGTACAAAAAACCTCTTTTGTTTGACTAAATAGACTAAACATTTGTTCCATGTATACTATAAATCTAGCCAACATATAGAGGACAAGTGATCCATGACTTGTCTCTTAGTTTACTAATACCATTGCCATGAGGGCAGGAGTGTTACTCAGTTTGTTTAAACACTACTATTTAATAAATATATTACTAAAGCATGATGGGGTAGCATATTGTCATTTACAGACAGTACATTTCCAAGAAAACAGCAAAAATGTTTCCACTAACTTGCAGTTTTACTGATAAACCTATATAGAGTATTAACAATAATGTATGAAAATTGGGATTCAGAAACCATATTTATCCTTTGTTTTCATCTTACTAAAATAGTTTTTCATCACACAGAAGTAAAAAATGGGCTTTCACAAATACTGAAAAATATTTTGAAATGTTTGTACAGTTTACATATTTATTTACAAATTGTGTGTTAGGAAACACCTGACACCCTACACCTTTCATTTCACAATTTTTGTACAGCAGGTCAGACAGTTCACCTTCCAAAATCCTGGAACTCTGCAGTCAGTAGGAAAACTAATTGTAAGAAGACAAACTGAATTTTGACGCCGTCTCTGAATACAGATCAAATGTGACAAGATGAGAACACAATTTAAAGATGTCTTAATGGTTCCTTCACTTTCTGACTGAACAGAACACCTGTGCTTTGCCCACTCACCAGAAGGGGCGAGTAGGTCTTAAAAATATCTCAACCTGATAAAATATGACTCACCATAGAGAGTAGGTGAGTAGATTCTTCAAGGCCTGTATTTGCAAGTAAAAGTACACCTTGATGACATAACTGTACCTGTTACAAAATCAGAGGTTGTTCAAAAGTGATGATCCCTGAAAAACAGGAGAGCTCGAATTTCTGGGTAGACAAATATTTCAAGACACATTACCACATTTACAACAAAATCAGAAGTAACTCTCCAGCTAGGGAAGAAAATGAGAGGAACACCAACAAAACTGCTAGTTTTTCAATGAGCTAAAATTGTTCCTTGTACAGAAAAATTATACATCTTTTCCACACCTGCATTTGAAAATGTTGTCACAAGTTAGAAACTTGGGAACTCCGATTAATTCCTGGACACACACAACTAATACATCTTTGAATAAATCATGGAATCGTCTGTGAATTCTATAAAAGTTTGACATTTGCTTCAAGTGGAGATGCAAGTTTATCAGAGCAAATTGACAACCTACCTTTTGAGTTTTGAGAATAGAGGCCTCTGCATGTGCAAATAGTTCTATCTTTCAGCTCAGTCTGAAAGCGAATTGCTTTGTTACTTCGCATACTGATATGGGAGAGGGATGTGCAGGGAATGTTGAGATTATGAACAAGTGAATTTCATTATTCCTAGTGTGAAATAACGAATTTAAAGCTTTGGAAATCAGGCAACCGTCACAGGACAAACCACAATGAACAATGATCCAAAGCACCATTCTTTTGTACTATTTAAGTAGGATGGTTAGAAACCAAGATGTGGAGGTAAGAGGACTGTAATCGTTTGTCTTTTTATGTGCCTTGATATTTTCTTTGGACTTGTTATTTGCAGTGTTTTTACCACTGAACAATTTTTGTCATGCAATCACCAGTTTCTAACAAAGAATACATTTGAACATTGTTACCTAATAGTCTTCCTTCCTATATAAATAGATCTCATACATAGCACAGAATTTACCATCATTTGATCTGGGATTTTATATTGCTAACATTACTTTTGCTCTAATTTCCTATTTTTGCAATCATAATATCTTGGGGTCAAGAAAGTATACCATCAAATGTATTTTCTAGATTTGATTTTTAAAACACTTTCCTAATCACAGCAAGTAGTATGCATTGTTATGTGTTATTTTAAAAACAGGGGAATTGATAATTTGCACCGAAGGAACCAGTATTTGGGTCATGTGTGAAGCCGCAGTTTGAACCAAAGTCAAGAACTTGCCCTCAAGATCACATCTCTCAGCGAATGCAGAGTTTAAAAAAAAAAAAAAAAACTTTGCGGATTGGTAGCACTTCCCTAATCTTGTCTCAAACTATGTTATATTCTTGCTGACCATTTATAACCTGTGAGCAAATAACTGGGAAATACTCAACTTTATCATTAAATACCCCACACTCATATTGTCATAGCTTAAAAAACACTAATACGTTTTTGAGTTAACATTCTTACAATGGTTCTCTGCCACCAGTTCCCACCCAATTTGTGTCTTCCTTTCAAATTGCAAGACATGCCTCCTGGGAGTTTTTTTATAGTGGTTTGAACTACATACATTTAATGATACTATCTAACGGTCTCTCCTTCATATTCTTAACCTTCCTGATAACAGTGTCTGGCATTTTTACATCTAAATCAGGTTCTCCATGATTCTTATAAATCTTAAACCCCTGTATTGCACCTGGATTAAATTGTGTTCTCTAAATATATAAAATGTATCCATAAATTGGTAACATCACATAAACACATACTTATCCATCATAGCCTGAGTTGAACATCATAACTTATAAACACTGCCCACACATCTCAGTGGCTCAACTTTGTAATGTGAACCAGGTGCAACTTTTGCAATAATTGCTGAGCCTTTTCTGTTTCACCATATGAAGCTCTTCATCCCAATGCCAGTGCTTTCCTATATCGGATAACTGGTGAGCATCAAAGAACTTGAAATTAAAGACTCTGCGTTTCCTATCTATGTTTGGACTCTCACATTTTGTCTTCTCTACTTTCGTACTGGTGAAGACTTATTGTCAGTAGCTGATGTGTTTTTTCACAATCTGCTTTGAAAAATGAGGCCTAGCTTTAAACCCATCAGGCTACCTGACCAAGTACAGGCTTAATGGCAACTTACTACTTATAAACAGGGAACTTGGTAGACTGTAACCCATGAACCACCAGCGCATTACTCGAGAAGGGTGCATTCTGAGCAATGATCAGTCCTGTGAGACTCTGAGGATTATTTGTTTGTTAGTGAACCTCTTTCACCATGAATAGACATAAAGAAGAATCATGCTATACTTTATTAGGACGTTGTTACGTATCTGCATGATACAATTGTGTTATTTAATGTATCCATAATTATAAGATGTGTAAAATACTGTTAATCCATGTGTAAACAGGGGTTAATCCAGGGGCCTAATCTAGTGCAGCTAAAGTGTATAGATGTAAGTATAAAAACAAAACTATAGTGAAAAAAACAATGCAATTAGTAAGCAAAATATTAAAACAGAATTGCAACATTGTGACAGCATTTCATAAGTTCATTTCATTATATGATCTGTACTTTTGAATCAGTATCAGTTTATTTTCACCAACCCCGCCCTTTTGGCCCGTACCTAAGCTGTTTTAGCACGAAAAAATGTCAGTCTGAGTTTCTTAAGTATCCTTTATCCCAAATACAATAGACAAATTGTGGTTCCAGACTTCGAAAAGGTCAGTTTGTGTCTCTGTGGTTGCATTTTCTACTGAGCTGATAAGGCCAGTATGGCTCAGAGAAGCCGGTATTCTTCACTGAAGATGTTTGTAGCTAGAGCTTGCAAAATCCAAATCGCCCAGGAAAATGAAGGTTCCTTTAATACATGCCTGTGCCAAGCTTTAATACACTTCTGATTATTATAAACCGGCCATGGGGGGCATGGCTAGGAGCCACTTAAGACAGCCACCTGATCTTGGAGCTCAGTGCCACGCTGGAACCTCAGGAGGTGTTTCCTGATTTTTATTGCATTTATGGGTCACCCTACATCAAGATTCTAACGTGGGATGATGCCTGGAATACATTTCATTGCTTTTAAAGCCTGTTGAAGGTACTTCTAAGCTTAAAAATTGCAGTTTTGTCAACTGGATTACTGCGGCCGCCATTTTGTTTTCCTCATCACACTGCTTTATATTTTCCTGTCACCTCATGGAATTACTTTTCCATTACATAATTCAATGGCTTTCATGTCCCTCTAGCATTTATTTACATTTTTTCATTTAAAATTTTGGTTCATTTTTCATGTTATTTGCTTCAGATTGTTTTGTCAAATGTAAATACATATTAACTTGGATTCGGATCATCCTTTTATGAATCAATTGCTGCAGGCTTCAATTTCTCCTGTTGACATGGCCCAAGCTAATTCTCCTCGTCCAACGACTTCTACGCTCCTTCCCTCTAAGTCATCATTATTGTCTTTGGAAAATAAAAGACATAAACATGACCCTCCTTCCCCTCCGAAGTCTACATCTCCTGTTTCTCTAAATAATATTCTGGAGGAATTCAGGGACTTGTGGCCATTTATTGAGGAACCTAATGGTAGCATTCAAAATTTGGATGACAAATGGTCCTCGATGGAATTTAGAATGCATTTGGTTGAACAAAGTGTCAATACTATACAGAAATCCTCTTCTCGAACTGCATCTCTGTAGAAGGACGTTTCAATGCTAAAGAAACATGATGAAGATCTTGAAAACAGAAATAGGTGCAATAACCTGCGTTTATATGGTCTTCCAGAGGGCACTGAAGGTGGTGATCCAGTTGCGTTCTTCACTTCCTTTCTACCAAAACTGTTGGATTTGCCTTCTATTTCTACCTTGAATATTCAATGAGCCCATAGATTAGGCCCCCAACCTACTTCTTCCTCTGCTTGCTCCAACAAGACCCCAGGGTGTAATCATCTCATTTCTGAAGTTCATTGTAGGAGGCTGGACGGGCTTGTAGTGAGTACCAAGGGGTACTTACACCTTGCACCAGGCCCAGTTATCCCTTATTAGTGTATAGGGTGTCTAGCAGCTTAGGCTGATAGATAATGGTAGCTTAGCAGAGCAGCTTAGGCTGAACTAGGAGACGAGTGAAGCTCCTACAGTACCACTAGTGTCATATGCACAATATCATAAGAAAACACAAAACACAGATATACTAAAATTAAAGGTACTTTATTTTTATGACAATATGCCAAAAGTATCTCAGTGAGTACCCTCAGTATGAGGATAGCAAATATATACAAGATATATGTACACAATACCAAAATATGCAGTAATAGTCTTAGAAAACAGTGCAAACAATGTATAGTTACAATAGGATGCAATGGGGACACATAGGGATAGGGGCAACACAAACCATATACTCCAAAAGTGGAATGCAAACCACGAATGGACCCCAAACCTATGTGACCTTGTAGAGGGTCGCTGGGACTATTAGAAAATAGTAAGGGTTAGAAAAATAGCCCACCCCAAGACCCTGAAAAGTGAGTGCAAAATGCACTAAAGTTCCCCAAAGGACTTTGAAGTCGTGATAGGGGAATTCTGCAGGAAAGACACAAATCAGCAATGCAACAACAATGGATTTCCAAACGAGGGTACCTGTGTAACAAGGGGACCAAGTCCAAAAGTCACAAGCAAGTCGGAGATGGGCAGATGCCCAGGAAATGCCAGCTGTGGGTGCAAAGAAGCTGCTACTGGACAGTAGAAGCTGAAGATTCTGCAGGAACGACAAGGGCTAGGAACTTCCCCTTTGGAGGACCGATCCCCCACGCCGAGGAGAGTAGTACAGTAGTGTTTTCCTGAAGAAAGACTGCCAATAAGCCTTGCTAGCTGCAAATCGTGCGGTTAGGGTTTTTGGATGCTGCTGTGGCCCAGGAGGGACCAGGATGTCGCCAATTGCGTCTGGGGACATAGGGGGCATCGAGCAAGAAAAGGAGCCCTCTCAAAAGCAGGCAGCACCCGCAGAAGTGCTAGAACAGGCACTATGAAGTGGAGAGAAACGGTGCTCACCCGAAGTCACACAAAGGAGTCCCACGTCGCCGTAGGACAACTTAGGAGGTTGTGCAATGTAGGTTAGAGTGCTGTGGAGCCAGGCTGGACTGTGCACAAAGGATTTCCGCTGAAAGTGCACAGAGGCCGGAGTAGCTGCAAAAGTCGCGGTTCCCAGCAATGCAGTCTGACGTGGGGAGGCAAGGACTTACCTCCACCAAACTTGGACTGAAGAGTCACTGGACTGTGGGAGTCACTTGGACAGAGTTGCTGGATTCAAGGGACCTCGCTCGTCGTGCTGAGAGGAGACCCAGGGTACCAGTGATGCAGTTCTTTGGTGCCTGCGGTTGCAGGGGGACGATTCCGTCGACCCACGGGAGATTTCTTCGGAGCTTCTAGTGCAGAGAGGAGGCAGACTACCCCCACAGCATGCACCACCAGGAAAACAGTCGAGAAGGCGGCAGGATCAGCGTTACAGAGTTGCAGTAGTCGTCTTCGCTACTTTGTTGCAGTTTTGCAGGCTTCCAGGGCGGTCAGCAGTCAATTGCTTGGCAGAAGGTGAAGAGAGAGATGCAGAGGAACTCGGATGAGCTCTTGCATTCGTTATCTAAGGAAATCCCCAGAGACAGAGACCCTAAATAGCCGGAAAAGAGGGTTTGGCTACCTAGGAGAGAGGATAGGCTAGCAACACCTGAAGGAGCCTATCAGAAGGAGTCTCTGACATCACCTGCTGGCACTGGCCACTCAGAGCAGTCCAGTGTGCCAGCAGCACCTCTGTTTCCAAGATGGCAGAGGTCTGGAGCACACTGGAGGAGCTCTGGGCACCTCCCAGGGGAGGTACAGGTCAGGGGAGTGGTCACTCCCCTTTCCTTTGACCAGTTTTGCACCAGAGCAGGGCTAAGGGGTCCCTGAACCGGTGTAGACTGGCTTATGCAGAAATGGGCACCATGTGTGCCCATGAAAGCATTTCCAGAGGCTGGGGGAGGCTACTCCTCCCCTGCCTTCACACCATTTTCCAAAGGGAGAGGGTGTAACACCCTCTCTCAGAGGAAGTCCTTTGTTCTGCCATCCTGGGCCAGGCCTGGCTGGACCCCAGGAGGGCAGAAGCCTGTCTGAGGGGTTGGCAGCAGCAGCAGCTGCAGTGAAACCCCGGGAAAGGCAGTTTGGCAGTACCAGGGTCTATGCTACAGACCACTGGGATCATGGGATTGTGCCAACTATGCCAGGATGGCATAGAGGGGGCAATTCCATGATCATAGACATGTTACATGGCCATATTCGGAGTTACCATTGTGAAGCTACATATAGGTAGTGACCTATATGTAGTGCACGCGTGTAATGGTGTCCCCGCACTCACAAAGTCTGGGGAATTGGCCCTGAACAATGTGGGGCCACCTTGGCTAGTGCCAGGGTGCCCTCACACTAAGTAACTTTGCACCTAACCTTTACCAGGTAAAGGTTAGACATATAGGTGACTTATAAGTTACTTAAGTGCAGTGTAAAATGGCTGTGAAATAACGTGGATGTTATTTCACTCAGGCTGCAGTGGCAGGCCTGTGTAAGAATTGTCAGAGCTCCCTATGGGTGGCAAAAGAAATGCTGCAGCCCATAGGGATCTCCTGGAACCCCAATACCCTGGGTACCTCAGTACCATATACTAGGGAATTATAAGGGTGTTCCAGTAAGCCAATATAAATTGGTAAAATTGGTCACTAGCCTGTTAGTGACAATTTGAAAGAAATGAGAGAGCATAACCACTGAGGTTCTGATTAGCAGAGCCTCAGTGAGACAGTTAGTCATAACACAGGTAACACATTCAGGCACACTTATGAGCACTGGGGCCCTGGCTGGCAGGGTCCCAGTGACACATACAACTAAAACAACATATATTCAGTGAAATATGGGGGTAACATGCCAGGCAAGATGGTACTTTCCTACACAACCCCCGCCAAACGAAGGACAATAAGACTAGCCATGACTTGATGAGTCTTCATTGTCTAAGTGGAAATATCTGGAGAGTCCATCTGCATTGGAGTGGCTACTCCCAGGTCTATGTTCCACTGTATAGTCCATTCCCTGTAGGGATATGGACCACCTCAACAATTTAGGATTTTCACCTTTCATTTGTTTTAGCCAAAGTAGAGGTTTGTGGTCTGTCTGAACAATGAAGTGAGTGCCAAACAGGTATGGCCTCAACTTCTTCAGTGCCCAGACCACAGCAAAGGCCTCCCTCTCTATGGCAGACCAACGCTTTTCTCTAGGGGTCAACCTCCTACTAATAAAAGCAACAGGTTGATCCTGGCCCTCAGAATTAAGTTGTGATAGGACTGCCCCTGCTCCTAATTCAGATGCATCAGTTTGGACATAGAATTTTTTAGAGTAACAAGGGCTTTTCAGGACAGGTGCAGAGCACATGGCCTGCTTCAGCTCCTCAAAAGCTTTCTGACAGTTTGCTGTCCATAATACCTTTTTAGGCATTTTCTTGGATGTGAGGTCATTAAGAGGGGCTGCAATGGAGCCATAGTTATTAATGAACCTCCTGTAGAAAATAGGAAGGCTCTCACCTGAGTCTGAGTAGTAGGGGGAACCCAATCTATAATAGTTTGGATTTTCCCCTGAAGTGGTGCAATCTGTTCCCCACCAACAAGGTGTCCCAGATAAACCACCTTCCCCTGCCCTATCTGGCACTTTGAAGCCTTGATAGTGAGGCCTGCCTTTTACAGGGTCTCCAAAACTTTCCATAGGTGGACCAGGTGATCATCCCAGCTGGAGCTAAAGACAGCTATATCGTCCAGATATGCTGCACTAAAAGCTTCCAGCCCTTGCAGGACTGTGTTCACCAACCTTTGAAAAGTGGCAGGTGCATTTTTCAATCCAAAAGGCATTACTGTGAATTGGTAATGTCCACCAATGGTTGAAAATGCAGTTTTTGCTTTTGCATCTTCTGATAATTTGATCTGCCAATACCCTGCAGTCAAGTCAAAAGTGCTTAGATACTTGGCAGATGCCAGTGTATCTATGAGCTCATCTGCCCTGGGTATAAGTGAGCATCAGTTTTGGTTACCTGGTTGAGACCTCTGTAGTCAACACAAAACCGCATTTCCTTCTTTCCATCCTTGGAATGAGGTTTTGGTACAAGTACCACAGGAGAAGCCCATGGACTTTCAGAGTGCTCAACCACTCCCAGTTCTAACATTTTCTGCACCTCTTGCTTTATGCAGTCCCTGACATGGTCAGGCTGCCTATAGATCTTACTTTTGATAGGCAAGCTGTCTCCAGTATCTATAGTGTGCTCACACCAAGAAGTGGTACCTGGCACAGTGGAGAAGAGTTCAGAAAACTGACCCAGGAGATTTATGCAATGGTCTTTCTGCTCAGCAGTAAGACAATCAGCCAAAACTACACCTTCCACTAGAGCATCTTGTTCTGTGGAAGAGAAGAGATCAGGTAGAGGATCACTGTCTTCTTCCTGTCCCTCATCAGTTGCCATGAGCAGGGTGAGATCAGCCCTGTCATAGTAGGGTTTCAGGCGATTGACATGGAGCACCCTAAGGGGACTCCTGGCAGTGCCTAAGCCAACTAAATAGGTGACTTCACCCTTTTTCTCAACAATTGTGTGGGGTCCACTCCATTTATCTTGGAGTGCTCTTGGGGCCACAGGCTCCAAGACCCACACTTTCTGCCCTGGTTTGTACTGAACCAAAACAGCCTTCTGGTCATGCCATTGCGTTTGGAGCTCTTGGCTGGCCTGAAGGTTTTTACTGGCCTTTTTCATTTACTCAGCCATCCTTGATCTGAGGCCAAGTACATAATCCACAATATCTTGTTTTGGAGCTTTTAAAGGTTGTTCCCAACCCTCCTTGACAAGTGTTAGTGGACCCCTAACAGGGTGTCCAAAGAGGAGTTCAAAGGGGCTGAAGCCCACTCCTTTCTGGGGTACCTCCCTGTAGGCAAAAAGGAGGCATGGTAAAAGGATATCCCATCTCCTGCAGAGTTTTTCAGGGAGTCCCATAATCATGCCTTTGAAAGTTTTGTTAAATCTCTCCACCAGTCCATTTGTTTGTGGATGATAGGTTGTAGTGAACTTGTAAGTCACACCACACTCCTTCCACATGGCCTTTAAGTAAGCAGACATGAAATTGCTTCCCCTGTCTGATACCACCTCTTTTGGGAAGCCCACCCTGGAAAATATTCCCAGGAGGGCCATTGCCACTGCAGGTGCTGTAGTGGTCCTTAGAGGAATAGCTTCAGGATATCTTGTGGCATGGTCCACTACCACCAAGATAAACCTATTGCCTGAAGCAGTAGGAGGGTCAAGGGGGCCAACTATGTCAACCCCTACCCTTTCAAAGGGAACCCCAACCACAGGTAGTGGAATAAGGGGTGCCTTTGGAGTGCCACCTGTCTTGCCACTGGCTTGACAGGTTTCACAGGACTTGCAAAATTATTTTGTGTCCTCTGACATTCTAGGCCAATGAAACAAGGGAACAAGTCTGTCCCAAGTTTTCATTTGTCCCAAATGTCCAGCTAGGGGAATGTCGTGGGCTAGAGTTAGGAGGAACTTTCTGTACTCCTGAGGAATCACTAACCTCCTGGCAGTTCCAGGATTAGGATCCCTTGCTCCAGTGTACAAGAGATTGTCCACCCAGTAAACTCTATGAGAGTCACTGACATCCCCATTAGCTTGTTTGACAGCTTGCTGTCTTAGACCCTCTAGTGTGGGACAGGTTTGCTGTGCCACACTCAGCTCCTCCCTGGCAGGCCCCCCTGCACCCAAAAGCTCAGCAGTGTCTGCTTCCAGCTCCTCTGGTGTAGGTTCTGCACAGGGTGGAAATTCTTCTTCCTCAGAAGTAGAATCCACTGTAGAGGGAGGGATATTAGGTAGTGCTTTACTTCTACTAGCCCTAGCTTTAGGGAGCACTTGGTCCATTGTTCCAGGATCCAAGTCACCCTGTCCTTTTTGCTTTTTGGCCTGAGCCCTGGTTAAAGCAAAAATATGCCCTGGGATGCCCAGCATTGCTGCATGGGCCTCCAACTCCACATCTGACCAAGCTGATGTCTCCAAATCATTTCCTAGTAGACAGTCTACAGGTAAATCTGAGGCTACCACAACTTTCTTTGGACCAGTAACCCCCCCCAGTTGAGATTTACAACAGCCATGGGGTGGCTAAGTGTGTTGTTGTGAGCATCGGTTACTTGGTACTGGTGACCAAGTAGGTGTTGTTCAGGGTGGACCAGTTTCTCTATTACCATTGTAACACTGGCACCAGTGTCCCTGTAGGCCTGAACCTCAACACCATTTATTAGGGGTAGCTGCTTGTACTTATCCATATTAAGAGGACCAGCAACTAAGGTGGCTAAATCAATAGCCCCCTCAGAGACTAACACAGCCTCTGTGGTCTCCCTAACAAGACCAACCCCAACTAAGTTACCAAAAGTGTGCCCAGCTACTCCCTTGGATTGGCTATTAGTAGGTTTGCTCCCACCACCACTGCTATTAGTAGGGACACTAGGTGTAGCAGTAGGGGTTGTAGTGGTAGGAGGCTTGGTGCTTTTCTTTGGACAACTGGGATCTGTTGTCCAATGGCCTTTTATTTTACATAAATAGCACCATGGTTTCTTTTCTTTGTTTTGATTAGAAGAGGATTTGGGCCCACCACCCCCACCAGAGTGTTTTTGTGGGCCTGATGAAGACTCATTTTTAGATTTGTCCCCACCCTTGTCAGAAGACTTACCATCCTTCTACTTGTTGCCATCTTTGTCACCCCCTATGTGAACTTTTCTGATCACCCTTGTTCTGACCCATTTGTCTGCCTTCTTTCCCAATTCTTGGGGAGAGGTCAGATCAGAGTCCACCAAGTACTGGTGCAACAAATCAGACACACAATTATTAAGAATATGCTCTCTCAGGATCAAGTTATACAGGCTGTCATAATCAGTAACTTTACTGCCATGTAACCACCCCTCCAAGGCCTTCACTGAATTGTCAATGAAATCAACCCAGTCTTGTGAAGACTCCTTTTTGGTCTCTCTGAACTTTATCCTGTATTGTTCAGTGGTTAAGCCATAACCATCCAGGAGTGCATTCTTAAGAACTGTAAAATTATTGGCATCACTTTCTTTCACAGTAAGGAGCCTATCCCTACCCTTTCCACTAAATGATAGCCATAGGATAGCAGCCCACTGCCTTTGAGGGACATCCTGTACAACACAGGCCCTCTCAAGTGCAGCAAACCATTTGTTAATGTCATCCCCCTCCTTATAAGGGGGAACTATCTTGTGCAGATTCCTAGAATCATGCTTTTTGCAGGATGACTATTGGGAATACTGCTGCTGCCACCATGGGTTTCAAAACCCAACTTCTGTCTTTCCTTCTCTAGTTCTAAGGACTGTCTATCCAAATCCAGCTGTTGCTTCTTAAGCTTCAGTCTGGTTTGTTCCACTATCTATTTATTGAGCTCCCTTTCTAACAATCTGTCATCAGGGTTGGTGGGAGGGACATGTCTTGAAACAGAGGTATGGTGAGAATTAACAGAAGGAGACCTATCCCTTACAGAAGGCACCCTAAAAGCTTGGTTAACAGAAACATCACTTCTACTGTGGTGAGAAGGAATACTCTTGCTAGGATGTGAGACAACACTTTCTGTATGGTGTGACTCTACATCAGTACCAACTATGCTAGGCTGTCTAGTAATGGGCAGGCTAGGAAGTTTCTTTCCTGAATCATTTCCTAGGGGAGTCCCTGGATCAGATTGGGAACCATTAGCTACTTTTTCAACAGATGGGGCCCTTCTGGCCTTATCTTGTTCTTTAAGCATGTTAAGCAATAATTCCAAAGAAGGATTCTTCCCTACACTCAAACCTCTCTCTATGCAGAGACTCCTTGCTCCTTTCCAGCTAAGGTGATCATATGCAAGTTTGGACAGATCAACAGTTTGGCCTGTGCAAGACATTTTTAGAAAGAGTTTAAGTGACAGAAAAAGAGAAAAAAGTTTTCAGAACTTTTAGAAAGACAGAAAAAAACTTTTTAAACTTTTAAGAACTTTTAGAAAGTTTAGAGGTACTTTTCAGCACTTTAGAAAAGAGGTGAGAAAAGAAATGCAAAACTTTTTGGTTAGGTGTACATACACTGAACTTGTTTTGTATATTTTTCTCTTATGAAAAGTACAATGACAAAAGTGGTAAGTAGTCTCAAAGCACTTATCCCACCGCTGCACAACCAATGTAGGAGGCTGGAATGGCTTGTAGTGAGTACCAAGGGGTACTTACACCTTGCACCAGGCCCAGTTATCCCTTATTAGTGTATAGGGTGTCTAGCAGCTTAGGCTGATAGATAATGGTAGCTTAGCAGAGCAGCTTAGGCTGAACTAGGAGACGAGTGAAGCTCCTACAGTACCACTAGTGCCATATGCACAATATCATAAGAAAACACAATACACAGATATACTAAAAATAAAGGTACTTTATTTTTATGACAATATGCCAAAAGTATCTCAGTGAGTACCCTCAGTATGAGGATAGCAAATATACACAAGATATATGTACACAATACCAAAATATGCAGTAATAGTCTTAGAAAACAGTGCAAACAATGTATAGTTACAATAGGATGCAATGGGGACACATAGGGATGGGGGCAACACAAACCATATACTCCAAAAGTGGAATGCGAACCACGAATGGACCCCAAACCTATGTGACCTTGTAGAGGGTCGCTGGGACTATTAGAAAATAGTAAGGGTTAGAAAAATAGCCCACCCCAAGACCCTGAAAAGTGAGTGCAAAGTGCACTAAAGTTCCCCAAAGGACTTAGAAGTCGTGATAGGGGAATTCTGCAGGAAAGACAGAAATCAGCAATGCAACAACAATGGATTTCCAAACGAGGGTACCTGTGGAACAAGGGGACCAAGTCCAAAAGTCACAAGCAAGTCGGAGATGGGCAGATGCCCAGGAAATGCCAGCTGTGGGTGCAAAGAAGCTGCTACTGGACAGTAGAAGCTGAAGATTCTGCAGGAACGACAAGGGCTAGGAACTTCCCCTTTGGAGGACGGATCCCCCACGCCGTGGAGAGTCGTGCAGAAGTGTTTTCCTGAAGAAAGACCACCAACAAGCCTTGCTAGCTGCAAATCGTGCGGTTAGGGTTTTTGGATGCTGCTGTAGCCCAGGAGGGACCAGGATGTCGCCAATTGCGTCTGGGAACAGAGGGGGCATCGAGCAAGACAAAGAGCCCTCTCAGAAGCAGGCAGCACCTGCAGAAGTGCTGGAACAGGCATTACGAAGTGGAGAGAAACGGTGCTCACCCGAAGTTGCACAAAGGAGTCCCACGTCGCCGGAGGACAACTTAGGAGGTCGTGCAATGCAGGTTAGAGTGCCGTGGACCCAGGCTGGACTGTGCACAAAGGATTTCCGCCGAAAGTGCACGGAGGCCGGAGTAGCTGCAAAAGTTGCGGTTCCCAGCAATGCAGTCTGGCGTGGGGAGGCAAGGACTTACCTCCACCAAACTTGGACTGAAGAGTCACTGGACTGTGGGAGTCACTTGGACAGAGTTGCTTGATTCAAGGGACCTCGCTCGTCATGCTGAGAGGAGACCCAGGGTACTGGTGATGCAGTTCTTTGGTGCCTGCGGTTGCAGGGGGACGATTCCGTCGACCCACTGGAGATTTCTTCAGAGCTTCTAGTGCAGAGAGGAGGCAGACTACCCCCACAGCATGCACCACCAGGAAAACAGTTGAGAAGGCGGCAGGATCAGCGTTACAGAGTTGCAGTAGTCGTCTTCGCTACTTTGTTGCAGTTATGCAGGCTTCCAGCGCGGTCAGCAGTCGATTCCTTGGCAGAAGGTGAAGAGAGAGATGCAGAGGAACTCGGATGAGCTCTTGCATTCGTTATCTAAGGAAATCCCCAGAGACAGAGACCCTAAATAGCCAGAAAAGAGGGTTTGGCTACCTAGGAGAGAGGATAGGCTAGCAACACCTGAAGGAGCCTATCAGAAGGAGTCTCTGACGTCACCTGCTGGCACTGGCCACTCAGAGCAGTCCGGTGTGCCAGCAGCACCTCTGTTTCCAAGATGGCAGAGGTCTGGAGCACACTGGAGGAGCTCTGGGCACCTCCCAGGGGAGGTACAGGTCAGGAGAGTGGTCACTCCCCTTTCCTTTGTCCAGTTTTGCGCCAGAGCAGGGCTAAGGGGTCCCTGAACCGGTGTAGACTGGCTTATGCAGAAATGGGCACCATGTGTGCCCATAAAAGCATTTCCAGAGGCTGGGGGAGGCTACTCCTCCCCTGCCTTCACAGCATTTTCCAAAGGGAGAGGGTGTAACACCCTCTCTCAGAGGAAGTCCTTTGTTCTGCCATCCTGGGCCAGGCCTGGCTGGACCCCAGGAGGGCAGAAGCCTGTCTGAGGGGTTGGCAGCAGCAGCAGCTGCAGTGAAACCCCGGGAAAGGCAGTTTGGCAGTACCAGGGTCTGTGCTACAGACCACTGGGATCATGGGATTGTGCCAACTATGCCAGGATGGCATAGAGGGGCAATTCCATGATCATAGACATGTTACATGGCCATATTCGGAGTTACCATTGTGAAGCTACATATAGGTAGTGACCTATATGTAGTGCACGCGTGTAATGGTGTACCCGCACTCACAAAGTCCGGGGAATTGGCCCTGAACAATGTGGGGGCACCTTGGCTAGTGCCAGGGTGCCCTCACACTAAGTAACTTTGCACCTAACCTTTACCAGGTAAAGGTTAGACATATAGGTGACTTATAAGTTACTTAAGTGCAGTGTAAAGTGGCTGTGAAATAACGTGGACGTTATTTCACTCAGGCTGCAGTGGCAGGCCTGTGTAAGAATTGTCAGAGCTCCCTATGGGTTACAAATGAAATGCTGCAGCCCATAGGGATCTCCTGGAACCCCAATACCCTGGGTACCTCAGTACCATATACTAGGGAATTATAATGGTGTTCCAGTAAGCCAATATAAATTGGTAAAATTGGTCACTAGCCTGTTAGTGACAATTTGAAAGAAATGAGAGAGCATAACCACTGAGCTTCTGATTAGCAGAGCCTCAGTGAGACTGTTAGTCATAACACAGGTAACACATTCAGGCACACTTATGAGCACTGGGACCCTGGCTGGCAGGGTCCCAGTGACACATACAACTAAAACAACATATATTCAGTGAAATATGGGGGTAACATGCCAGGCAAGATGGTACTTTCCTACATTCATGGATCTTTTAAAAGTTTTAAATGCAGCCAAAAAAAAAAAAAAAAACTCATATGGTCTGGTGCTAAATTACTTTGACACAAGATATGTCTTGTGTCAACGATAAATGTAGAAAATAATTTCCTGAAATTCGCCCTGCATTGAGCTCTCTAGGTGCAAGATATGGGATGTTTCATCCTTGCACTTTCAAAGTGACACTAGAATAACACATCCTCTTTTCAGGATCCTACAGACTTTAGAAAATGTATCCATTCTCACTCAACTGACTTGATGGACATTGAAGGTCCTTCAGCTTCAAGATGAATTGATTATTAATTCTAATTGTTTTTATTCTTGAGCCATATGACATTGACTAATATTTATCAATGTTTATTGCTGATTCAATTAGTTCTTTTATTCTCTTTACAGAACATCGTGATCTCTCATGTCTTTGTGTCCCATTTTCTCCCATGTGAGGCTCCAATGTGACCCGCTGCTTTGTGTTGGTTGTGCTGTCTCCTGTGTGTTGCCACTCCCCATTTCCTTCTTGTTTCCTATTAAGATATTAAGGTAAGTTGTTCAGTTGTCGTTTGACATGTACTGTCATCTCTTATTGTATTTGATTCCTTTTCCCTCCTGTCTTCTTTTTTCCTTTCTCTTCTTCTTGTTTCCTGTGTTCTTCTCTGTTTTTTCTTTTTTCTTCCTCAGCTTGTAGTTTTATCGTAGATTTTGTTTCTAAAAAAATACATTTTTTCCTCATCAACCGAAACTTTTACTGGCATTAAACGTTTAGAACATAAATTTTATTCCTCAGCTTCAGATTCTTCTTTGCAAGAACAAGTCCAGGCCAATTTAGCCTTTAATAAAAAAATCAACTGATTAAGCTTCCTCCATATTATTGCGCAGAAGTGCCAGTTACTTTGAGGGTTGTAACATATCAGGAAAACTTTTAGCCAACTTGAAAATTCATAAAGAACTCTATTTTATTAAATCCATTCATTCATCAGATGGGAAACTTTTATTTAAAGATGAAGACATTTTAGCTGAATTCATGAAATTTTATAGAAATCTATATACTCCGGAACATCCTATTCATTCTACTACTTATCTTAACCCCTTTACTGCCATGTCTTTTCCCCCTCAGGTACAAGGCCTTTTTTTGGCTATTTGGGGCAGTTTGCGCTTA
Source organism: Pleurodeles waltl (assembly GCF_031143425.1). Classification (NCBI taxonomy): domain Eukaryota; kingdom Metazoa; phylum Chordata; class Amphibia; order Caudata; family Salamandridae; genus Pleurodeles; species Pleurodeles waltl. The sequence goes on from NC_090440.1 coordinate 1,849,562,275, forward strand.
GGCCTTCATAACTTTTCGTCCACGGAAGCTACCCACCCAAAATTGGTGTAATTTTTTCCAACATCCTAGGGATTCTAGAGGTACCCAGAGTTTATGGGTTCCCCTCGAGGAGACCAAGAAATTAGCCAAAATACAGCAACATTTTTGGTTTTCTTAAAAAATGGGAAAAAAGGGCTGCAGAAAAATACTTGTGGTTTTTTTTCCTGAAATGGCATTAACAAAGGGTTTACAGAGCTAAAATCACCAGATTTCCAGCTTTCAGGAACAGGCAGATTTGAATCAGAAAACCAAATTTTTCAACATAAGTTGGGCATTTTACTGGGACATACCCAATTTTTACTATTTTCTTTGCTTATAGCCTCCTTCCAGTTAGTGACAGAAATGGGTATGAAATCAATGATGGATCCTGGAAAGATAACCATTTCTAAAAAGTAGACAAAATACTAAATTCAGCAAGGGGTCATTTGTGCAGATCCTACAAGGTTTTCCTACAGAAAATAACAGCTGAAATAGAAAAATAATGAAATTGAGATAAACAAAAAGCTATTTTTCTTCACGTTTTACTCTGTAACTTTTTCCTGCGATGTCAGATTTTTTAAAGGAATATACCATTACAACTGCTGGACTCTTCTGGTTGTGGGGATATACTATAGGGCTTGTAGGTTCATCAAGAACCCTAGATACCCAGAACCAATAAATGAGCTGTACCTTGCAATGGGTTTTCATTCTATACCGGGTAAACAGCAATTCAATTGGTGAAATATAAAGAGTGAAAAAGAGGTATCAAGAAAAACTTTGTTTTTCCAAAATGGGCACAAGATAAGGTGTTGAGAAGCAGTGGTTATTTGCATATCTCTGAATTCATACCAGCATGTGAATTACAGGGCATTTCTCAAATAGATGTCTTTTTTACACATTGTCTTGCATTCGGAAGGATAAAATTTAGAGAAACACAATGCGCAGTAACACTTGTTCTGCTATTCTGTGTTCCCCCAAGTCTCCCAATAAAAATGCTATCCCACTTGCTTGGGTGGGCCTAATGCTCGTGAAAGGAAACGCAACATGCACACATCACATTTTCCCAAAGAAAACTGACGTGTTTTTTGGAACGTACCTAGTTGTGGATTTTGGCCTCTAGCTCAGCCGGCACCTAGGAAAACCTACCAAACCTGTGCATTTTTTTAAACTAGACATCTAGGGGAATCCAAGATGGGGTGATTTGTGGGGCTCTCCCTAGGTTCTGTTACCCAGAATCCTTTGCAAACCTCGGAATTTGGCCTAAAAAACACTTTTTCCTCAAATTTCGGAAACAGAAATTTCTGGAATCTGAGAGGAGCCACAAATGTCCATACACTCAGCGTTCCTCCAAGCCTCCCAATAAAAATGGTACCTCACTTGTGTGGGTAGTCCTAGCGCCCGTGACAGGAAATGCCCCCAAAAACAACGTGGACACATCACATTTTCCCAAAGAAAACAGAGCTGTTTTTTGCAAAGTGCCTAGCTGTAGATTTTGGCCTCTAGCTCAGCCGCACCTAGGAAAACCTACCAAACCTGTTAATTTTTTTAAACTAGACACCTAGGGAAATCCAAGATGGGGTGACTTGTGGGACTCTCACCAGGTTTTGTTACCCAGAATCCTTTGCAAACCTCACAATTTGGCCAAAAAAACTGTTTTTCCTCACATTTCGGTTACAGAAAGCTCTGTAATCTGAGAGGAGCCACAAATTTCCTCCTACCCAACGTTCCTCCAAGTCTCCCATTAAAAATGGTACCTCACTTGTGTGGCTAGGCCTAGTGCTCGCCACAGGCAATGCTCCAAAACACAACATGGGCACATCACATTTTCCCAAAGAAAACAGAGCTGTTTTTTGCATAGTGCCAAGCTGTGGGTTTTGGCCTGTAGCTCAGCCGGCACCTAAGGAAACCTACCAAACCTGTCCATTTTTTAAAAATAGACACCTAAGGGAATACAGGATGGGGTGACTTGTGGGGCTCTCACCTGCCCTGTTACGCAGAATCGTTTGCAAACCTCAAAATTTGGCCAAAAAAACACCCTTATCTCACATTTCGGTGCTAGAAGGTTCTGGAATCTGAGAGGAGCCACACATTTTCTTCCACCCCACATTCTCCCAAATCTCTTGATGAAAATAGTACCTCACTTGTGTGGGTAGGCCTAGTGCCTGCAAAAGGAAATGCCCCACAACACCATGTGGACACATCAAAAATGATCAAATACTAAACTACCTGTTTTTGCGGGGGGCCTGCGTTTTTGGTCCTGGGCTTAACAGCCGTATAGGAAAACCTATCAAACCCAAACATTTCTGAAAACTAGACACCCGAGGGAATCCAGGGAGGTGTGACTTGTGTGGATCCCCCAATGTTTTCTTACCCAGAATCATCAGCAAACATCAAATTTAGCTAAATAATCTTATTTTTCCCATATTTCTGAGTGGGATCACCGCACAAGGACAAATCTTGTACTACCCAACGTTCCCCTCAGTCTCCCACTAAAAATGATACCTCACTTGTGTAGATGGGCCAAGTGCCTGTGACAAGGAAGAGCAAACAACATGGCAAATTGAGGGGGAACCAAAGTGGGTTCAAAAGGGCAGTTTGAAAAAAAACATTTTTAGGCTGACAAGTGGGGCAGAATTTTTATCAGTATAGGTGCGTCAATGCTGGGTGGTAGGAATTTTGTGGACTTCTGCAGATTCCGGAAGGTTCCATCACAAAAATGTGGGAGAAATGTGTGATTTCCAGCAAAGTTGGAGGTTTACAGGGCATTGTGGGTAAGAAAATGGTACAGGGTGCATGTGAAGCACACGGCCCTGAACTCACCCAGATGTTTAGTTTTCAGATGTGTCTAGGACTTGTGGATTTTTCTACATGGCAGCGTCCCAAAGTCCAAAAAGTGCAGCCCTCACCATTCCAAGTGGGACGATTTTGATAGTTAGCCAAGTTCTCATGGCCCAAATGTAAAACCAAAACCCAAAATAATCAAATGTCCTCTTGCTTGCCATGGAATAAGATGTTTTAGTGTGTCGAGGAGAGCTAAAAGACTGTTACCCCCTTCAGTTGGGGTGGGGGCATAACCAGGCCCATACTGGTTGGTAGCCACCACCACACTATTTTTTTAGTTTTATTTCCTGGCATCTAGTAGGCTTTCTGCCCCCCAGGGGTGTGGATCGCGGGTAATTGCCCCATCTGCCCACTGGTGGGCAGAACAACTTTTGCCCCATTTATTTGGGGTGGGCCATACCCCCACCCTCTTAATTTGAAAAATAAATCTTCCCTGGTCTCTGGTGGGCTTTCTGTCCCCCTTGGGGACAGATGGTCCTTCCACAAATAGGCTGATCTGCAACAAAGGGGGGCAAATATGGCCAACAGTAATGTGCCCCATGGGGAGCGACCCTTGCCCAATGGGCTGCCCCCCCAAACAAAACACACACATACACATACACCAATCCCTGGTGCCTAGGTGGTTTCTGCCCCCAGTGGGTAGATCAGCCTAATAGAAACAGGCCGATCTGCCCCCAAGGGGAGCAGAAATGGCCTAAAATAAATTTGCCCCTGCAGGGGAGCGACCCTTGCCTAAGGGGTCACTCACCTTGCATGAAATTGGCACAAAACAATCCCCAGTTCCTAGTGGTTTCTGCCCTCAATGGGGGCAGATGGGCCTAATAAAAATAAGGCGATCTGCCCCTAAGGGGGTCAGAAATGGCCTAAAATAAATCCCCCCCCCCCAGGGTAATGACCCCTGCCTAAGGGTCGCTCCCCTTGCGTGAAATTGATGCAAAAAATTAAAATCCCTGGTGTCTAGTGGTTTCTGGCCTAATAAAAATGGGCTGATCTACCCCCAAGGGGGACAGAAATGGTCTAAAGATAATTTCTCCTCCAGGGAGGTGACTCTTGCCTAAGGGGTCGCTCTCCACATATAAAAAAATAAAACAACAAAAAAAATCCCCTGTGCCTAGAGGTTTCTGCGCCCTACCCCCCCCCCACCCCTGGGGTAGATCGGCCTAATCACAATAGGCAGATCTGGCCCCAAGGGGAGCAGAAAAGGCCTACAACAAATTTGCCCCCCCAGGCGAGCGACCCTTGACTAAGGGGTCGCTTCCCTCACATGAAACTGACAAAAAAATCCCTGGTGTCTAGTGGTTTCTGCCCCCCCCCCCTTGGGGGCAGATTTGCCTAATAAAAATAGCCCGCTCTGCCCCCAAGGGGGGCAGAAATGGCCTAAAATTAATGTTGCCCCCAGGGGAGCGACCCTTGCCTAAGGGGTCGCTCCCCACATATATAAAAATAAAAGAAGGGAAAAAAATGATCCCTGGTGTCTGAAGGTTTCTGGCCCCCTCGGGGGTAGATCGGCCTAATTAGATTAGGCCAATGTGGCCCCGGGGGCAGAAAAGGCCTAAAAATTATTTACTCTCCTGGTGAGCGGCCCTTGCCCAAGGGGCCACTCCCCTTATGTATAAAATAAAATAAAAAATCTCCCTGGTGTCTAGTGGCCATTTCTGCTGCCCGAGAAATGCTGAGAAAAACATCAAAGGAATGTAAAGGCCTTTCCTTTGCTGCCTCTCTCATCCGCTCCACGTGATCGGAGGAGAAATGCGAGTGGTTAAAACGTCTTCACCTCTTTCCCAGTCTTTATTGAATTTTACTCTTCTTGAAAATGATTTATCAATTACAGAGTTACTCAAAGCTCTTAAGCCACTGAGAAAAGGGAAGTCACTGGGCCCAGATGGGTTTACTATAGAATTTTATCTACATTTCTCCAATCTTTTGATACCTAAACTTCTACAGCTCTTTCAGTTTTTCTTCTTTACTAGAAAAGCTGGTGGTACTTTTCAGGAGGCTACTGTTTGTCTAATAGATAAGGAAAGGTGAGATCCTACACAGTGCAAGAAGTATTGTTCTATATCTCTTGTAAACATAGATTATAAAACTTTTGCCAAATTACTGGGCCTTCGATTTGAGTCCTTCTTACCGAAATTATTTGGTAAAGAACAGTGTGGTTTTGTTAAAGGCAGACTAACCTAAGATAATTCTCTTTTATTTTTTAATGTATTAAATAAAGCTACTTCTCTTTCCTATCCTCTTGCAGCTATTTCTATAGATGCTGTAATAGCCTTCGACAGAGTAAGCTGGTCTTTTTTATTCAAAGTATTGAAATGGTATGGTTTTGGACCCACGATTACATCTCTTATTTCTTTGCTTTACACAGATCCTCAGGCTGCAGTATTACGTAATGGTCGTATCGCTCATTTTTTTTTCTTGCAATGAGGAGTTCTCCAAGGTTGCCCCATTACTCCTCTTTTATTTGTTTTAGCCCTTGAACCTTTTCTTTCTCAGATACGTGACAATACTCTTATATCAAGCTGTCATTATGGAGATAAACATTTAAAATTATTTGCCCATGCAGATGATATTCTTCTTTTACTATCTAACCCTGATACACCTATTCCTGCTTTTCTTAAAGAGCTGTTAAATTTTTCATTTGTCTCTGGTTATAACATTAATTCATAGAAGACTGAAATTCTGCCCCTACTAAGCTTTGCACTAAGCATTCCTTTGACTCCACTGGGTTTCATAGGAATAATTCTAAAATCATACATTTGGGTGTTTGATTTACTAACTCCATTTTAGAGTCCATTACAATAAATATGAAGGAATGTTTCAATAGAATTGATAAATTACTGTCCTCCTGGAATCCTCTTCATTTATCTTGTTGGGGTCGTATGGATTACATAAAAATTATGATTATACCCATTGTTTTAAATATCTTATCTGTGACCCCAGTTCATATACCAGATACTTACATTAAAAAAATGGAGTCACTTTTCTCCAAATTTCTTTGGAGTAAGAAAAAATCACGAAGATAAAGGAGGGGTGGATTTCCCAGCTTTTCGGACTTATCATGAAGCTTTTTGTGTGAAGCAAGCTACCAAATGCGTTTCTTCTCATTCATCTCTTTTTATTCCCTTGTGGCTTGACATTGAACTAACATTACTTGCACCTAGTAAGGAAATTTTTGCATTTTCTTCAAAAAATAATATAATTTCACCACTTTTTAAACATACTTGCTATTTTTAGCGTCCCTATTATCAAATTACAATCTCATCTAGAGCCACTTTTTTACAATCCTTGCATTGGTATAACAAGCTTATAAATATTAATAATAGTCCCTTATATTGGAAATCGTGGCGAACTAGAGGAATTATCTGGGTTCAAGATATTTTTGATGGCCTTAATCCTCGTTCCTTCCCTCAATTCCAAGTGATTTTTGACTGTCTTCGATCATTTTGATACAAAATGTTAATCCTTACGCAGATTGTTTTGGATATTTTCTGTTCGTTCCCATCAAACTCCATACCTAACTCCCTTTCTACCCTGGATTCACTATTACATTTGTTATCTCTCAAGCCTAAAGACTCTTATATATAAATATTTCCGGTCATATGATCCATCGCATCCTAAAGCCAAATTAGAATTTACTTAATTTGGGTTGTGATTGGACTGTTCTTTTCTGGAACAAAATATGGACTAGAGTCTCTAAAATGTCAAGATTGGCCTCTACCACTCAATCTATGTTTTATCTTTATCATAGATTATATCATACCCCAACTTCCCAAGCCAAATAAGGTGTCATTCCTAGCTCTACTTGTTGGTCATGTCATTGCTCGCAAGGGGATTTGCTCCATATTCTTTTTTTCTGCCCCCCCCCCCACTGCTGTTTTTTGGCAAAAAGTCTGGACCTAACTTTCAACACTTTTTTTAATAAAACACCCTATGTTGATTATCTCAATTTTTTATGTAGCTTGTCTAATGAGATTGAATTACAAGCCCAGGAGAAAGGATTTTGGATGACAGTAAAATAAAATTATTGCCAAATGGAACAAGAACTATGGTGCTAACTCAGCAACCTGTTGTAGGTTCAGTGCAACTATATGCTTGCAGTGAAGGTACTGAACTACCATACATCTCAAAATATGTCAGGCAGTCATATTCCAGGAGAGTGTAGGCCCGGGCTCTGATGCCTGAGAGTCAACAAGATCTGAGTCGATAGGGCATTTAATTATTGAAATCACATATGTAATTCAGCCATTGCTCTTCCCTCCCTTCAGGCTAAGGTCTTATTTGTTCATAAATTATGAGTACCCTGTGCTGTATTTTTAGGTGTGACCCTTGTGCATAATGCTTGACAACAAACAGCAAAGACCTTAAGTATGTCCTCTACTTATAGTATTAATTCATCTGCTTCAGCAGAGACTTCTATGGTAGCTGTGGCAAACTTTCACATTCTCTTAACAACAGTTATACAATCTTTTGGGCATATTGAGGATCACCATCCTGTGTATTAGTCTGTCCCAAATCAACATAAATCATAAATCGCTGCTGCTTTAGCATTGCCAGTTTACAGTAAAGAGGAATGTTTGCATGCTAGACATGACAGCTGCTGGGATGACTGATATTTTCTTGCCTTGTTAAAAATGATAATGCCTCCTAGATCCGCCTTTAGGGTATCCCATACTACAGGGTGTGATGGTAAAATCTGGTTCCAGCTCTCAGACACACTTTACTGTGACCCTAAGGATCATAATAACTTTGTTCCTTATTAATCAAGATGCACTGAATTATCTTCAAATCTATTCTCTTTCTCAAAGTTCTTTAATAAATACCTTTTTTTACTGTAGCTTTTTTTTTACTGTCAACTCCTATCATAACATTTGTGTATTTCAGAAAATCCTCAATTTCAGCAGACCAATCTCATTATTATCGCCTACATGAAGCCACCAGTGGGGGTGGGCTAGTGCAAGCCTGCCGACAGGACCTGCTGACAGAAATAAACAGGAAGGGTACTGTTTGGATGACTACATGCTGCAGTCTATGTGGTTCAGTTTAGTATTACTCATTTATCTACTAGTGTTGTTGACTGAGACCACGTGGTCTCTTAGATTCAGAGGCCTAGGCTCCCGGCCTAATCTGAGGCCCAGGGTGGCCCAATATGCAGTGACAACACAGAGTGAAGAGAGATGTAGATTGCTTATTTAGAACACACACGCAGTGGAGAATGACAAACAAGCATCAGGCAAAGCAAGAAAGTTTAGCAGCTGGCAGACTGATTGGTTTCATTAAGCATCTAAGCTATGGAGTTAGTGCGCCTCGTCAGGAGTGATGTCCTGGAGCACTATAATGTGTGACAAATGCAGTTCAGGGCGTTGATGCCACTCAAATGCGTGAGTCCAACTCCTGATGCATGGTTTTTGTCAGGGCTGAGTAAACATGACGCGCGATCATCAGTAACATTATGTGCTCATACTAAAATGAACCAAAATACTATGTGCTTGATGTTATGCTCCGAGTCTGTCAACACAGAAACACACATATAGAAAAAACTTGATTCCACATAAAACTTACAATCACCTAGTGTTTGCGCTTAGTGCCCGCTAGTCCACCTAATCAACATTCAAAGGCCCCACGTTCCTACGACCATGACCTCTCTCAACGTCTCACGTGTTACCCGGAATGTTCTCCAATGTCGCAAAGTGCCATTTATTTAAAGGGCTCAATTTTCTGCAACCTTCACCACTAACTCCCTGTGTATCCCGGAAGTGAACTATTTATGCTAATATGGCCCTCTGACTTAAGGGGCCTCAGAGTTAATCACCCATAATGCTAGAAACTGAAAAAATACCCCCTACTCTCGTCCCAAGTGTGGGTCCCTAATAGATTGTGCCTCTTTCAAACCTATAACCCCCTCTTTTTGAAAACATACATCTGCGGACAAATGGAAAATGGAAAAGTACAAATAATTGTGAAAGGAAAATATGAAAACCAAGATCATAACTTGCTACACAGAAATGCTCCACTGGAAAGATAACATAAAGACAAAAAAACGTTTTCAAACACGGTTGCGCATGATTAACAAGCATTTAGTAAATGCAATAGGTTTCACCTACGGGATTAATAACATTCATATTTATATATTGAAGGTTTTTGCTTGGCGAGCAGTTGACATGACATAGAGCCTTTTTTAAGCCATGTTCCACAGTAGCCAGCTGCTCTGCAACATGTTAAACAAGCATTTTCAATGCAACAGGTCTCACATTTGCTCAAGTTAGAGCTATTAGCGTTCTAAAGAAAAAAAAACGCAGCGCAATCGCACTATGTAAAATGCAGAGTGATCGCGCTGCGTGGAAAATAAACAGATGAAGTAGTCCGGACACCATGCTGAAAACATCGAACCTCGTATATTTTTAGTAGTTTACCGGCGCTGTGTAGGTGGGCTAAACACTAGAAAAGGCATGACGTATGCATGCCTTTCACAAATGAAAGCAAGCAGATTTGAAAGGCAACTGCACGAACCAATTAAAGTGATTGGCGTGACATGGGCGTGGTTGGAAGCCCAAAGAAAGATTACAGAATAGGACGAGCGCTTTGCGCTCGCCCATAAAGAAGCACTGGGGGAGCCACTTAAGGGAGATGCAGAGGAGGAGGGTGGATGCAGCAACAGTGGGAGAATGGAAAAGCAACAAGAAGGAGGTGTGGGATGGTGGGGAGGTAGAACCAGTGGAGCAACACAGAGAAGGGAAGAAAAAAAAGTATGACAATCAAAGTGCGAACTGCAGACGAGCACTAATTAATTCAATCTATGCTTTGTCCATGCTGCACAGAAAGGAACGTAGGTGATGCTTGGCCTGTACTGGCTAAATAGGAGGCAGCACATACTAGTGACAATTAGGCTAACAAATAATAAGCAGTGGGTTAGCTCCAAGCTCTTTATTGTAAACAACACGTCTCAAAAAGCGTGCATGCTGTCACCGGATTGACGTAAAAATGCAGGTGGGAATAGGAGAATGCAGACAAATGGAGAGGAGAAGACTGCAAAAGAGTGCAAGACAGCAGTAAAGATCAGAGGAGGGCATCAGAGTAGGATCTATGAGAGAGATGGAGGGGAAGGAAGGAGGAGGTGAGACCAAAAAAGAGGGGATGGTGAGGATAAAGAGAGAGGAGAGATCAGGAAAGAGTAAAATGAAGTAAGGAGAGAGAGAACACAAATAAAATGGAGGTTGAGGGGGGTACAGAAAGAAGAGAAGGTTAAGAAATGGAACAAACACTAGAGATGATGTGTGAGATGGGTGCACAGGAGAGAAAAATAAGGGAAAGTCACGAGATGGGGCGATGAGAAAGATGATGAGAGAGGGGATTGAGTGGAGAGATGAGCGAAGAAGGTGATGGGGGATTGCAGGATTAGGAGGGGGTACATATTGTATAAAAACATTGTGAAGGGCCCTGACAATTAAACAGGGCTGATGGCTGCATGGCAGGCATCCTTCCTGCTGTTCAAGTTTTCGACCGAGACCGGTACTTGAATGAAGGTTGCTTCAGTGGTCACCTCCTGCCGTGTTTGTTCAGAGCAAGGCATTGGCTTAGTGAAAGGGCTTACATGCAAGTGATAATAAATTAAGGGCAGCCGTAACCGGGTTAGAATGTGCATAACTATATAAATGACAACGTGTCTTCACGATCTATGAGCATTCTGAAAGGGTAACATGCTCAATGTTGCAACTACTGCTCCCAATGGGGAAATCCGTTCTGTAATAGGTTAATTTCCATAACTGAAAATAGCCATAGAGTGGTGTGGCAAAGCCATGAAGTTATCAAACGCGTCTATAATATAGTAATGGCGAAGCCCGCTGATTCGTCAAACAATGACAAAAATATATGCACCTGCAGTCTTAGTGAAATGGATTCAGCTGTGGAGCAGCCACAAGTGCAAGAGCATCAGTGAACCTCTCGGGTTTCAATTGAACATTCAAGGTTACAAATAAATCACTCAAATGGAGCCACTCGCTCCCCTTCATTGAACCCTGAGCCTTCGCAGAGCCCTTCAGCCAAGATAATGGCTAGGAGACAGATAACACCTATGGAAGACCGATATGCATATCTAGCCAAGACTGGAACTCAGGCAGAAATGCATTTTGAGACTGAACCTCGGCCCTCTCTTCCAGCAGAAATGCTCAAGTACTTTAAAGGGGAGAGATACTTGGCAAGGGGTGAAACAGTCTGGAGGCCGACCCTGCAAGCTCCCGTCTGTTGCAATGGCCCGCCGTTATATAAACACCTGATAGAGGCATATAGAGGCTCAGTAATAGCTACAGCATCGTCGGTACCCTGGTTGCAGAATATCGGAAAACAGCATACACACCAAGTTTAATTTGTACTTCCTGTCTATAGTTAGCTGAGGGTATAAATTGGGAAAACATGCATTCTGGTTTTTCATTCTGGGTGGGGTGACTCTCACCTAGTGTGATTCGATGGATGCTTCAGTACAAGAACTATGGCTGTGGGGAACAATCTGGCTTGTTTTTTACTACACTCATTGATTGCAGTGTAGGAATTCAGGGTGAGATCAATGTTTTCTCAATAATTCGTAAATTATTTATCTTAAATACCAGCGTGAGCGAGGTATTCTAGGTAAATATGATAATTCACTTTATATACCTCTCAGAATGTAATGGCTTCCTGAACAAAGTTAAACATACAGAAGTAATCCGAATGTTAAACCATACATCCAAGAGGTTCTGACGCTCTAGAACAAACACCCGAGTACGAAGAGCACTTTCCTTGAAAAGAACGGATACCACTTAGTGTAAAAGTCTGACTTTACCCAGTGCTTAGGGGTGGGGGGGAGGCTTGCCGCACTGTTAAAGCAAATGGAAAAATGTATATGCACATGCAGTGTTAGTGAAACGGAATCAGCTGTGGAGCAGTATTAAGTGCACAAGCATAGGTGAACCTCTCGGTTTTCAAGTGAACATTCACATGTATGATATGCCCTGTTGCGTTAAAGTGAATAAAGTGCAAAATCCACGAATTACGTGTACATACAATTATCAAAATGAATGGTGAAATACCAAAGTTCCGCGAAGACCTGCATCTTAAGTGATTTCAATGTGACTCTATGCGGTGTGCCAAAATCAAAATCTTTCAGGGTCAGAAGTGTAACTGGTACGATATTCCTAATGAATAACTCAACATGTGTACAAGACCTGGACCATTATGGAAGCATCTCTATCGAGCATCTAAGTCGGCCGCCATGTTGTAAATGTTAAATATGGGCATTGGTGTAATTACCCTGCATGACTATGTAGGTGCCGTCAAACATGAAAAACGGCTAAACCCAAGTATCCTAACATTAAGCACCATTGTCGGAAGGCGAAGTCTGAATGTATTTGTACAGAAAACGACAAATGTGAGACATCCTGAGTGGTCATGGTATAACAATATATCTGCAGTATGCGTCAACGTGATTCACCCCTCTTAAAGGCATGTTTCTTATATCGATGATATGAACATCTACTAAGAATGCGTGAAACAAAAAAATAAATACTAAATACGGTTGTTGGCGTCATGAGTATGTGTGTTTATACAGGTGCAATAAACATGAGAAAAAACTAAGGGGCAGATTCAAGAGCCAGTAGCGCCTCCTTGTGCCACAATAGGGTTTTTAATTTTTTTTACGCTGATGTGGCCTAATGAGGCCAAATTTGCTGTGCCAAATTTACAATATGGCGCAATGGATGCATTGCATCGCTTTGTAACCCTTTGCTTTACATTATGCCTGCACCAGGTATAATGTATGCAAAGGGGGCGTCCCCCCGATAGGGGGGGCAAAAAATGTCGCAAAGAAATCTGAGAGATTTCTTTGCGTCATTTGTTATGGCACTTTTAACGTCTGCTCAGATCAGGCATTTAAAGGAGGCACACCATTGGTTTCAATGGTGCTTTAGGTGCTTTGCAGGATTAGCGTCAGGTTTTGATGCTAATCCTGCAAAGTTCCAAACTAGGGTAAAAGATTCTGATGTTAGTTCCCTAAGAACCAACATGGGGCCAGATTTAGGAAGAAAAATATTTGCGAGTCGGAAATAGCGACTCCTTGCGAAACACTATTTCCGACTCGCAAAACGAGATGCATGAAATTATCCCAAAACAAAATTGCGATTCGGTGCGGAGTCGCACCACAATTTGCGATTTTGCAATGAGCAAAATCACTATTTGCAAGTTTGCAATTTGCAAGGTCGCAAATTGCACAAGGGTGTGGTCCGGAGTCGCAAATTGCGACTAGCTCGCAAATTGCATGCAGGTGCACAAAATAATAGTGAAAAACACACTTCCTGCTTCTGAGTGATGACATCAGAACCAGGAAGTACCCCCATGGAACAGGGAGGAGCCTACCCAGCACAAACAGCAGAGCCAGACCCAGCTGAGAGGAGCTACTACAAGTATGTCAGCTCAGGACAAGGAGACCCCCAGTGCTGGCAGGAAAAGGAAACTGAAGTTTTCTGAAAAGGAGCTGGAGGTCCTAACAGAGGAGTGCTGCCTGCACCTTGATGTCTTGTTTGGTAAGGCAGCAATGAGTGTCCCTGACAGCCAAAAGAAGAAAATCTGGCAGGACATCCTTACCAAGATAAATGCTATTGGAGTCAGCCATCGCACGATACATGAGGTCCGCAAAAGGTGGTACGACCTCTGGTCCAGGACCAAGGAAAGGGTGGCCGAACGGATGAGGGAGATGCATGGCACTGGAGGAGGACCATCAACAGCACCACCCCCTACAGCCATAGAGACCATGGTGGAGACCACTCTGGAGCCGGAGGCTTTAATCTGAATTGGAGACCTTGACAGTTCTGCTCTGGGAACATCCAAAAGTAAGTACCAAAATTCACTTATTTACACCACTCATTGCACCATGCACACAACCACAGTACACATAAGCATGCATTCTCCATATTTGCTCCATGCCTATATTGCAACCTATAGAACAATGCATTATGGGCAATGTAGTGCAGTAGTCCAACTTTTGGGAAATATTTATTCTGAGACATCAAACATATGTGAGGCACTGACAGTGTATCCCCTGTGTCCCACAGGTCTCCCACAAGGACCCGCCAACAACCCTACTGTGCAGGGAGATGAACCAGCCACAAACACAGCAGATGAGGCTGCCACTATAACTGCTGGGGAGTGCATGACTACTCCACCCGTCCAACATGCACCAGAGAACATCGATAAATCAGATCTGGATCTTGAGTCAGGCAACCTGACACCGTGGCCATTGATGAGTGGGAGTCGGCCAAATAGGTCAGCTGGGTCTGTGCGGAGACAGCAACGCCCAATGCAATCAGCCAGTGAGGAGGATGTCACCGAAAAACAATTTTTAGGACTGGAGGCATCCTTACTGCAAAGTCACAGGCTACAAAACAAGCACATGTGGGTTATGAATAGGAACCTGAACAGACTGCAGCAGACACTCTCCCAGGGTCTTTCCAATGTGGACAACCAATTTACTGCCATGAACACAAACATGGCAAACCTTACAAGCTCCATAAACAACTTGGTCAGGGAAATGGTGGCAGATATGGCACATGCAAGGCACAGAGAGTGCAACACTGCTGCCCGTTTGGACCGACAGTCTATCAATTGGGCACCTTGCAACCACAAATGCGTGCCTGTCAAGGCGCACAGTGAAGCTGCAGGTGGAACTTGGCCATTTTGCTGGTTATGTGGCAAGAGGACTAGGGTACATCAGCCATGCAGTGGACCTGATAGAGACCAGCCAGGCAGAAGGGGCATTGGCGATACCCACAGGATAGCGAGGAGATTTCCAGCGTCAGCAGTGTATCTGCCTCTGATGAGCGGAGTAGCAGTGCCCGGCAAGGATCAGGGGACCAACCTGGATTGGGCCATGGTGGCCATAAGCGCAGGAGGCTGCGAGCTACCTAATCTGTGTTTTGACTGAGGCACATGAACTTAATGTGTCTGAAATTACGTTTTGCTTTTTTCGTGCAGTTGAGTTGACAATATTTCCTGCATTATATTCCTGAAATTAAAGAGATAATTTGTTGTACTACACAACTGAGCTATGTGTGCCTTACATTTGTGAGTGTTGTCATGGTTGCCACGTACCTGCCAACGTAGTGGGTTGCAATGTGGTTCCGTCTCTGTCTGCCCTCCATTGTGATGCTTCCATCCCCAGCCTGTCGGTGTGGTAGCTTTTGCTCCTCATCCTCCGAATCTGTGTCGTCGAGGGTGAGATATAGCCCACATCTGGTGGCAATGTTGTGGAGGGTGGCACTAGTTGCAACGATTTTGCATGCAGTTTCTGGGGCATACTGGAGTGCCCCTCCAATTTTGTGCAGGCATCGGAACCGTGACTTCAACAAGCCGAACGTCCTCTCAATGACAGCTCTGTTCTGCTGATGCCCTATGTTGTATTTCCTCTCATTCTGATTGCCCGGTGTTAGATATGGGGTGAGTGTCCATGGTCTCAGAGCATATGCACTGTCACCTGTGTGACAAAAGAGCCAAAATTAGCAGGGCATCACAGGGTTACATAGTGACATGTATTTAAGGCATCAGAGTGTACTCGACTGTACCTAATAAATATCCTTCGTCAAACTCCCCACGTTCTAGGCATTGGTGAATCCCACTGTGCTTTAATATGTATGTATCGTGTGTACTCCCTGGATATTTAGCCACCATGTCAGTAATGACATTATGGGCATCACATACCACCTGGATGTTTAGTGAGTGGGTACTTTCCTATTGCGGAACACATTTTCCAGATTTGCTGGTGGGCAAATTGGTATATGTGTCCTGTCCACACACCCTATTACATGGGGAATTTGGCAATTCTGTAGAAGTCCCTTGGTGCTGTTAATTTCTGCCTCATTCCTGGGAAGGTGTATATATCTGGACATGTGTGCGAGTATGGCATCTAGGAAACGTCTAAAGAATCGTGAGAGGGCACTTTTGGATACCCCACCTGCCACAGCAATCACCCCCTGATAGCTACCCGAGGCCAAGAGGTGCAGTGAGCAGAGCACTTCCACATGTGTGGGAATGAAGCAGCTGCGCATTGTCAGGCGTTCAAGCTGAGGTTTCCGCAGTTCAATGATCTCTAGGATAACTGACCTGCTCAGTCTGTATTTATCACAAATCTCATCCTCAGTTTGTTGAAATAGTGTCTGCCTGGTACGGTATATCCTCTCCTGTCTCTGCCTCCTCCTCCTCCTCCTCAGCTGGGCAGCCTGGACTCTCCTCCTCCATGCAATCATGTATAGTGCAGCCATTTTGAGAAAGCCAGATGCCTTCTGGGTCTCCTTTTATACTTTGGTTCTGGTTACCACCTGTTCGGAATCAGTGCTAATCTGGGTGTGCAAAACCAATCAATCAATCAATCAATCAATCACATTTACAAAGCGCGCTACTCACCCATAAGGGTCTCAAGGCGCTGGGGGGGAGGGGGTCAGTGCTCGAAGAGCCAGGTCTTGAGCTGCCTTCTGAAGGGGAGGTGTTCGGGTATGGCGCGAAGGTGACTGGGCAGGGAGTTCCAGGTCTTCGCTGCCAGAAAAGAGAAGGATTTTCCTCCGGCGGTGGTTTTGCGGATGCGGGGAACGGCTGCCAAGGCCTGACCGGTGGAGCGCAGAGTGCGCGGAGGAGTGTAGAAGGAGACGCGGGAGTTGATGAGTTTGGGTCCGAGGTTGTAGAGGGCTTTGTGTGCGTGGGTGAGGAGTCTGAAGGTGATCCTCTTGTTGACCGGGAGCCAATGGAGTTTTCTCAGGTGTCCGGAGATGTGGTGGTGGGGAGGTATGTCCAGGATGAGTCGTGCTGCGGCGTTCTGGATCCGTTGAAGTTTCCTCTGCAGCTTGGTGGTGATGCCGGCGTACAGAGTGTTCCCGTAGTCCAGGCGGCTGGTGACGAGGGCGTGGGTGACGGTCTTCCTGGTGTTGATGGGGATCCAGCGGAAGATCTTGCGGAGCATGCGGAGGGTGTTGAAGCACGCTGAGGTCACCGAGTTGACCTGTCTGGTCATCGAGAGGGAGGAGTCCAGGATGAAGCCGAGGTTGCGTGCGTGGTTGGTCGGTTGGGGAGTGCTGCCTAGGGCGGGGGGCCACCAGGAGTCGTCCCATGCGGAGGGGGTAGGGCCGAGGATGAGGACCTCCGTTTTATCTGTGTTCAGTTTCAGTCGGCTGTCTGTCATCCAGGTCGCTACTTCCTTCATGCCGTCGTGCAGTCTGGTCCTTGCTGATGTGGGGTTGTTGGTGAGGGATAAGATGAGCTGGGTGTCGTCGGCGTAGGATATGATGTCGAGTCCGTGTTTGCGTGCGATGTTTGCCAGGGGGGTCATGTAGATGTTGAATAGGGTGGGGCTGAGGGAGGAACCTTGGGGTACGCCGCAGATGATCTCCGTGGCTGCGGATCTGAAGGGGGGGAGGCGGACTCTCTGGGTCCTTCCGGAGAGGAAGGAGATGACCCATTCCAGGGCCTTGCCTCTGATGCCGGCGCTGCAGAGGCGGTCTATCAGGGTGCGGTGGCAGACCGTGTCGAAGGCTGCAGAGAGATCCAGGAGAATGAGGGCCACGGTTTCACCCTTGTCGGTCAGGGCTCGGATGTCGTCCGTGGCTGCGATGAGGGCGGTTTCGGTGCTGTGGTTGGCCCTGAATCCGAACTGAGTGGAGTCGAGGGAGTCGGAGGTTTCCAGGGCGGCGGTGAGTTGAGCGTTGACGATTTTCTCAATCACTTTGGCGGGGAACGGTAGGAGGGAGATAGGCCGGAAGTTTTTGAGTTCGGTGGGGTCTGCTGTAGGTTTCTTTAAGAGGGCGTTGAGTTCTGCGTGTTTCCAGCTTTCAGGGAAGGTAGCAGTGGTGAGGGAGGCGTTGATGACGTCTCGGAGGTGGGGTGCGATGATGTTGTCGGCCTTGTTGTAAATGTGGTGAGGACAGGGGTCGGAGGGTGATCCCGAGTGGATCGAGTTCATGACGCGGGTGGTTTCCTCGGTGGTGGTAGGGTTCCAGGCGAGGATGGTGGAGATGTCGTTTGCGGCTTCCGGGGGCGGGTTCATGTTGGTGGTCGTGAAGCTGTTGTAGATGTCGGCGATCTCACGGTGGAAGAAGGTCGCGAGGGAGTCGCAGAGGTCCTGTGAGGGAGGGATGGGGTTGGTTTCTGCATCCGGGTTGGAGAGCTCTTTGACGATGCCAAATAGTTCCTTGCTGTTGTGGGCGTTGTTGTCAAGTCTGTTCTGGTAGGCTGTTTTTCGTGCGGTGCGGAGGCGTTGGTGGTGTTGGCGGGTGGTGTCCTTGAGAGCTGTCAGGTTTTCCTCTGTCGGGTTGAGGCGCCATGTCTTCTCGCGGAGGCGGCATTCTTTCTTGGAGTTTTTGAGTTCGGTGGTGAACCAGGAGTTTTTCTTGTGGTTGTTGGTGTTGGTTTGGGTCTTCAGAGGGGCCAGGAGGTTGGCGCAGTCGGAGATCCAGTTGGTGAGGTTGTTGGCGGCCTCGTTGGGGTTGCTGGTGCTGGTGGGTTGGTTCAGGGAGAGCGTTGCTGCGAGTTGTTCTGTGGTGATTCGGTTCCAGTGTCTTTTTGGTGGTTGCCGGGTGTGGTGATGCACGGTGGTTTTCTTGAAGCTGAAGTGGACGCAGCTGTGGTCCGACCATGTGAGTTCGGTGGTGTGGCTGAAGGTGATGTGTTTGCTTGAGGAGAAGATGGGGTCGAGCGTGTGTCCGGCGTAGTGGGTGGGGGTGTTGACCAGTTGTTTCAGTCCCAGTTTGGCGAGGTTGTCTAGAACGGCGGTGGTGTTGTTGTCGGTGTGGTTCTCCAGGTGAAAGTTGAGGTCTCCTAGGAGGATGTAGTCGGTGTATGAGAGTGCGTGGGGGTTGACGAAATCTGCGATGTCTTCGCTGAACTTGGTGCGGGGTCCTGGTGGTCTGTACATGAGGGTGCCTCTTAGGGATGTCTTGGGGTCGATGTGGATCGCGAAGTGGAGGTGTTCGGCTTCGGGAAGTGAGTTGTCGGTGTGGGTCGAGATGCTGATGGAGCTTTTGTGTGCGATGGCGATGCCTCCTCCGGTGCGGTTGAAGCGGTCTCTCCGGATGATTTTGTAGCCGTCGGGGATGGCTATGGCGATGTCGGGTGCCGAGGAGGGGTTCATCCAGGTCTCGGTGAGGAAGGCGATGTCTGGGTTCGTTGAGTTGATGAGGTTCCACAGTTCGATGGCGTGCCTGTGGACGGAGCGGGTGTTGACCAGGATGCATTCGAGGTTGCTTCCGGGGGCGTCGTTCTTGGTGGTGGCGATGTGGGTCCGTAGGCAGGTGAAGCGGCAGTTGCTGCAGGTGAAGGGTCCGTGGGTTCGTTTGGGGGTGGCGCGGTAGCAGCCCGGCGCGCGGCCGGGGTTGAGGTTGGCGAGGGTGGCGGAGTCATAGGTCAAGCGGGGGGCGCGGGGGGCAGGTGTTCGGGCGCTGGGCGCGGTCCAGGCGCGGACGGGCGCAGACGGGCTTGCCTTCCGCTGCGCGGCCTCGCAGCGGCCGCCATTTAAGGGGTAGGTGGGGAGGCGGGGTCAGCTGGGAGGCGGGAGGTGGGCGGGCAGGGGAGCTGGAAGCGGGAAAAAAGAGCGGCAAGAAAGAGCGGCAAAAAACGGCGGGAAAAGCGCGGTAGGAGCGGCGGGAAAAAGCGGCAAGACGGCGAAAAGGGAACAAGAGCCTACTAAAATCTACTAAAAAGGAGGGGCTGAGAGGGGAGGATGGCGCACGGCACTCGGGGGCACACGCACGGGATACAAGGAGAGAAAAGGGAATTTCAGTCACTCGGGGGCACACGCACGGGATACAAGGAGAGAAAAGGGATTTTTAGTCAGCACCAGCACAAGCACAAGCACTCGGGGTACACGGGCAAGAAGGGGGGAGCACACTCACAGGAGAGGAAGGCAGTCAGGGACTGGAGGCGCTGCGTGAGCAGGGGAGCGACCTACCCGAGGGTCAGTGGTCGCTACCTCTGCCTCGCAGCGGCCGCCATTTAAGGGGTAGGTGGGGAGGCGGGGTCAGCTGGGAGGCGGGAGGTGGGCGGGCAGGGGAGCTGGAAGCGGGAAAAAAGAGCGGCAAAAAAGAGCGGCAAAAAACGGCGGGAAAAGCGCGGTAGGAGCGGCGGGAAAAAGCGGCAAGACGGCGAAAAGGGAACAAGAGCCTACTAAAATCTACTAAAAAGGAGGGGCTGAGAGGGGAGGACGGCGCATGGCACTCGGGGGCACACGCACGGGATACAAGGAGAGAAAAGGGAATTTCAGTCACTTGGGAGCACACGCACGGGATACAAGGAGAGAAAAGGGATTTTTAGTCAGCACCAGCACAAGCACAAGCACTCGGGGTACACGGGCAAGAAGGGGGGAGCACACTCACAGGAGAGGAAGGCAGTCAGGGACTGGAGGCGCTGCGTGAGCAGGGGAGCGACCTACCCGAGGGTCAGGCTTTTTTGCGACTATTCGCAGTTTGGGACTGTCTTGTGCATTCGGTTTGTGGCTCGCAATTTGTGACTTCCTAATTGCGAGTCGCAATTTCAAGTCGCAATTTTTGCGAGTCGGTAATGGGTCGCATCGCTATTTGGAACTCCAAAATGGCATTGGAACATACCATTTCTCTTTTTGTGAAGTCGCAAATAGTGCTGTGACCCATTTGCGACTCGCAAAACTTTCGTACATCTGGCCCATGGTGCGCTATATCTTAGATACGGTGCACACATGGTGGCGTTAGGGGGCCTAAGTTCCTGGAATTGCACTACACTATTAACATTACTTATGTGGAGACAATAAGAATCTGTGGGATAAGTGGCATGAGTAGGTTGAGGCTGCTGCGCTTGAGGAAGAGCTGTGCAGGCAATACATCCTAAAAAAAGTTCTGCTTTAAAAGAAGATGAAAAGAGTACATGGGCCTCAGGACTCTTATAAGAGTAAACACACAAGGAAAAACAGGAAATAGCATGCTATGGCCAATAGAAATGGAGGAAAAGTAAGTGCCAAGCAAAGGAACCAATGAAAAGCAAAGGTGCAGGGTGTAAGCCCTTTCAAGTTATATATCAACAATTAATTTCACAAGTGCAGCGCAAGCACTGTGCAGGTGAAACCTAAAGATGGGTGGCAAAGATGTGCCATGGAGGACAGTGCACGTACCCGGATAGCACATTTGATTAATAAAGGATTGATTGACAGTGGCAAGGAGTGCCTAGAACCCTGGTTTATCTTATATAACTATGAATTTACTCATGATGGCTATATAAATTGCATCCATAGGAAAGTTTCTGTCTAACACCCTTCACTTGGAAGAACTGGCAGTAGTGAAATTAAATTTATAGAGTCTGGCAGTGCATGACCTGATAACCTTGTTGTTGGCTGGGACCCACGCATGCGCCTAGGCCTCGCCTAGGCCTCAACAGGCACATCAGACACAGGACACCTTCAGCACTGGTAGTCGTTATATGCACTGCCCTCGAGCAAGGCAGGCATGTTTATTCAACCCCTCAGACCATGCCCGTCCATGCGTGCATCCAACATTGTTAGGTGGCAGCCAGGTGGATTGCTACATCCCTTCTAATCTGTAACAAAAGAGCACATGAAAAAAACAGCAAAAACATAACCGGAACTGCTATATGAAAGACAGCCACCTCAACGTCCTATATTCAACACACATAGCCTTTCAGTCTCTGGCTAGGATTGGGGGAAAGACGTAGCTTATAGGGATGGCCCTGTCCTGCAGGCTCTCCAGAGTTGATGAGCTGGTTCTCGCTTGTTTGCAGATCAATTGTTGTTGCAGGCAGTCCACCTCTCTTGCTGTCAGCACAATCTGTTGTCCCACTCCTGTTGGGCGATTGAGCTCCTACCATGTCAGCCGGGTCATAGATGGTTTCTTTCTCCATGGTTTGTAATGGTTGTTCACTGATCTTTTTCAAGCACAATACTTCTGTGTTTCCTCTCTTGACAGTGATCATAGTGCCATGAATTCTCATGACCTCCAATGTTTCCTTTTTATAAACCACCCTAAGAGTTGTTCAACCACACTCCTTTCTTGGCTGGCTTTGTCACTGATTGATCTTCTCTTCCTCTGGGTTGCGGACACATCAATAACAGTGGGTGCCCATCAGGTTCCCACCAGTCTTACATCTCAAACCACCCTCTTAATAACCAGATCACTTGGGGCACAGCCAGCTGTGCTGCGAGGGATGTGGCGATAGGCCCTCAGAAACTAATGCAGACAGCATTCGAAGGCCTCTTCCTTCTCTACTCCAATTCTGGTGCTCAGTTGAGGATTCTTAAGAACTGTGTGACCTGGCCCTTTTTGCAGGGTCATCACCAAACATTTTGCCTCCTTACTCCTATTTTTTCTGACCTGTTTTAGTTGGCTTTAGGACTCTGGTCACTTTACCACTGCTGACCAGTGCTAAAGTCCATGTGCTCTCTCTGTAAATTGTATTGGTGATTGATTTATACCTGATTGGCATATTTGATTTAGTAATAAGTCTCTAGTTAAGTCCACTAGAGGTGCCCAGGGCCTGTAAATCAAATGCTACTAGTGGGCCTGCAGCCTTGGTAGTGTCACCCACATGAGTAGCCCTGTACACATGGCTCAGACCTGCCACTGCAGTGTCTGTGTGTGCAATTTTAAACTGCCAATTCAACCTGGCAAGTGCACCCACTTGCCAGGCCTAAACCGTCCATTTTAATACAAGTAATACACACCTAAGGTCGGCCGTAGGTAGCTGATGGGCAGTATGCAGTATACGTTAAAGGTGGGAGATGTACTGTTTTGTTTTACATGTCCTAACTGTTAAATACTGACAAATTTCGTTTTCCCTATTGCAAGACCTATCTCTCTCATCAATTAACATGGTGAATGTCTTTAAATATCTTTTAAGTGCAGTTTCCCTTTGAGATCACATAGAAATATGGAGTTTTGTGTTTCTGAACTCACAATTTAAAAATACATCTTTTGTTAAAGTTGGTTTTTGAGTTGTTAGTTTGAAAATGCCACTTTAAGAAAGTGGGCATTTTCTTGCTTAAAGCATTCTGTGACTTTGCCTGCTTGTGTAGTCCCTGTCTGGGTCAGACTGACAGTTGGGCTGTTTGTGAATCTCCTCTAGACAGTGACACAAAGGGAATTGGGGTGTAGTCTGCATATCCTCATGGGCCATCTGAGCTATAGTGGAGGGAGGAATGGTCACTTACATCTGAATGGGCTGTGCCTGCCCTCACACAGTGCAGTCCCCAATCCCCTGGTGTGAGTCTGGAGCCAGGCCTGGGCAAGGCAGGAACTTGTGAACAATAGAGACTTTCCTTTGACATTTGCCAACTTCAAAGGCAGAAAGGGGTATAAGTAGTGAACCCCAAACCCCAGATTGTTAGATTACTTCTGGAACCAAGAGGAACCTCTTGCAAGGGGAAGAGCTGGAGGAGTAGTACCACCTTTGCCTGTGTCTGTGCTTTGCTGGGTTGGCCTGCAGTTGCTACTTCTGCCTGAAAGAGGACAAAGACTGGACTTTGTGGTGAATTCCTGCTTGTGAAGACTCTCTAAGGGCTTGGACTGAGCTTGCCTCCTGTTTTGAAGTCTCAGGGCCATCAAAGACTTCCTCTGCCAGCACCTAGACTCTCTGCTGAGGCTCCTGAACTGCCAAGTGGTGCCCTATCCAGTCCCTGGGCCCTTGAAAGGTAAAGTTGGCAGAATAAGGACAGAAATCCATGCACAGAACACTGTGCAGGGACAGTTTTGATGTACCACCTGCAACACAGCTGAAAAACAATGCCCCACCTGCTTCGCAGCTAAAATCAACACTTCACTTGCATCACGGCTGGGAGATCGATGCATCATGGCTGGAGAAATGATGCAACAACCGCTTATGGCTGCAGATAATGACACAAACCCCATGCAGCACGGTTTTCCAACACCGTGCGGCTGGATCTCTCACACATCATCGCTGGGCAGCAAAAATCAATGTAAGCCTGCGCAGATCAGAGGTGTCTGTCTGGAAATTTATGTATCGCCCTCTTGTGGGAGAGAAAAATGCCAAATCACCTACCTGACCGAAGAAGAAACAATGCACTGCCTCACTTTTGATAAGGAATCGATGCATCGCAGACTTTTATGATGCACGCTCACCCGTGCTACTTTATTTTTTGATGCAAACCAGGTACTTTGTTTAACAACAAAGTTTCAATAGTTTTCTATGGAGTAAGACACTTGGGCCCTCATTCCGACCCTGGCGGTTTCAAACCGCCAGGGTGGAGGACCGCGGGAGCACCGCCGACAGGCCGGCGGTGCTCCAATGGGCATTCCGACCGCGGCGGTAAAGCCGCGGTCGGACCGGCAACACTGGCGGTCTCCCGCCAGTGTACCGCCGCCCATAGGAATCCTCCAAGGCGGCGCAGCTAGCTGCGCCGCCGAGGGGATTCCGACCCCCCCTACCGCCATCCAGTTCCCGGCGGTTCTCCCGCCGGGAACCGGATGGCGGTAGGGGGGGTCGTGGGGCCCCTGGTGGCCCCTGCAGTGCCCATGCCACTGGCATGGGCACTGCAGGGGCCCCCGTAAGAGGGCACCTAAATGTATTTCACTGTCTGCTTCGCAGACAGTGAAATACGCGACGGGTGCAACTGCACCCGTCGCACAGCTTCCACTCCGCCGGCTCGATTCCGAGCCGGCTTCATCGTGGAAGCCTCTTTCCCGCTGGGCTGGCGGGCGGCCTGAAGGCGGCCGCCCGCCAGCCCAGCGGGAAAGTCAGAATCACCGCCGCGGTCTTTCGACCGCGGAACGGTATTCTGGCGGCCCCTGACAGGCCGGCGGGGACCGCCGCCGGCCACTGTCGGAATGAGGGCCTTGTTCTTTTGCAATATTCATATCTTGACTTGTGTATGTTACAATTTTGTTGTTGTGGTCTTGTTTGCTTTAAATAAATATTGCCTATTTTTCTAAACAGGTGTGGTATCCATTTTGTAGTGTTTTCACTGTATTACTGTGTGTGCTGGTACACATACTTTACACATTGCCTTTGAGATAAGCCTGACTTTTTGTGCCAAGGGGTTGAGCAGGGCTTATCTTAAGTGTGTACCTCCATTGCCCTGAATAAAGTGAGGGTCACTGCGTGGGCAGAGTACAAACTGAGTGCGAACCAGAGACCCCATTTCTAACATACCCCTTTCCACCTCTTCATTTGCCTGCAGCCATTGAGGGGTTATCTTACAGTGATGTACATTCACGCGACACAAATACTCTTGAACTAATGACCTTGGAAGCATCTACCATTATTTGTTTTAACTTCCTCTGGTAGCCCTAATAATGCAAAGATTTTCTTCACAGCTGGTTTTACACATTCGAACACCATTGACCTGACCAGCTCAAGTGACTGTTCATAACCACTAGGGTGGATCTGTTATCAGGAATGCTCCCAAAGTCCATACTTAGAGATGATCATGGCCTGGTCACAGCTGCCTCTGGTCACTGGTGTAACTGGAGGCTTCACACTCGTGAGCACACAGGATCGGCAATTCTTCACCTGGTCCTCGACCATCAGATCCATCCCCAGGAACCAGATTTTGCTGCAGAGGCGTATCTTCATTTTGGCAATACTGTGGTGCCCCTGATGAGCAAGTTCCATTGTGCATACAGCCAAACTGCAGGGTATGACTATTTGGTGGCCTCTGAGGACAGGCCCTTCTCCGCTTTCACTGAGCTCATCCCAGCACTGCTACAGCTGCGTTCAGGATGTGACTCTCTACCTCCATCACACCCCAAAGACCATCAAGAAAGTTCTTCCACTGCCTTCCCATGAGAGCGCTGTTGACCCAATCTCTCCTATCAATAACCTCTGGGACAGGCTATTTCGTTAACCATCTTCACAAAGCCTTCTGCTCCAGTTTCGTTTTCCCCTTGTGCTTGGGGTCCATTGTCATCGGGTGATTAATAAGTAGTCTGCTGTGTTGTTTGTGGGAGGGGATACAAAATATCAAAAGAGTATTGTTGAAGTTAGACAGCCCACCTTACTATCCTCAGGGTTTCATTCAGGGCTGTGCCTGTAAACAATGGTACCAGTGGCTTGTGATCTGTTGTCACTTGAAACCTTTGGCTGCAGAGGTACAGGTGGAAGTGTTTGCATGCCCACCTTATAGTCAGGGCCTCTTTTTTGATCTGTGCATAACGGGTCTCCACAGCAGTGAGTGCTCTGATTGCATATGCAATGAGAACTCAACCCCCTTGATCTTTCTCCTGTAGTAGCCCAATGCCCAATGCAACTGGGCTGATATCAACTATCAGCCCTGTTGGGCATCTGGGATTGAAATACGCCACAGTGGCGTCGCATAGTACGGCTTTCTTTGCTTCATTGAATGCCTGTGCAGCCTCAGTTGTCCACTTCCAGGGTGCATCTTTCCAGGTTATGTTGAGAAGTGGGTTGGAGATCGTGGCTAGATTTGTTATGAACCAGCCACAGTAATTACCATCCCCAGAAAACTACCACCCTCTGACTGGTTCCTCAGTACATCAGCCGTTCTTATGGTTTCCACTTTCTGGTTGTCTACTTGGAGACTGTTTTTGGAAAACCGGCATCCAAAGAATTCCACTTCGGTGGTGTAGAATAGGCACTTTCGGCTGTGGAGAGTCAGTCCCTTTTTCACAAGCTGCTGTAAGGTGGTTTTTAGGACCACCTGATATTCTTCCAATGTATCAGAATAAATAAGATTATCATCACTCATGTTGATGACTCCCACCAGTACAGATAAGGCTTCACGTATGGCTTCCTTAAATACTTCTGCCACTGATGAGATGCCAGAGCTGAGGCACTTGGAACTTCTGAGTCCCACATGTATGGAGAATGTTGTTATATAACGATTGGATTCCTCTAGTAAAATTTGGCAATAGCCAGAGTTCAAGTCTGTCTTATAGAACCATCTGACCATGTTGATGTCTGCTACGATCTCGTCAATAGCAGGTGTAATATGTGTTTCCTGGTGAATGGCCTGGTTAGGCAGTCTCATGTTCACACACAGCCTGATGGCCCATGGCTGTTTGGGTTTTTTGGAGCTATGACCATGGGTGACACCCATGGAGTAGGGCCTGTTACTTTCTCAATCACCCCCTCATTCCAACTGCTGCAACACCTTCTCTACCAGAAGGCAAAGATGAAACAGCAGTCTCCAATGACGCAGAGCCATTGGTCTCACTGGCTCATCAATATGAAGTTTGACCTGCACACCTTTCAAGCATCCAAGTCCTTGGAACTGTTCCAGAGAATCAGCCAAAATGTCATCAGCATAGCATTGGTGGATCTATTTTGCAAAGAATATCAAACCAAGGTCCTCGGCAGTGTGACTACCCAACAGTGTTCTTGTGCTACCTTTGGTCACTTGAAGTTTCGTTCTGGTTTTAATGTCCCCAAAGGCTATTTCAACTTCAATGACACCCTTCAGTGAAAAGGGTTCCGTTCCCCCAAATGTGCATACCTTTGCCTTTGTTGGCGGCATTTCGGTCCATGGTTCGAGTCTGAGAAATTGTCCTGCATCAATGATATTCACCAAAGTCCCTGTGTCTATGAGGGCCATACTTGTTATGCCATTTATGTCTACTTGGCTCCTGGGAAGAGGTCTCCTCTACTGATTGTTTTCCCCAGCGAAAATCTCTTAGCTCTCTTCCTGCTCCGCCTACTCCAGTCGGTTTGTCATGGCCTGGCATCCTTTTTGTCCTCCAGTGACACCTGCTTGATATTCACATTTCACCACTCTTTCATGGCTGACGTTCCTGTGACACTGGAGCTGCAGCAGACCATTGTGAAGTGATTCTAATGGCCACATTTGAGAGATGGTTTGACTTGTGCTGGACATCCTCTTGGTGGGTGGCATTCCATTTCTCAACTTCCACACCCCTTCTTGTTGGATTTCGCATTGGCAGCCCCTTGTGGCCTTACAGGACATCACTAGATGGCTTCTACTTGTTCCTTTTTTACCTTCACTGCTGGGGAACTCACTTGAACGTTAGAGCTGTGGGCAAGCGCAGACTCTATCACCTCTGCCCAACTATCCACCAGTTCATGGGACCAGGCCAGGTTTAAGATGTAATCTAGGGTTATTTCAGTCTGCCGCAATATTAGTTTCTGAAGGTTGGACAACTGGCACCCTTGGATCAGCTGTGATCTTATCTCATATTGCTTCTCTATTTCTGGGCACATGCTTTCCAATTTGCACAACTGCGCAAAGATGGTGTCCACTTCATCACCTCCTGCCTGATATGCTTTAACCTTTGATAGTCTGGGTTCAATTGGGGGTTGAAAAGTCTATTCAGAGCATCCAAAGCGATCTCAAAGTCATCATCAGCCCCTGTGTTCAGCAGATCTTTTAACAGTTCATAAAATTTATCTCCCCCATATGCAGCATCATCTTTGACTTCATGACAGAGGCATCCATTTCACGTGTGGCGCAAAAGTAATAGTGCAACCTCCCAATCCACTTGCACCTCTGTGGCGTGGCTGTTGCAGGATCGTCCAGTTGGCTGAAGGGTGGCAGTGCTGTGACTGGGGCATTTGTGCAATATTGTTGA
Source organism: Pleurodeles waltl (assembly GCF_031143425.1). Lineage (NCBI taxonomy): Eukaryota > Metazoa > Chordata > Amphibia > Caudata > Salamandridae > Pleurodeles > Pleurodeles waltl. Next base: position 1,849,590,672 of record NC_090440.1, read on the forward strand.
TCAGGGGCAGCTGCTGCCTTAAATGGTGTCAACATTGCGCCTTTACTAGCACTTGCTTTCTTTTTTTGTCTCTGTACTTGGACCTTCAGGAGTGTGGTATGACTGGTGTTACTCAGTATACCCGAGAACCAACAGCAATTAAAGGGTTGCATAGGAGGCCTGCTACCACACTCAGTTCATCTTGTGCTCCACTATGGGGCTTCTCAGTGCAGTCTTAATACGTGGGCATAGGCAAGCTCCTTTCAGGCTTCCAACTGATTATCAATGTTTACTGTAGTCTCACTGGGGGAGGGACCACTCCACTTCTAGGCACTCTACTTTTCTCCCTCCATGTACCTGGGCTGGGGCACGCTCATTTGCACAGGCATGTGTGTTTTAGTTAGTGTGCTCCGTTGCCTGAAGTGGACGCACCTCAGCCTCGGGAAGGCAGACTCTCCTGCTGTCTCAGGCACGCTCCTCACAACGTACACCCAATCAGTCCACCAGATGGAGTCATTCTGCTTCAATAGTGGAGGCTCTAGACCCAACTATCCACGATGTGTGGCACCTCGCCACTAGAGCAGGAGCCCAAGCTCTTATGTCATGGGCTCACCTCGTCTGGGTTACTGCGACGTGGTGGAAGGGTGCCTGCCTCATCACCAAAGTGGTCTGGAACCCACACACACTCCTAGACCTTGCCTAGGCCTCAACACTCACACCAGAGACCTTCAGTACTGGTAGTCGTTATGTGCACTGCCCTCGAGTGGTGCAGGCACATTTACTTAATCCCTTGGACCGCACCCATCCCTTGGAATGGGTGCATGCCACAATGTTTGGTAGTGATCAGGTGGCTCGCTACACTTGTGTCCATGGGGGAATTTGCCACCTATTGTTCCAGACCCCTATTGCCACATTTGGTAGTGAAAAAAAACAAAAACATAGGATAGCTTTTTCAATGCATGTTAAATATATGCTGTACTTTTAATAGGAGCTATGCAGCCAAGCAAAAGGAATCATGATAGGATATAAGTGCCTATTCTACTTTTAGGTGCAAGTGAGAACCATTTTTCTACCTTTCTTATCCCATTTAATTGAACTGCAGCTGCTTACTTTCTTTGCCCACAGATACAATTATTCACCAACGTGTCAGTTGTAAAAAAATTCTGAATAAAGTTGGTTAGCATCTCAAAGTACAGTACTTATATCAGAAACTTTACGTCATTAGGTTTCAACTTTTCTTAAGGTCAGCATATCTGATGTAGAAATTGTAATGGGGTACATGGCATAAACAGTGCGCAACATGGATGCAGTGTATCAGAAACATATAGCCCAAACTAAATCTTGTTGTTAGAAAGCAAATTATTCACAAATGTCACGCTTGTATTTAAAGCATAATCTTCGAAAAGCTGCTTTTCTCTTTCTTTACTAACTAATTTTAAATTGTTATCATGTTTTTTATGACAGATCAATAAGGAAACCTAAGCTATTACACCTGCTCCCCAGAACAGACCTGAAAAACAGTAGTTCACTCTCGTGTGATATTGCGTTTACCAATGCCAAAAGACTTTGGGGGTTATTCTAACTTTGGAGGAGTGTTAATCCATCCCAAAAGTGACGGTAAAGTGACGGATATACCACCAGCCGTATTACGAGTTCCATAGGATATAATGGACTCGTAATACGGCTGGTGGTAAATCCGTCACTTTTCCGTCACTTTTGGGACGGATTAACACCTCCTCCAAAGTTAGAATAACCCCCTTTATTTGAGTCTTCCATCTTTTTTGAATCATAGAATTCAGATCATACAGAACACAGATGCCAGGCTATTTAGGGGAGGTCCCTTTCTGCCACCACATCTTGCCTCATTTAAAACAGATTCATTGGCTATCTGTTGCAAAAGGTTTACGTTTAAAGCCCTCTAATTGACATTCAGAGCCCTTGATGGCAAAGGCTCTTGCTGCAGAAATAGACTTGGCTGGTACCGACAGAAGTGATCTTTGACATCTAATCAACTCTCATGCAAATTTGCAGGTTGCTATAGTCTATTGGGGCAGTCGTTCATTCATGGTAATTATGGCTAAGTTTTGGAACACCTTGCCTTTCAAAGTAAGCATAGCCGAGTCCAAACTAAAAACCTGGCTCTTCAACGAAATTTAGATCAAAGTCTGGTCTTTTTCTGAGTCTCTGCTTATGAGCGCCTGGACACCTCAGCCGAAGCAGTTGATCACTTTACAAATACCACTGATTGATTGATCTTGCATGTAGTAACATTGTTCCCAAGCGTAGTTCTCATTCCCAATTGTTAGACATTATTGATTCCATTCTAATGGCAAACAAAGGTGAGTACTGTTTCAACTCTAAGGATATTCCCCAGCAGCTAGAAATAACATAGCAAATGTGGCCTCAAGTGTAGGGAGGGAATAAGAAATTACTGTAAATATGCAATCTGAATCTCTAGATATTTTAGATATTTACAAAGGTTGTCTGTGTGTAGGAGGCTGGCCTGGTTTGTAGTGGGTACCTTAGGTACTTACACCTTACACCGGGTCCAGTTGTCCATATTTAGTGAAATATAGTAGTGTTCTAGCAGCTTAGGCTGAACTAGGAGACATGCAAAGCTCCTGCAATACCACTTATAGTCACACAGTACTTACACACAAGGAAAGGCAATACTCAGTGTTACCAAACATAAAGGTAGTTTATATGGGTGACACAGTACCAAAAATATCTTAGAGGCAAAACTCCTTCTAGAGGTAAGTATTATACACCATACATACACTAGACACCAAAATAGGGTAAGTAATTAGACATAGGATAGTGCAAATAATAGGAAAAGCTATAGAATGCAAAGGGAGAAAATAGGTCTAGGGGCAACACAAACCATATACTAAGAAAGTGGAATGTGAATCACAAATTCCCCCCTAGACAAGTGTAGTGTGTGCAGAATTGCTGGGAGAGTAAGAATACAGCCAAGGTAAGTGAATTACCCCACCCCAGAGCCCAGAAAAGCAGGGGTAACGTTCTGCAAGTTTCCTTGGGACACACTACAAGTTGTGATTAGAGTTATGGCAAGAATCAAGCAAGACTGCACACCACAAATGGTGGATTCCTGGACCTGAAGACCTGCAAAGGAAGGAGACCAAGTCCAGAAGTCAAAAGAAGTTCCAGGAAGAACAGGAACCCCTGAAGAAAGTGCAAGAGAAGAGTCCCCAGTTGGACGAAGACTGCAGAAATGCACCCTAGGAAGATGCCAGCGGGTTCCTGCATGATGCACTGGATGTCCCACAGAGAGAAGTTGGATGCAGGTGAGTTTTGGCGCCGGATTCCCCCAACAAGCATTGGTTCTGGCAAATTCATGTTTTGTGTCAAATAGGTGCTATCTGGACCCAGGAAGGACCTGGGGGGCTCAACTCTGTGTGAGGAGGAAGAGGGGGCTCTCAGCACTTCAGAGAGCCCTCACAGCACAAGATAGCACCCACTGTGACAAAGGAGGTGCAAAATGCAGTTAGTGCAGCACTACAAAGGAAGGTCCCACGCCGCTGGAGTACAACTCAATGAGTTGAGTATCACAGCATATTGAGTGCTGGGGACCCGGGCCAAGCTGTGCATGAAGAAATGTTGCAAATAGTGCACAGAGGCCTCAGGAGGTGAAGATGGCGTGGTGCACAGGGGTACTGTCGTTCTCAGGGAAAGCAAGCTCTTACCTCCTCCAAATTGGGACAGCAGGATCTCCGGACAGTCTGTGTCGATGGAGTCCACCCTCTGTGTTCCAAGGCACATGCTCGTCATCAGGAGAGAGAGTCCAAGAGAACCGGTCGTCGACTTAGAAGGTACCTGCTTCAGCAGGGGAGTGATTCCGTCACCCCACAGGAGATTTCTTCGGTCATTCTGGTTCAGGATGAAGACAGGGAGTCCTCAGAGCATGCACAACATGGAAACTGTTGCAGTTGGTGGCTGGAGCTGAAGTTGCAGAGGAAACTTTGTTACTGTTACAACGGTTCCTGGAATAGGCTGCGGTTGATCCGAGGTCTGAGGATGAAGTAGTAGTTGCAGATGATTCCTGCTGGAAACTTGCAAATAGAATCTGAAGAGAACCCACAGGAGAGACCCTAAATAGCCCTGAGAAGGGGATTGGCTACCTTATCAGGTATGGACCTATCAGGAAAAGTGTCTGATGTCACCTGCTGGCACTGGCCACTCAGAGTCCTCCAGAGTGCCCCCACACCTTGCACAGCAAGATGGCTGAAGTCTGGGACACACTGGAGGAGCTCTGGGCACCACCCCTAGGGTGGTGATGGACAGTGGAGTGGTCACTCCCCTTTCCTTTGTCCAGTTTCATGCCAGAGCAGGTACAAGGGTTCCCTGAACTGGTGTAGACTGGTTTATGCAAGGAGGGCACCATCTGTGCCCTTCAAAGCATTTCCAGATGCAGGGCCATGGCCATATTCGGAGTTGCCATTGTGAAGCTACATATAGGTATTGACCAACATGTAGTGCACTTGTGTAATGTCGTCCCCGCACTCACAAAGTTCCGGGAATTGGCCCTGAACTATGTGGGGGCACCTTTGCAAGTGCAAGGGTGCCCTCACACTTAATAACTTTGCAACTAGCATTCATTAAATGAAGGTTAGACATATAGGTGACTTATAAGTTCTTTAAGTGCAGTGAAAATGGCTATGAAATAATGTGTGCACTATTTGACGCAGGCTGCAGTGGCAATCCTGTGAAAGGGTTTGTCTGAGCGCCTTATGGGTGGCAAAACAAATGCTGCAGCCCATAAGAATCTCCTGGATCCCCAATGCCCTGGGTATCTAGGTACCATAAAGTAGGGACTTATAAGGGGGGTCCAGTGGGCTAATTGAAAATTGGTAAATGACGTCACTAGCCTATAGTGACAAATTTAAAAGCAGAGAAAACATAAGCACTGAGGTTCTGGTTAGCAGAGCCTCAGTGACACAGTTAAGCACTATACAGACACACACATTAGGCCATAAATTATGAGCACTGGGGTCCTGACCAGCAGTATCTCAGTGAGACAGGCAAAAACATACCGACATACAGGCAAAAATGGGGGTAACATGTGTAATCTCAAATATAACATGGTGGCATGGCCCTTGAATAGATTCATGCACCAAAAGCTGAATTACAATTTAAACAAAAATCTGATATTGTTACTGATATAGATTTGGTGGATGCAATAGTAATTTGAACCTAAAATGTCACAAACTAATTTAAAGATGTAAAGATGATTAATGATGCAAGGATATTTGATAGGGTCACTCACCTTAATCTCGTTCTCTCTGTCCTCATGGATCCCTTCCCCTACTTCAATAATGCTGTAGTGATGCTAAAATGAGCGTGTCAACTTGACTGGATGAAAAAGTACATTGACTGAGGAGGCGTGTTGAGATGAGTTCCCTGACCTCCACTGTTTCATAGTCCTTTCTGGCCTGATCTGATGTCCCTCCTTCCACCAGCTCGTAATACCATTCTTTCTTCTGCTCTTTCCCCCATCCTAGTTGCTCTGGCCTGACCTATGTTTGGTAGGCATCACACATACTTTCAGTTCACTTGCCAGTAAGATAATGTGTTTTATTCACTCAAAAAACTAATTTAATTGTGACATTTTTTAAAAATCCAAATGCCCTCATTGTAAGTGACAGTCTATGTTAAACACACGTTCTGGGGGATCTAAGATGACTGACACCTTGTAACCAGTAATGGTTTCACATGAGGCCTATACCAGTGTTGGGAGACTGAGCTCCTACAGCTAGTATATATTTTTTTCTTTCTGAACTGACATAATACCTCAGCCACTGCGTAGTACATTCTGGGGGTTATTCTAACTTTGGAGGAGTGTTAATCCGTCCCAAAAGTGACGGTAAAGTGACGGATATACCACCAGCCGTATTACGAGTTCCATAGGATATAATGGACTCGTAATACGGCTGGTGGTAAATCCGTCACTTTTCCGTCACTTTTGGGACGGATTAACACCTCCTCCAAAGTTAGAATAACCCCCTCTGTCATGTAAGAAATCCTGCTCCAAAGAATCTTACCTCACTGTTCTTCTTGAGTCAGAGAAGCCGGGAAAGCCCCTGTGTATCCACTACAGCACTGCCTCCTGGCAGGACCTGGCACTAATGTTTTATTAGTGCACCCATCAGTGCATGAAGTATGTGATGCTACTGATGACTGCACGAGGCCCACTGATTTGTATGTTCCACAAGCTTGTCTAATGCTTGTTACTGGCTGGGTCATTGTTGTTCTTTGCAGCGTGGAGCTATTGACAGTCCTACTGTCTGTTACCATTGCTGCAGGTTAGTGTCTGATACTATGAGGCAGACGTAAGCAAAGTGGCGCTGCACACAGTGCATCATCACTTTTCTTGCAACCCTTAGCCCACATGGAGCAAGTTAGGGGGCAATAACATAAACATTTCTGACACTATTAATATATTTTTTTTGGCGCTGACCCTGAACAGTACATAGAGGCCCATTGTAATCAATAGTGTGCCCCCTTTTAATGCGTGCTCTGAGCAAGGCATTAAGGTTAGCCCCAAAAAACGGCACAAAGAAATCTTTAGATTTCTTTGCACCATTTGTTTAGTACCCCTAGCGGGGGAACCCCCAACTTCATACAATATGCCTGGCGCATGTATAATGTGGCACAAGGGGATACAAAGTGGTGCAATGCAAGCACTGAGCCACTTTGTAAATCTGGTGCAGCGATTTTTGAAGCCTAATGTCACATTAGCTTTAAATAAATGACGCTAATGTGGTGCTAGAGCTTTTTAAATGTGGGCCTATGCATTCACATTACTGCCTGATGGCATTGAACTGCAATACTGCCTGAGACCAATAATGCCTGCTATGCATACCATGGCCTGCGTTTGTTACTAGTGAGAAAAAAAAAAATGTCTGAGGCAAATTATACATATAATGCCCAGAACAGTAATCTCTATGATGTGTTTGGACACAGATGCATGCCTCAGCTAATGATGCACAATGCTATCAAAGGGGACTGTCACATTTCTTTCTTAAACCATTGATACTCTACGTTTCGTGGTCACTAATCCATATACAGGCTGGGGCCATAGAGCTGTACAATATCTGAAGTCATTGTTTCATGTATTGCGCCAGATCACTGGTGCATGTAATTTCTTTTACCACAATTGCATGTACTTCTTGTACTATTATTCCCTATATGCTGCTGGCGGCCATTGTTAGTCTTACCTTTTGAAACCATTATTCCTCTTATTGCTTGAGTGATGTGTGCTTTTTGAGAAGTGATATGTTTGGGAAATATTATGTGCATACCTTTATGTGTCATGCATTTAGTGTTGTTTCTATTAAATCATTTGTTTAGTGAGTGTTAGAAATCGGGTCTTTGGTTGGCAGTCAGGTTACCCCCTGTTCAAGAAAGGACCCTCACTCTAGTCAGGGCAAGGGAGAAACACAGCTATTTAACCCCCACTCAGCCACTTGGTAGCTTGGCATGAGCAGAAAGGCTTAACCCAGAGGCAATGTGTAAAATATGTGTACCAACAAACACAATACTTCAGTGAAGACACTACAAATTGGGCACCACAGCAGTTTAGAAAAATAGCTAATATTTATCCAAATCAAACAAGACCAAAATGACAAAAATACAACATACAAGTCAAGATATACATTTTCAAAAGAATAAGGCCCTCATTACAATGTGGCGGTAAATGCCACCTACCGCCGTGCTGATGGCCGCCAACATACCGTGACCGCGATGGTAATCCACCACGGGTATTATGACCCACACATAGAATACCGCCACAATACAGATACCCACTCAAGTCCACCAGACCAAAGGTCAGTGATAAACTGGCAATAGCAAAACGCCCACAGTATCACGACCCACGAACCAATGTAGCGGTCTTTCAAACTCGGTAAACCATTGGCTGTACACACTGCAGCGCTCAAAATACACACAGACACTAACAAAACTACACCACATTCGACAATTCAAAACACACACCTGACACACATACACACACCACACCCACACCACTATAAAACACACACCCACATTACCCATAACCCCTTACAACAAAAAAAATATAGCTAACTGAGAGAGACAAGCCAGGAGCACCCACTCAATCAGAGGCACAGAACACCATCACCCAGACACCATTCACGCACATTACAGCATACACACATCCTCACACATATCACTCATACCACATCCATGGCACCCCAAAAATACCCCAGGTTTTCAGAGGAGAAGCTGAGGGTCATGGTGGAGGAAATCATCCAAGTAGAGCTACAGCTTTTTGGATCACAGGTGCAGCAGACGTCCATTGCAAGGAAGATGGAGCTATGGTGGATAATCGTGGACAGGGTCAACGCCGTGGGACATCACCCAAGAATCAGGAAGAGGTGGAACGACCTAAGGGGGAAGGTGCATTCCATGGTATCAAAACACCAGATTGCTATACAGAGGACTGGCGGTGGACCCCAACCTCCTACCCCACAACTAACAACATGGGAGGAGCAAGTCCTGGCGATCATGCATCCTGAGGGCCTCGCAGGAGTAGCAGGAGGACTGGACTTTGGTAAGTCAAATCTTAACTACTTCATGCCCCCACCCTACCAACTCACATATACCCCACTTGCACAACCCACCCATCCCAATACCAAACCCTGCATGCACCCCCAATGCATGGACACCCATCACAGACCTGCATGGACACCCATCACCACAGCATGCTAAATAGAGAGACTCACCCAGCCCACAAAATCACCACTCACACGAGGCCAAGCTGACAGGGAAATCGCAATCATAGAGGGAAACACACCCATGCACAAGATGGCACATGCAGATACATTAACAATGCATTTGCATTCCAGCAGGACCCCTACCCAACGTCACCGGAGAGGAGGTGCCAGCTCCATCCAGCCCCCCCCTCAGAAGAGGCCCACAGTGATGACAGCAGCTCTGCACGCCTGGATCAGGATGACCGACCTGGCCCATCAGGGACTTCTGGGCAGTCGGTTCCCCTGCCACAGTCCCAAACCACCACAGAGCCTCCCCCCTCAGGAAACACCACCACAGCACCCACCCAGCAGGCCAATGCCACTGTCCCAAGGACACGTCAATCAGCAGTGTGTCCACCACTACAGGACCTGAGGCAACCCCACAAACACAGGATGGTCAGGGACCTGGGGTCAGTGGCAATAGACACATAGTTCAGGCTACAGAGGCACAGGACACCAGGGAAGCTGGGAGGACTGCTGTGCAACAGGGAGAGGACAGGCCCGGGCAACCGGCCCTCCTCAAGGCACTTTTAAACATCCTGGGAGCATACCACCATTCCCAGGAGACCATGGGCCAGGTACTGGCCAAGTTGCAGGAGACCCAGTGGCTGCAGGAGGGACAGTCCCTGAGGATCAGGGAGGACCTAACAAAAATATACACCATCCTGGTCACCATTGCAGGGATGGTGGCTGATATGGGCAAGACCATGAGGGAGACAGTGGCACAATAAAGGTCACCTGACACTAGCCAAACCGAGGAACAGCCTTCCACCTCCAACGGCGCTAGTGGACAGCATGCCCTGCCACGGGACCAACAGGCCACCAGCATCCCACCCCATGCAGAAGGAGAACCACCCGCAAACGGTCCCTGCGATCCAGGCAGAAGACAGAGAACATTGCCAAGACCCCCGCCAGTAAATAGGACTCTGCTGATTGTCACCCTTCTGTCCCACTCTGTTATCCTGTCCACCTTGAACTGCCACTGCATTGAATCTCAAATGTATTAGTACAACATTATCTAAGCATTGCAATGTATATATTCAGTGAAATATACTACAGGATGACCTTTGGTTGGCAGCAGTACATATAGCAGGAGCCAGAATGGGGCACACAGATCTGAAAATAGAGAATCCAAAGGGAACAGTCAAGTCCATAGACAGAGGGTAAGAGGCTGCCATGTACAATGTCAAAAAGATTACTGAAATGTTAAGTGGAGTTACAGTCTCTTACCTGTTTGTCACTGGAAGTACTGCTGTATTATGTTTGTTCTGTCCACATCTTCTTCCTCTGCCTCCTCTTCGTCACTGTCCACAGGGTCCACCTCTGCCACAAGACCATCTCCAGGCTCATCCTCCTGCAGAAAAGGCACCTGACGTCTCAAGGCCAGGTTGTGCAACATACAGCATGCCACGATGATCTGGCACACCTTCTTGGGTGAGTAGTACAGGGATCCACCAGTCAGATGGAGGCATCTGAACCTGGCCTTCAGGAGGCTGAAGGTTCTCTCAATAATCCTCCTTGTACGCCCATGTGCCTCATTGTAACGTTTCTCTGCCCTTGTCCTGGAATTCCTCACTGGGGTCAGTAGCCATGAGAGGTTGGGGTAACCAGAGTCACCTGTAAATATCGAGGGACAACTGTTAGACACACACGAACCCTTAGGGACAACCCCATACCCAGACACCTACTTATGCAGTGTGGGGACTATGGGTTCACCTATTAGCCACAACCAGTGACTCTGGAGTTGGCCCATCACATATGGGATGCTGCTATTCCTCAAGATATAGGCATCATACACAGACCAAGGATATTTGGCATTCACATGGGAGATGTACTGGTCCGACAAACACACCACCTGCACATTCATCGAGTGAAAGCTTTTTCTATTCCTGTAAACCTCTTCATTTCTCCGGGGGGAGGGGGAACAAATGGCACATGTGTATCATCAAGGCACCAATGATGTTGGGGATACGTCCCAGGCCATAAAAGTCACCTTTCACTGTGACCTGTGACAATTAATCTACCTGGGGGAACATGATGTGGCTGCGCATGTGTTTCAGCAGGGCAGACAACACTCTGGACAACACGTTGAGAACAGTGGCTGAGACATCCCTGATGCCATGGCCACTGTAGTTTGAAAGGAACCACTTGCCAGGAAATGGAGCACGGACAGTACCTGCACTAGAGGGGGGATTCCCGTGGGCTGGCGGATAGCTGACATCAGGTCTGGCTCCAATTGGGCGCACAGTTCTTGGATTGTGGCACAATCAAGTCTGTATGTGATGAGAATGTGTCTGTTCTCCATTGTCGACAGGTCCACCAGGGGTCTGTACACTGGAGGATGCTGCCATCTCATAATCTGCCACAGCGGTTGTAGCCTATGGAGAAAAACGGTGAGCAACGTTTCATATTTCTACATAGATTGCACTACTGATGCTGAATATACGTCACAGAAGCAGTTGTGAAGTCGAGAGTCAGTTGATGTGCTAATGACTTCTGTGACGCAGTTAGGTGCCATGCCATGTGCCCCCCTGAAACGGCGGCTTCCTGAGCTGTGAGGAGGGACAGGTGGAAATGAGGTAAGTGCTCTGGCTTTGTGCACCGTCACGGTAGGCGGTCGATGACCGCTGCGCAACTTTGCATTGGTTATCATTGGGCCCTATGCGTTCCAGGAGCCAATGCCAACGTCACCGCCATTTTCTAACTATTCACTCACTTGCTACCTGAACTTCAACAGGAGAGAACCTACACTGCAAGTGCTGCTGCGACCTGAGTCTGAAAGCGACAATGGCTCATGTGTCTGGGAAAAGGGCCCCTGCCTTCACTGTGGAGGAGTTAGAGAAACTGATGGATGGGGTCCTACCCCAGTACACATTACTCTACTGTTCTCCAGACAAACCGGTGAGTACACTGTGAGCATTATGTGTGGGCAATGTATGTTTGGAGTGGTGTGGATTTGCTGTGGCGTCCTGGCCTGAGTGCTGAATGAGAGGTGGTCAGTGTATGTGTGTCAGGGCATGGGTGGGAACTGGTGGGCAATGAGTATGCCAGTCCGGACGGGGAAGTCATTTCCTTTTCTGCTGTCATTTCCCTCCAGGTCAGCGCCCACCAGAAAGAGGGTATTTGGTGTGCCATCGCCAAGGAGGTGCGGACCCTGGGGTCTATCACAGGCGGATCACCCACTGCCACAAGAGATGGGAGGACCTGCGCCACTTGACCAAGAAAACTGAAGAGGCCCAGCTGGGGCTGGCCTCCCAACGTGGAAGGGATGCCTGTCGCACCATGACCCCCCTATTGTTCCGCATTCTGGCGGTGGCCTATCGGGAGTTGGATGGGCGCTTGAGGGCATCACAGCAGCCACAAGGGGGTGAGTACAGAGTCAGAAAGCTGACTTAGCGCGCTTTAGGAGCTAGCTGGGTGGGGGATGTGGGCGCCCATAGGCCAGGGCGATCATGGCAGGGTAGGTCCCTTGTGTGCAGGCTCTGAAGCACTCCTACCCCAATGGTAGAAGTGGCCATCAACTACTGGGCAGGGTCCTGTGGGTGTCAGGTGTGCAGATGCTGGCATTAGGCATTGTACCCCATGGCTGGTGACTACCTTAGTGACTGGATGGGCTTGGCCTAGTGCATAGGGCAGCTCACTGTGTGTTGTGTACGCCAACGGTAGTATTGTTGCTGGCATTGACCAAGTGTATCCTCTGTCTCTCACCCCCCTTTTTGTTATGTCATTCTGTCCTTGTGTGCATTAGCATCATCTGGCGGAGGAGCAGAGGCACCGGCGATGGAGGGAGCTGCATCCCACATGGTCCTGGAGGCCGAATCCACCAAGGTCGAAGGCACCAGTAGGACGGAGGGGAGCTCCAAGACGGGGACAGGAGGGGAGACCACTGACAGCGACTCCACTTCTGAAGGAAGCTTCCTGGCAGTGACGGACACCTCTGTGCTCACCCCAACAACAGGTACAGCCGCCACCCCCCCTACCAGCACCGCCCTCCGAGCTGCCCCTAAGCATGTTTCCTGTGCCCGCTCACCCAGGAGGGTGGGCATCTCCTTCACCCCAGGCACCTCAGGCCCTGCCCCAGTCAGGCCTGCTGCACTCAGTGAGGAGACTATTGACCTCCTGAGATCCATCTCTGTCGGGCAGTCAACCATACTGAATGCCATCCAGGGTCTAGCAGGGCATTTGCAGCAAACAAATGCATACCTGGAGGGCATTCACTCTGGCGTGGCGGCCCAACAGAGAACATTTCAGGTTCTGGCCTCAGCACTGATGGCAGCCATTGTCCCTGTGTCTAGCCTCCCCCCTCCAACTTCCACTACCCAGACCCAATCCACGCTACCTCACCCTATACCAAGCACACCTTCAGACCAGCATGCACCCAAATCAACACATAAGAGTGGCTCAGGCAAACATAAGCGCCACACTTCATCTCACAGGCACTCACACAAGCACCATGCCCATGCAAACACACCAATATCCACTGCCTCCACTGTGTCCCCCTCCTCCTCCTCGTCCACCTCCCTCCCAATAGTGTCTCCACTCACACATGCATGCACAACATCTTCATGTGGGAGACCACAAAAAGATGGGGGAAAGACAAAAGAAAAACATGTTCAGTGCATGCAACACAAGTACCGTTGGCGGACACAACAGACAGTGAGCAGCCCCCTGCACTACGCTATGCACTTATAGTTTCTAGATTTGTCACATGCCCATAGGGTACGAGGCCTAAGGCCAATTGCTGCACACCTGGAAGTCGCAGGAGCCTGACTAGGTGTAGACGGCTCTAACCGCTAGTGGGGTTGGGGTGCCACATAGCCTGCCTCACAAGGGACCTTGCCTACCTTACAGGACATCACTAGGTGGCTTCTACTTGTTCCTTTTTTACCTTCACTGATGGGGAACTTACTTGAACGTTAGAGCTGTGGGCAAGCGCAGACTCCATCACCTCTGCCCAATTATCCACCAGTTCATGGGACCAGGCCAGGTTTAAGATGTCATCTAGGGTTATTTCAGTCTGCCGCAATATTAGTTTCTGAAGGTTGGACAACTGGCACCCTTGGATCAGCTGTGATCTTATCTCATATTGCTTCTCTATTTCTGTGCACATGCTTTCCAATTTGCACAACTGAGCAAAGATGGTGTCCACTTCATCACCTTCTGCCTGATATGCTTGAACCTTTCATAGTCTGGATTCAATTGGGGGTTGAAAAGTCTATTCAGAGCATCCAAAGCGATCTCAAAGTCATCATCAGCCACTGTGTTCAGCAGATCTTTTAACAGTTCATAAAATGTATCTCCCCCATATGCAGCATCATCTTTGACTTCATGACAGAGGCATCCGTTTCACGTGTGGCGCAAAAGTAATAGTGCAACCTCCCAATCCATTTGCACCTCTGTGGCGTGGCTGTTGCAGGATCGTCCAGTTGGCTGAAGGGTGGCAGTGCTGTGACTGGGGCATTTGTGCAATGTTGTTGATCAGGGGCAGCTTCTGCCTTAAATGGTGTCAACATTGCGCCTTTACTAGCACTTGCTTTCTTTTTTTGTCTCTGTACTTGGACCTTCAGGAGTGTGGTATGACTGGTGTTACTCTGTATCCCCGAGAACCAACAGCTATTAAAGGGTTGCATAGGAGGCCTGCTACCACACTCAGTTCATCTTGTGCTCCACTATGGGGCTTCAAAGTGCAGTCTTAATACGTGGGCATAGGCAAGCTCCTTTCAGGCTTCCAACTGATTATCAATGTTTACTGTAGTCTCACTGGGGGAGGGACCACTCCACTTCTAGGCACTCTACTTTTCTCCCTCCATGTACCTGGGCTGGGGCACGCTCATTTGCACAGACATGTGTGTTTTAGTCAGTGTGCTCCGTTGCCTGAAGTGGACGCACCTCAGCCTCGGGAAGAAAGACTCTCCTGCTGTCTCAGGCACGCTCCTCACAAGGTACACCCAATCAGTCCACCAGATGGACTCATTCTGCTTCAATAGTGGAGGCTCTAGACCCAACTATCCACGATGTGTGGCACCTCGCCACTAGAGCAGGAGCCCAAGCTCTTATGTCATGGGCTCACCTCGTCTGGGTTACTGCGACGTGGTGGGAGGGTGCCCGCCTCATCGCCAAAGTGGTCTGGAACCCACACACACTCCGAGACCTTGCCTAGGCCTCAACACTCACACCAGAGACCTTCAGTACTGGTAGTCGTTATGTGCACTGCCCTCGAGTGGTGCAGGCACATTTACTTAATCCCTAGGACCGCGCCCATCCCTTGGGATGGGTGCATGCCACAATGTTTGGTAGTGATCAGGTGGCTCGCTACACGTGTGTCCACGGGGGAATTTGCTGCCTATTGTTCCAGACCCTTATTGCCACATTTGGAAGTGAAAAAAAAAAACATGGGACAGCTTTTTCAATGCATGTTAAATATATGCTGTACTTTTAATAGGAGCCATACAGCCAAGCAAAAGGAATCATGATAGGATATAAGTGCCTATTCTACTTTTAGGTGCAAGTGAGAACCATTTTTCTACCTTTTCTATCCCATTTAATTGAACTGCAGCTGCTTACATTCTTTGCCCACAGATACAATTATTCACCAATGTGTCAGTTGTAAATAAATTCTGAATAAAGTTGGTTAGCATCTCAAAGTACAGTACTTATATCAGAAACTTTAAGTCATTAGGTTTCAACTTTTCTTAAGGTCAGCATATCTGATGTAGAAATTGTAATGGGGTACATGGCATAAACAGTGCGCAACATGGATGCAGTGTACCAGAAACATGTAGCCCAAACTAAATCTTGTTGTGGGCAAGCAAATGAATCACAAATGTCACGCTTGTATTTAAAGCATAATCTTCCAAAAGCTGCTTTTCTCTTTTTTTACTAACAAATTTTAAATTGTTATCATGTTTTTTATGACAGATCAATAAGGAAACCTAAGCTATTACACCTGCTCCCCAGAACAGACCTGAAAAACAGTAGTTCACTCTCGTGTGATATTGCGTTTGCACAATGCCGAAAGACTTTATTTGAGTCTTCCATCTTTTTTGAATCACAGAATTCAGATCATACAGAACACAGATGCCAGGCTATTTAGGGGGGTCCCTTTCTGCCACCACATCTTGCCTCATTTAAAACAGATTCATTGGCTATCTGTTGCAAAAGGTTTACATTTAAAGCCCTCAAATTGACATTCAGAGCCCTTGATGGCAAAGGCTCTTGCTGCAGAAATAGACTTGGCTGCTACCGACAGAAGTGATTTTTGACATCTAATCAACTCTCTTATGCAAATTTGCAGGTTGCTATAGTCTATTCGGGCAGTCGTTCATTCATGGAAATTATGGCTAAGTTTTGGAACACCTTGCCTTTCAAAGTCAGCATAGCCGAGTCCAAACTAAAAATTTGGCTCTTCAACGAAATTTAGATCAAAGTCTGGTCTTTTTCTGAGTCTCTGCTTATGAGCGCCTGGAAACCTCAGCCGAAGCAGTCGAGCACTTTACAAATACCACTGATTGATTGATCTTGCATATAGTAACATTGTTCCCAAGCGTAGTACTCATTCCCAATTGTTAGACATTATTGATTCCATTCTAATGGCAAGCAAAGGTGAGTGCTGTTTCAACTCTAAGGATATTCCCCAGCAGCTAGAAATAACATAGCAAATGTGGCCTCAAGTGTAGGGAGGGAATAAGAAATTACTGTAAATATGCAATCTGAATCTCTAGATATTTTAGATATTTACAAAGGTTGTCTGTGTGTAGGAGGCTGGCCTGGTTTGTAGTGGGTACCTTAGGTACTTACACCAGGTCCAGTTGTCCCTTATTAGTGAAATATAGTAGTGTTCTAGCAGCTTAGGTTGATAGAGGTAGCTATAGCAGAGCAGCTTAGGCTGAACTAGGAGACATCCAAAACTCCTGCAATACCACTTATAGTCACACAGTACTTATACACAAGGAAAGGCAATACTCAGTGTTACCAAAAATAAAGGTAGTTTATATGGGTGACACAGTACCAAAAGTATCTTAGAGGCAAAGCTCCTTGTTGAGGTAAGTATTATACACCATACATACACTAGATACCAAAATAAGGTAACTAATTAGACATAGGATAGTGCAAACAATAGGAAATGCTTAGAATGCAAAGGGAGAAAATAGGTCTAGGGGCAACACAAACCATATACTAAGAAAGTGGAATGTGAATCACGAATTCCCCCCTAGACAAGTGTAGTGTGTGCAGAATTGCTGGGAGAGTAAGAATACAGTCAAGGTAAGTAAATTACCCCACCCCAGAGCCCAGAAAAGCAGGGGTAACGTTCTGCAAGTTTCCTTGGGACACACTACAAGTTGTGATTAGAGTTATGGCAAGAACCAAGCAAGACTGCAAACCACAAATGGTGGATTCCTGGACCTGAAGACCTGCAAAGGAAGAAGACCAAGTCCAGAAGTCAAAAGAAGTTCCAGGAAGAACAGGGACCCCTGAAGAGGGTGCAAAAGAAGAGTCCCCGGTTGGACGAAGACTGCAGAAATGCACCCTAGGAAGATGCCAGCGGGTTCCTGCATGATGCACTGGATGTCCCACAAAGAGAAGTTGGATGCAGGTGAGTTTTGGCGCTGGATTCCCCCAACAAGCCTTGGTTCTAGCAAATTCATGTTTTGTGTCAAATAGGTGCTATCTGGACCCAGGAAGGACCTGGGGGGCTCAACTCTGTGTGAGGAGGAAGAGTGGGCTCTCAGCACTTCAGAGAGCCCTCACAGCACCAGGTAGCACCCACTGGAGTCCCAGGACATGGTGACCAAGGAGTTGCAAAATGCAGTTACTGCAGCACTGCAAAGGAAGGTCCCACGCCGCTGGAGAACAACTCAATGAGTTGAGCATCACAGCATATTGAGTGCTGGGGACCCGGGCCAAGCTGTGCATGAAGAAATTTTGCAAATAGTGCACAGAGGCCTCAGGAGGTGAAGAAGACGTGGTGCACAGGGGTACTGTCGTTCTCAGGAAAAGCAAGCTCTTACCTGCTCCAAATTGGAACAGCAGGACCTCCGGACAGTCTGTGTCGATGGAGTCCACCCTCTGTGTTCCAAGGCACATGCTCGTCATCAGGAGAGAGAGTCCAAGAGAACCGGTTGTCGACTTAGAAGGTTCCTGCTTCAGCAGGGGAGTGATTCCGTCACCCCACAGGAGATTTCTTCGGTCATTTTGGTTCAGGATGAAGACAGGGAGTCCTCAGAGCATGCACACCATGGAAACTGTTGCAATTGCTGGCTGGAGCTGAAGTTGTAGAGGAAAAGTATCCCTTCTGGATACTTTGTTAGTGTTACAACGGTTCCTGGAACAGGCTGCGGTTGATCCGAGGTCTGAGGATGAAGTAGTAGTTGCAGAGGATTCCTGCTGGAAACTTGCAAGTAGAATCTGAAGAGAACCCACAGGAGAGACCCTAAATAGCCCTGAGAGGGGGATTGGCTACCTTATCAGGTATGGACCTATCAGGAGGGGTGTCTGATGTCACCTGCTGGCACTGGCCACTCAGAGTCCTCCAGAGTGCCCCTACACCTTGCACAGCAAGATGGCTGAAGTCTGGGACACACTGGAGGAGCTCTGGGCACCACCCATAGGGTGGTGATGGACAGGGGAGTGGTCACTCCCCTTTCCTTTGTCCAGTTTCATGCCAGAGCAAGGACAAGGGTTCCCTGAACCGGTGTAGACTGGTTTATGGAAGGAGGGCACCATCTGTGCCCTTCAAAGCATTTCCAGATGCAGGGCCATGGCCATATTTGGAGTTACCATTGTGAAGCTACATATAGGTATTGACCAACATGTAGTGCACGTGTGTAATGGCGTCCCCACAATCACAAAGTTCCAGGAATTGTCCGTGAACTATGTGGGGGCACCTTTGCTAGTGCAATGGTGCCCTCACACTTAGTAACTTTGCACCTAGCATTCATTAAATGAAGGTTAGACATATAGGTGACTTATAAGTTATTTAAGTGCAGTGAAAATGGCTATGAAATAATGTGTGCACTATTTGACGCAGGCTGCAGTGGCAATCCTGTGAAAGGGTTTGTCTGAGGTCCTTATGGGTGGCAAAAGAAATGCTGCAGCCCATAAGGATCTCCTGGATCCCCAATGCCCTGGGTATCTAGGTACCATATAGTAGGGACTTATAAGGGGGGGTCCAGTGTGCTGATTGAAATTGGTAAATGACATCACTAGCCTATAGTGACAAATTTAAAAGCAGAGAAAACATAAGCACTGAGGTTCTGGTTAGCAGAACCTCAGTGACACAGTTAAGCACTATACAGACACACACATTAGGCCATAAATTATGAGCACTGGGGTCCTGACCAGCAGTATCCCAGTGAGACAGGCAAAAGCATACTGAAATACATGCAAAAATGGGGGTAACATGTGTAATCTCAAATATAACATGGTGGCATGGCCCTTGAATAGATTCATGCACCAAAAGCTGAATGACCATTTTAAAAAAATCTGACATTGTTACTGATATAGATTTGGTGGATGCAATAGTAATTTGAACCTAAAATGTCACAAACTCATTCAAAGATGTAAAGATGATTAATGATGCAGGGATGTTTTATAGGGTCACTCACCTTAATCTCGTTCTCTCTGTTCTCATGGATCCATTCCCCTACTTCAATAATGCTGTAGTGATGCTAAAATGAGGGTGTCAACTTGACTGGATGAAAAAGTACATTGACTGAGGAGGCGTGTTGAGATGAGTTCCCTGACCTCCACTGTTTCATAGTCCTTTTTGGCCTGATCTGATGTCCCTCCTTCCACCAGCTCGTAATACCCTTCTTTCTTCTGCTCTTTACCCCATCCTAATTGCTCTGGCCTGACCTATATTTGGCAAGCATCACACATACTTTCAATTCACTTGCCAGTAAGATAATGTGTTTTATTCACCCAAAAAACTAATTTCATTGTGACATTTTTTAAAAATCCAAATGCCCTCATTGTAAGTGACAGTCTATGTTAAACACACGTTCTGGGGGATCTAAGATGACTGACACCTTGTAATCAGTAATGGCTTCACATGAGGCCTATACCTGTGTTGGGAGACTGAGCTCCTACAGCTAGTATATATTTTTTTCTTTCTGAACTGACATAATAATTCAGCCACTGCGTAGTACATTCTGTCATGTAAGAAATCCTGCTCCAAAGAATCTTACCTCACTGTTCTTCTTGAGTCAGAGAAGCTGGGAAAGCCCCTGTGTATCCACTACAGCACTGCCTCCTGGCAGGACCTGGCACTAATGTTTTGTTAGTAAACCCATCAGTGCATGAAGTATGTGATGCTACTGATGACTGCACGAGGCCCACTGATTTGTATGTTCCACAAGGTTGTCTAATGCTTGTTACTGGCTGGGTCATTGTTGTTCTTTGCAGCGTGGAGCTATTGACAGTCCTACTGTCTGTTACCATTGCTGTAGGTCAGTGTCTGATACTATGCAGACGTAAGCAAAGTGGCGCTGCACACAGTGCATCATCACTTTTCTTGCAACCCTTAGCCCACATGGAGCAAGTTAGGGGGCAATAACATAAACATTTCTGACACTATTAATATACTGTTTTTGCGCTAACCCTGAACAGTACATAGAGGCCCATTGTAATCAATAGTGTGCCCCCTTTTAATGCGTGCTCTGAGCAAGGCATTAAGGTTAGCCCCAAAAAACGGCACAAAGAAATCTTTAGATTTCTTTGCACCATTTCTTTAGTACCCCTAACGGGGGAACCCCCACCTTCATACAATATGCCTGGCGCATGTATAAAGTGGCGCAAGGGGATACAAAGTGGTGCAATGCAAGCACTGAGCCACTTTGTAAATCTGGTGCAGCGATTTTTGAAGCCTAATGTCACATTAGCTTTAAATAAATGACGCTAATGTGGTGCTAGAGCTTTTTAAATGTGGGCCTATGTATTCACATTACTGCCTGAGGGCACTGAACTGCAATACTGCCTGAGACCAATAATGCCTGCTATGCATACTATGGCCTGCGTCTGTTACTAGTGAGAAAAAAAAAAATGTCTGAGGCAAATGTTACATATAATGCCCAGAACAGTAATCTCTATGATGTGTTTGGACACAGATGCATGCTTCAGCTAATGATGCACAATGCTATCAAAGGGGACTGTTACATTTCTTTTTTAAACCATTGATACTCTACGTTTCGTGGTCACTAATCCATATACAGGCTGGGGCCATAGAGCTGTACAATATCTGAAGTCATTGTTTCATGTATTGCGTCAGATCACTGGTGCATGTAATTTCTTTTACCACAATTGAAGGTACTTCTTGTGCTATTATTCCCTATATCCTGCTGGCGGCCATTGTTAGTCTTACCTTTTGAAACCATTATTCCTCTTATTGTTGAGTGATGTGTGCTTTTTGAGAAGTGATATGTTTGGGAAATGTTATGTGCATACATTTATGTGTTATGCATTTAGTGTTGTTTCTATTAAATCATTTGTTTAGTGAGTGTTAGAAATCGGGTCTTTGGTTGGCAGTCAGGTTACCCCCTGTTCAAGAAAGGACCCTCACTCTAGTCCGGGCAAGGGAGAAACACAGCTATTTAACCCCCACTCAGCCACTTGGTAGCTTGGCATGAGCAGAAAGGCTTAAGCCAGAAGCAATGTGTAAAATATTTGTACCAACAAACACAATACTACAGTGAAGACACTACAAAATGGGCACCACACCAGTTTAGAAAAATAGCTAATATTTATCCAAATCAAACAAGACCAAAATGACAAATACAACATACAAATCAAGATATACATTTTCAAAAGAATAAGGCCCTCATTACAATGTGGCGGTAAATGCCACCTACCGCCGTGCTGATGGCCGCCAACATACCGTGACCACGGTGGTAATCCGCCACGGGTATTATGACCCACACATAGAATACCGCCACAATACAGATACCCACACAAGTCCACCAGACCAAAGGTCAGTGATAAACTGGCAATAGCAAAACGCCCACAGTATCACGACCCACAAATCAACGCAGCGGTCTTTCAAACTCGGTAAACCATTGGCTGTACACACCGCCGCGCTCAAAATACACACACACACTAACAAAACTACACCACATTGGACAATTCAAAACACACACCTGACACACATACACACACCACACCCACACACCCACACCACTATAAAACACCCACCCACATTACCCACAACCTCTTACAACGAAAAGAAATATAGCTATCTGAGAGAGACAAGCCAGGAGCACCCACTCAATCAGAGGCACAGAACACCATCACCCAGACACCATTCACGCACTTTACAGCATACACAACAACACATCACCCCACACATATAACTCATACCACATCAATGGCACCCCAAAAATACCCCAGGTTTTCAGAGGAGAAGCTGAGGGTCATGGTGGAGGAAATCATCCAAGTAGAGCTACAGCTATTTGGATCACAGGTGCAGCAGACGTCCATTGCAAGGAAGATGGAGCTATGGTGGATAATTGTGGACAGGGTCAACACCGTGGCACAGCACCCAAGAATCAGGAAGAGGTGGAACGACCTAAGGGGGAAGGTGCATTCCATGGTATCAAAACACCAGATTGCTATACAGAGGACTGGCGGTGGACCCCCACCTCCTCCCCCACAACTAACAACATGGGAGGAGCAAGTCCTGCCGATCATGCATCCTGAGGGCCTCGCAGGAGTAGCAGGAGGACTGAACTCTGGTAAGTCAAATCTTAACTACTTCATCCCCCCCACCCTACCAACTCACATATACCCCACTTGCACAACCGACCCATCCCAATACCAAGCCCTGCATGCACCCACAATGCATGGGCACCCATCACAGACCTGCATGGACACCCATCACCACAGCATGCTAAATAGAGAGACTCACCCAGCCGACAAAATCACCACTCACACGAGGCCAAGCCGACAGGGAAATCGCAATCATAGAGGGAAACACACCCATGCACAAGATGGCACATGCAGATACATTAACAATGCATTTGCATCCCAGCAGGACCCCTATCCAACGTCACCTGAGAGGAGGTGCCAGCTCCATCCAGCCCCGCCCAGAAGAGGCCCACAGTAATGACAGCAGCTCTGCACGCCTGGATCAGGATGACCGACCTGGCCCATCAGGGACTTCTGGACAGTCAGTTCCCCTGCCACAGTCCCAAACCACCACAGAGCCTCCCCCTCAGGAAACACCACCACAGCACCCACCCAGCAGGCCAATGCCACTGTCCCCAGGACACGTCAATCAGCAGTGTGTCCACCACTACAGGACCCGAGGCAACCCCACAAACACAGGATGGTCAGGGACCTGGGGTCAGTGGCAATAGGCACACAGTTCAGGCTACAGAGGCACAGGACACCAGGGAAGCTGGGAGGACTGCTGTGCGACAGGGAGAGGACAGGCCCGGGCAACCGGCCCTCCACGAGGCACTCTCAAACATCCTGGGAGCATACCACCATTCCCAGGAGACCATGGGCCAGGTACTGGCCAAGTTGCAGGAGACCCAGTGGCTGCAGGAGGGACAGTACCTGAGGATCAGGGAGGACGTAACAAAAATATACACCATCCTGGTCACAATTGCAGGGATGCTGGCTGATATGGGCAAGACCATGAGGGAGGCAGTGGCACAATAAAGGGCACCTGACACTAGCCAAACCGAGGAACATCCTTCCACCTCCAACGGCGCTAGTGGACAGGAGGCCCTGCCACAACAGGACCAACAGGCCACCAGCATCCCACCCCATGCAGAAGGAGAACCACCCACAAACGGTCCCTGTGATCCAGGCAGAAGACAGAGAACATTGCCAAGACCCCCGCCAGTAAATAGGACTCTCCTGATTGTCACCCTTCTCTCCCACTCTGTTATCCTGTCCACCTTGAACTGCCACTGCATTAAATCTCAAATGTATTAGTACAACATTATCAAAGCATTGCAATGTATATATTCAGTGAAATATACTACAGGATGACCTTTGGTGGGCAGCAGTACATATAGCAGGAGCCAGAATGGGGCACACAGATCTGAAAATAGAGAATCCAAAGGGAACAGTCAGTGTCCATAGACAGAGGGTAAGAGGCTGCCATGTACAATGTCCAAAAGATTACTGAAATGTTAAGTGGAGTTACAGTCTCTTACCTGTGTGTCACTGCAAGTACTGCTGTATTATGTTTGTTCTGTTGTCCACATCTTCTTCCTCTGCCTCCTCTTCGTCACTGTCCACAGGGTCCACCTCTGCCACGAGACCATCTCCAGGCTCATCCTCCTGCAGAAAAGGCACCTGACGTCTCAAGGCCAGGTTGTGCAACATACAGCATGCCACAATGATCTGGCACACCTTCTTGGGTGAGTAGTACAGTGATCCACCAGTCAGATGAAGGCATCTGAACCTGGCCTTCAGAAGGCCGAAGGTTCTCTCAATAATCCTCCTTGTACGCCCATGTGCCTCATTGTAACATTTCTCTGCCCTTGTACTGGCATTTCTCTCTGGGGTCAGTAGCCATGAGAAGTTGGGGTAACCATAGTCACCTGTAAATATCGAGGGACAACTGTTAGACACACAAGAACCCTTAGGGACAACCCCATACCCAGACACTTACTTATGCAGTGTGGGGACTATGGACTCACCTATTAGCCACAACCAGTGACTCTCGAGTTGGCCCATCACATATGGGATGCTGCTATTCCTCAAGATATAGGCGTCATACACAGACTGAGGATATTTGGCATTCACATGGGAGATGTACTGGTCCGCCAAACACACCACCTGCACATTCATCGAGTGATAGCTTTTTCTATTCCTGTAAACCTCTTCATTTCTCCGGAGGGAAAGGGGAACAAATGCCACATGTGTACCATCAAGGCACCAATGATGTTGGGGATACGTCCCAGGCCATAAAAGTCACCTTTCACTGTGTCCAATTATTCTACCTGGGGGAACACGATGTGGCTGCGCATGTGTTTCAGCAGGGCAAACAACACTCTGGACAACACGTTGGAGAACATTGGCTGAGACATCCCTGATGCCATGGCCACTGTAGTTTGTTAGGAACCACTTGCCAGGAAATGGAGCACTGACAGGACCTGCACTAGAGGGGGGATTCCTGTGGGCTGGCGGATAGCTGACATCAGGTCTGGCTCCAATTGGGCACACAGTTCTTGGATTGTGGCACGATCAAGTCTGTATGTGATGAGAATGTGTCTGTTCACCATTGTCGACAGGTCCACCAGGGGTCTGTACACCGGAGGATGCTGCAATCTCATAATCTGCCACAGCGGTTGTAGCCTATGGAGGAAAACGGTGAGCAGAATTTCATATTTCTACATAGATTGCACTACTGTTGCTGAATATATGTCACAGAAGCAGTTTGTGAAGTTGAGAGTCAGTTGATGTGCTAATGACTGCTGTGACGCAGTTAGGTGCCATGCCATGTGCCCCCCCTGAAATGGTGGCTTCTTGAGCTGTGAGGAGGGACAAGTGGAAATGAGGTAAGTGCTCTGGCTTTGTGCGCCTTCACAGTAGGCGGTCGATGACCGCTGCACAACTTTGCATTGGTTATCATTGGGCCCTATGTGTTCCAGGAGCCAATGCCAACGTCACCGCCATTCTCTAACTATTCACTCACTTGCTACCTGACCTTCAACAGGAGAGGACCTACACTGCAAGTGCTGCTGTGACCTGAGTCTGAAATCGACAATGGCTCATGTGTCTGGGGAAAGGGCCCCTGCCTTCACTGTGGAGGAGTTAGAGAAACTGGTGGATGGGGTCCTACCCCAGTACACATTACTCTACGGTTCTCCAGAAAAACAGGTGAGTACACTGTGAGCATTATGTGTGGGCAATGTATGTTTGGAGTTGTGTGGATGTGCTGAGGCGTCCTGGCCTAAGTGCTGAATGAGAGGGGGTCAGTGTATGTGTGTCAGGGCATGGGTGGGAACTGGTGGGCAATGAGTATGCCGGTTCGGAAGGGGAAGTAATTTCCTTTTCTGCTGTCTTTTCCCTCCAGGTCGCGCCCACCAGAAAAAGGGTATTTGGTGTGCCATCGCCAAGGAGGTGCGGACCATGGGGTCTATCACAGGCGGATCACCCACTGCCGCAAGAGATGGGAGGACCTGCGCCACTTGACCAAGAAAACTGCGGAGGCCCAGCTGGGGCTGGCCTCCCAGCGTGGAAGTGGTGCCTGTCGCACCATGACCCCCGTATTGTTCCGCATCCTGGCGGTGGCCTATCCGGAGTTGGATGGGCGCTTGAGGGCATCACAGCAGCCACAAGGGGGTGAGTACAGAGTCAGAAAGCTGACTTTGCGCGCTTTAAGAGTTAGCTGGGTGGGGGATGTGGGCTGTGGGTGCCCAAAGGCCAGGGCGATCATAGCAGGGTAGGTTCCTTGTGTGCAGGTTCTGAAGCACTCCTACCCAATGGTGGCCATCTACTACTGGGCAGGGTCCTGTGGGTGTCAGGTGTGCAGATGCTGGCATTAGGCATTGTACCCCATGGCTGGTGACTACCTTAGTGACTGGATGGGCTTGGCCTAGTGCATAGGGCAGCTGACTGTGTGTTGTGTACGCCAACGGTAGTGTTGTTGCTGACATTGACCCAGTGTATCCTTTGTTTCTCACCCCCCTTTTTTTTTGTCATTCTGTTCTTGTGTGCATTAGCCTCATCTGGCGGAGGAGCAGAGGCACCGACGACAGAGGGAGCTGCATCCCACATGGTCCACCCCACCTACCAGCACCGCCCTCCCAGCAGCCCCTAAGCATGTTTCCTGTGTCCGCTTACCCAGGAGGGTGGGCATCTCCTTCACCCCAGGCACCTCAGGCCCTGCTCAAGTCAGCCCTGCTGCACTCAGTGAGGAGGCTATTGACCTCCTGAGATCCATCTCTGTCGGGCAGTCAACCATACTGAATGCCATCCAGGGTCTAGCAGGGCATTTGCAGCAAACAAATGCATACCTGGAGGGCATTCACTCTGGCGTGGCAGCCCAACAGAGAACATTTCAGGCTTTGGCCTCAGCACTGATGGCAGCCATTGTCCCTGTGTCCAGCCTACCCCCTCCAACTTCCACTACCCAGACCCAATCCCCTCTACCTCACCCTATCCCAAGCACACCTTCAGACCAGCATACACCCTAATCAACACATAAGCGCCACACTTCATCTCACAGGCACTCACACAAGCACCATGCCCATGCAAACACACCAATATCCACTAAATCCACTGTGTCCCCCTCCTCCTCCTCGTCCACCTCCCTCCCAATAGTGTCTCCACTCACACATGCATGCACAACATCTTCATCCACTACCTCCATCACCAGCACGGCCATCACTACATGCCACTCACTGGCAGTCACCCCCTCCACAACCATGCACACATCCCCTGCATCCTCTCCCAGTGTGTCTGTGACCCCTCCTCCCAAAGTACTCAAACGCAACCACCCACCTACCCAACAGCCATCCACCTCACAACAGCATCCAGCCCATGTACCTTCACCCAAACTCAGCAGATGTACACCTCCTACATCCACTCACTCTTCCTCCACTCCCAAAACCTCTCCATCTTCCAGTCCCAGTGTGTCTAAAACACTTTTCCTGGCAAACATTGACCTCTTCCCTATGCCCCCCCCATTCTTCCCCTCGGGCCAGGGTGTCAAGATCCCAGGCCAGCACCTCAGCCACCAAGTCAGCATCCGCTGCGGTACCTGCAAGTCCCAGAGGATCAAAGGGGGCACCCGTCAGGGCAGCCAGTGTACCAACGACCTCTGCAAAGGACCAACCCATTCTGCTACCTGCCAAGGTGAAGAAGGGGCCAGCATGCAGCACGGCCAAGAAGCACGACCCACCCAGCAAGGCCTCCTCCAAACCTCAAGCTGCCAGTGCCAAGGTCCCATCAGCATCTGCCAAGGTGGGGAAGGGGAAGAAAACCCAAGGCAATGCACTTCAGGCCTCGGAGGCTCCAGGTGAGGAACTAGTGCCCACCATCAGTACCGACAGCCCTGCAACCTGTATCATGGGGAGCACCGTCACAGGCACCCCCACCTGCACCGCCATTTGCCCCACCACCTGCACTGCCCCCTGCACCGCCACCTGCACCGCTGCTGCCACAACAACTGTCAGCAGCATCATCCCTAGTGGTTAGCCATCTGAGGTTGCAGGAGACGGCCTGGTGTCTCCCTTCACCAATACCAGGACCTGCACCACGGCCAGCACCGGCAGCATCCCCGCCGCAGACACCGCCGCAAGCACTGCCACCTGCACCGCCATCTGCACCACCACATGCCCAGCTGGTGCCACTACAACTGTCAGCAACAGCATCCCCAGTGGGCAGCTGTCCAGGGCTGCAGGAGACGGCCTGGACCCTCCCCCCACCACTTGAAGCACCACACCAGCACCAGCACTAACAGCAGTTTGCAACTTTAGTAGCCGAAGGATAGAGTCTGGCTCTGCCTCCATGGAGTATCATGCTACCTGTTCCCTGCACATCTCGTGCCTCAGACACCCAGGTGAGGGAATGGGAACTGCCACACCCCAGGTGCAGCATCACTGGGCACATGGCCCCCTCCAGAATCAGTGGAGAAATGCATCCACTCTCACTTTCCTTAGCAGGATGAAGCAGACTGGGCACAAAGCCCCTTCCAGAACCAGTGGAGAAATACATCCACTCTCACTTTCCTTGGCAGGATGAAGCAGACTGGGCACATGGCCCCCTCCAGAACCAGTGGAGAGATGCATCCACTATCACTTTCCTTGGCAGGATGAAGCAGGCTGGGCACAAGGCCCTCGCAGAATCAGTAGAGAAATGCATCCACTATCACTTTCCCTGGCAGGATGAAGCAGAATGGGCACAAGGCCCCCTCCAGAACCAGTGGAAAAATACATCCACTCTCACTTTCCTTGGCAGGATGAAGAAGTCTGGGCATTAGGACCACTTCAGAACCAGTGGAGAAATGCATCCACTATCACTTTCCTTGGCAGGATGAAGCAGACTGGGCACAAGGCCCCCTCCAGAACCAGTGGAAGAAGCCACCCACTTGAGAGTCTGTGGCCTTGCACTCCCCAGGACCAAGCAGTGGGCAACCCATCCACTTCAGAGACAGTGGCTTTGCACTCCCCAGGACCAAGCAGTGGGCAAACCACCCACTTGAGAGACTGTGGCTTTGCACTCCCCAGGACCAAGAAGTGGGCAAACCACCCACTAGAGAGACTATGGGTTTGCACTCCCCAGGACCAAGCAGTGGGCAAACCACCCACTAGAGAGACTGTGGCTTTGCACCCCCAGGACCAAGCAGTGGGCAAACCACCCACTAGAGATACTGTGACTTTGCACTCCCCAGGACCAAGCAGTGGGCAAACCACCCACTAGAGAGACAGTGGCTTTACACTCCCCAGGACCAAGCAGTGGGCAACCCACCCACTTGAGAGACTGTGGCTTTGTACTCCCCAGGACCAAGCAGTGGGCAACCCACCCACTTGAGAGAGACTGTGGCTTTGCACTCCCCAGGACATCGCTGTGGGCATGTTGCCCCTTCCAGGACCAGTGGCATAGTATCATTTTCTGCTTGAGGTGACACCCCCTCCTCTTCCCCCTGAGGTGCCTGTGTGTTTTCGACCTGATTCCCCTGCAGTGTTCTCTCTGTTTTGAGGCAGGAGTCAAGTGTGGGCTTCGCCCATGACTTTTTTGCCCACTGGGCCATGGACATTTGGAAAGGACAGTGTATGGTCTTCTGTAAATATTGTAAATATTTGCATATACTTTTTTTTCCAAACGTTAACTTATCTGCATTTTTTTTAAATATCACTATTTGCACTCAATTCCTTTTGACCTTGCATTCTTCCAGTGGGTTACGGGGTGTAAATGTGTAAATGTTGCATGTGTTTGTGTGTATGGTGTTGTGGGTGAGGGTGGCGGTGTGGGTGTTGTGTGTTGCGTGTGTGTGTCACTCTCTTTTTCCTCCCCCCCCGTGTGCTAGGTGCAGTACTCACCGTGGTCGTCACCGCCGCCGTCTTTTTTGTTCCTGGTGTATTAGCAGATACACCAGCATCAGCAGGACCTGCAGGTTGGGCTCCATGGCGTCCTTGTTCTTCGTTGAGTGTCGAGAGATGAGTGGTTTCCCTTCCAAGTCATGCTTCCGCCGAGCTTTTGATGGCGTTGGTACCACCCCAGAAAAGCTGGCGGACTGGCGAGTTGTGATAGGATGAGCGGTACATTGCCTTCCGCCTGTCTGTTGGCGGTTAGCGCCGCGGTGTTTGTTGCTACTGCCGTGGCGGTCGGAGTGTTAAAGCGGCTTTCTGTGTTGGAGGTTTCCACCGTGGTCGTGATCCCATTTTTTTGTACCGCCGGCCTGTTGGCGGTATTAATCAATCAATCAATCAATCAATCAATCGCATTTATAAAGCGCGCTACTCACCCATAAAGGGTCTCAAGGCGCTGGAGGGGGGGGGGTCAGTGCTCGAAGAGCCAGGTCTTGAGCTGCCTTCTGAAGGAGAGGTGGTCAGGTATGGCGCGAAGGTGGCTGGGCAGAGAGTTCCAGGTTTTCGCTGCTAGGAAAGAGAAGGATCTTCCTCCGGCGGTGGCTTTGCGGATGCGGGGTACGGCTGCCAGGGCCTGTCCGGTCGAGCGTAGAGTGCGCGGAGGGGTGTAGAAGGAGACGCGGTTGTTGATGATTTTGGGTCCGAGGTCGTGGAGGGCTTTGTGTGCGTGGGTGAGGAGTCGGAAGGTGATTCTCTTGTTGACTGGGAGCCAATGAAGTCTCTTCAGGTGTCCGGAAATGTGGTGGTGGCGGGGTATGTCCAGGATGAGTCGTGCGGCAGCGTTCTGGATCCGTTGTAGTTTCCTCTGCAGCTTGGTGGTGATGCCGGCGTATAGGGTGTTCCCGTAGTCCAGGCGGCTGGTGACGAGGGCGTGGGTGACGGTCTTCCTGGTGTCGGTGGGGATCCAGCGGAAGATCTTGCGGAGCATGCGGAGGGTGTTGAAGCATGCCGAGGTCACCGAGTTGACCTGTCTGGTCATAGAGAGGGATGAGTCCAGGATGAAGCCGAGGTTGCGTGCGTGGTCGGTGGGTTGGGGAGTGCTGCCTAGGGCGGGGGGGCCACCAGGAGTCGTCCCAAGCGGCGGGAGTAGGGCCGAGGATGAGGACCTCCGTCTTATCTGTGTTCAGTTTAAGCCGGCTGTCTGTCATCCAGTTCGCTACTTCCTTCATTCCTTCATGTAGTCTGGTCCTAGCTGAGGTGGGGTTGTTTGTGAGGGATAAGATGAGCTGGGTGTCGTCGGCGTAGGATATGAGGTCGAGTCCGTGTTTGCGTGCGATGTTCGCCAGGGGGGTCATGTAGACGTTGAAGAGAGTGGGGCTGAGGGAGGATCCTTGGGGTACGCCGCAGATGATCTCCGTGGCTGTGGATCTGAAGGGGGGCAGGCGGACTCTCTGAGTCCTTCCGGAGAGGAAGGAGACGATCCATTCCAGGGCCTTGCCTCTGATGCCGGCGTTGCTGAGGCGGTGTATCAGGGTGCGGTGGCAGACCGTGTCGAAGGCTGCAGAGAGGTCCAGGAGTATGAGGGCCACGGTTTCTCCCTTGTCGGTCAGGGCTCGGATGTCGTCCGTGGCTGCGATGAGGGCGGTTTCGGTGCTGTGGTTGGCCCTGAAACCGAACTGTGTGGGGTCGAGGGAGTCGTTGGTTTCCAGGGCGGTGGTGAGTTGAGCGTTGATGATTTTCTCAATCACTTTGGCGGGGAATGGAAGGAGAGAGATGGGCCGGAAGTTTTTGAGTTCGGTGGGGTCTGCTGTAGGTTTCTTTAGGAGGGCGTTGAGCTCTGCGTGTTTCCAGCTCTCCGGGAAGGTGGCGGCGGTGAGGGAGGCGTTGATGACGTCTCTGAGGTGCGGTGCGATGATGTTGTCGGCCTTGTTGTAGATGTGGTGCGGGCAGGGGTCTGATGGGGATCCGGAGTGGATCGAGTTCATGACGCGGGTGGTCTCCTTGGTGGTGGTAGGGCTCCAGGTGAGGATGGTGGTGATGTCGGTGGCGGGTTCCGGGTGGGGGTTTGCGTTGGGGGTCGGGAAGCTGTTGTATATGTCGATGATCTTGTGGTGGAAGAAGGTTGCGAGGGAGTCGCAGAGGTCCTGTGAGGGGGGAATAGGGTTGTTTTCTGCGTCCGGGTTGGAGAGCTCTTTGACGATGCCAAATAGTTCCTTGCTGTTGTGGGCGTTGTTGTCAAGTCTGTTCCGGTAGGCTGTTTTTCGTGCGGCGCGGAGGTGTTGGTGGTGTTGGCGGGTGGCGTCCTTGAGAGCTGACATGTTCTCTTCGGTCTGGTTGAGGCGCCACGCCTTCTCGCGGGCGCGGCATTCTTTCTTGGAGTTCTTGAGGTCGGGGGTGAACCAGGAGTTTTTCTTGTGGTTGTTGGTGTTGGCTTGAGTCTTCAGGGGGGCCAGGAGGTTGGCGCAGTCGGAGATCCAGCTTGTGAGGTTGTTGGCAGCTTCGTTTGGGTCGGTGGTGCTGGTGGGTTGGTTCTGGGAGAGGGTTGATGCGAGCTGTTCAGTGGTGATACGATTCCAGTGTCTTCTTGGTGGTTGCTGGGTGTGGTGAAGCACGGTGGTCTTCTTGAAGCTGAAGTGGACACAGCTGTGGTCCGACCAGGTGAGTTCGGTGGTATGGCTGACGGTGATGTGTTTGCTGGAGGAGAAGATGGGGTCGAGCGTGTGTCCGGCGTGGTGGGTGGGTGTGTTGACTAGTTGTTTCAGTCCCAGGTTGGCGAGGTTGTCCTGTAGGGCGGTGGTGTTTTTGTCGGTGAGGTTCTCCAGGTGAAAGTTGAGGTCTCCTAGGAGGATGTAGTCGGTGGACAGGAGTGCGTGAGGGTTGACAAAGTCTGCGATGTCTTCGCTGAACTTGGCGCGGGGTCCTGGTGGTCTGTACATGAGGGTGCCTCTGAGGGTGGTCTTGGGGTCGCTGTGGATCGTGAAGTGGAGATGTTCGGCGTCGGGGAGTGAGTCGTCGGTGTGGGTCGAGATGCGGATGGAGTTTTTGTGTGCGATGGCGATGCCTCCTCCGATGCGGTTGGTGCGGTCTTTCCGGATGATTTTGAAGCCGTCGTGGATGGCTATGGCGATGTCGGGTGCCGAGGAGGGGTTCATCCAGGTCTCGGTGAGGAAGGCGATGTCCGGGTTTGTTGAGTTGATGAGGTTCCACAGTTCGATGGCGTGCCTGTGGATGGATCGGGTGTTGACCAGGATGCAGTGGAGATTGCTTCTGGGGGGGTTGTTCTTGGCGGGAGCGGAGTGGGCCCGAAGGCAGGTGAAGCGGCAGTTTTTGCAGGTGAAGGATCCGTGGGTCCGTTTCGGGGTGGCGCGATAGCAGCCCGGCGTGCGGCCAGGGTTGAGTTTGGTGAGCGTGGTGGAGTCGTAGGTCAGGCGGGAGGCGCGGGGACCAGGGGGTCGGGCGCTGGGCGTGGTCCAGGCGCGGACGGGCGCAGACGGGCTTGCCTTAGGCGCGCCTTTGGCGCGCCAGCGGCGCGCCCGCTGCGCGCGTCCGCTGCGCGGCCTCGCAGCGGCCGCCATTTAAGGGGTAGCCGGGGAGGCGGGGTTAGCTGGGAGGCGGGAGGTGAGCGGGTAGGTGAAAAAAGCGGGAAAGCAACGGCGGGAAGCCTCGAGAGTGGCGAGGAGGCCTATAAACGAAAAAGTACCGAAAAAGGTACGAAAAACGTGAAAAAAACGCGGAAAACGAGGAGAAAAGGCGGCGGAAGGACGGGGGGGCGGCAGGGACACTGGGCGAAGGCAGGCACTCGGGGTACACGGAGAGAAGGGGGGCGCGATCACAACAAGCAGGCAGCGAGGGGCACACACAGGCAAAACCAAGCAGGCAGACAGCAAAGGGCACACACTCGGGGTACACGGAGAGAGGGGAGCGCGATCACAACAAGCAGATAGCAAAGGGCACACACAGGCAAAACCAAGCGGGCAGACAGTAATAGGGAGAAGGCACACAGGTCTGGTGGCGCTGTGAGGACGGGGGAGCGACCTACCCTGGGGTCAAGGGTCGCTACTATGGCCTCGCAGCGGCCGCCATTTAAGGGGTAGCCGGGGAGGCGGGGTTAGCTGGGAGGCGGGAGGTGAGCGGGTAGGTGAAAAAAGCGGGAAAGCAACGGCGGGAAGCCTCGAGAGTGGCGAGGAGGCCTATAAACGAAAAAGTACCGAAAAAGGTACGAAAAACGTGAAAAAAATGCGGAAAACGAGGAGAAAAGGCGGCGGAAGGACGGGGGGGCGGCGGGGACACTGGGCGAAGGCAGGCACTCGGGGTACACGGAGAGAAGGGGGGCGCGATCACAACAAGCAGGCAGCGAGTGGCACACACAGGCAAAACCAAGCAGGCAGACAGCAAAGGGCACACACTCGGGGTACACGGAGAGAGGGGAGCGCGATCACAACAAGCAGATAGCAAAGGGCACACACAGGCAAAACCAAGCGGGCAGACAGTAATAGGGAGAAGGCACACAGGTCTGGTGGCGCTGTGAGGACGGGGGAGCGACCTACCCTACCGCAGCTTTAACACCATCCGCCAGGGTTGTAATGAGGGCCAAAGAGTCTTACACCATAGAAAACAATGGAAACGTGGCTGTTACACAAAGTATCCAGTTTGCATCAAAAATAAAGCTGCACAGGCGAGCGTGTATCGAAAAAGTCAGCGATGCGTTGATTTCTCACTCACAAGTGAGACCGTACTTCGTTTTCTTCTCCAGTCAGGTAGACACCGCATTGTTTTTCTCTCCCGCAAGAGAGCACTGCATTAATTTCCAGACGGGCACTTCAAATTCACGTAGACCTGCATGCACTTTTGACGCCCATCAATGATGCATGTGAAATTCGGCCGCATGGTGATGAAAAAATGTGCTACGTGGTGTTTGCATCATTAACAGCAGCCACCAGCGGGTGTTGAGTCATTTCTCCAGCCGTGATGCGTTATTCTCCCAGTCATGATGCAGGTGGAGTGTTGATTTTTGCTGTAAAGTGGGTGGCGTGTATTTTTTAGCTGTATTGCAGGGGGGGGAGGTCCAAAATTTCCCCACACAGTGTTCTGTGTGTGGATTTAAGTCCTTGTTCTGCCAACTTCACCTCTCACATCTCCCAGGACTGGATACAACACCACTTGCCAGGACGGGAGTCTCAGCAGAGAGTCCAAGTGCTGGCAGAGGAAGTCTTTGATGTCCCTGAGACTTCAAAACAGGAGGCAAGCTCATTTCAAGCCCTTTGAGATTCGTCTCAAGCAACAGCAAGATAGCCCAACAAAGCACAGTCACAGGCAAGGGCAGCACTTCTCCTCAACCGTCCAGCTCTTCTCTTTGGCAGAGGTTTCTCTTGAATCCTTGAAGAAATCTGAACATGTGGGGTTTTGGGTTTACTACTTATACCCCTTTCTGCCTTTGAAGTAGGTAAACTTCAAAGTAAAGTCTCTGTTGTTCACAAGATCCTGCCAGGCCCCAAACACACACCAGGGGGTTCGAGACTGCATTGTGTGAGGGCAGGCACAGCCCATTCAGGTGTAAGTGACTACTGCTCCCTCCACTACGTCTTAGATGGCTCATCAGGATATGCAGACTACTCCTAGCTCCTGTTGTGTCACTGTCTAGACGGGATTCACTGACTCAGACAGGGAATCCACAAACAGGCAGAGTCACAGAATGGTTAAAGCAGGAGAATGCTAACCTTCTTAAAGTGCCATTTTCCAACTGACAATTTAAAAACCAACTTTACCTAAATATGTATTTTTAAATTGTGAGTTCAGAGACACCAAACTCCACACTCCTATCTGCTCCCAAAGGGAATCTACACATAAAAGCTATTTAGAGGCAGCCTCCATATTAACCTATGGGAGAGATAGGCCACTTTAGCACTGGTCAACAGTGGTTAAGTGCCCAGAGTACCATAAAAAGAGTCCAGCACACTGTCAAAACATGGGAAGCAGTGGCACAAAAGACAGGGTAGACCATGCCAAGGTTGCCAGGCCTAACAGTGAGATATTTGTGTTAGTGTAATAGTTCAACACTTTCTCTGATGCCATTCAAAGTCAAAGCTCACATGATCTGATACCGATAGATATGCAAAATATAATTTGAAAACATGATAGCTCTCGCTTGAGTCGCAAAGGTGAAAGGCTACAATTTCAGACATTTAAGTTGAAGCCATGCTAGGTCAGAGCAGCTAAGCTAATCATGTTTTTTCAATGAATTCAGATACTTTTTGTGTTCCATATACAGTAAAAACACATAATTTCAGGCAGCCCGATTAAAGAATAAAATAACACTGATGATTTTGGCATTTTTCAACAGCTGGCAATAAAGCACCACTCCCCCATCAGTTTTGGCATGCTTGGGTCAGGGATGGGGTCCCAGCCCCCTGAAAGGAACACTTCAGGGGGATGGTGTCCCCGGACATTTAAATGGGAAAAAGGAGTGGGGGCGCATCCATGCCCCCTACCAGGGCAAGCATATGAAATATTGTTGCACCCACCCCTAGGCCCTTGCCCATCCTGGGAGTAATTACTGGATAAGGTAGCAGAGCCTCATGCACTCCGGTATCAAAAAAAGGTCAAAGCTCATCAACCTTTGAAATGTAAAAATGTGGGTCCCGTTGAGCTGATTTGGATGATCTTTGGCTCATTTTACACCTGGTGGTGAGCTCTATCCTTCCTCGCCTCCAAGGTGGTGCAGTCCTCAAGGAGCTGATTCTCGTGGCTCTCTGCACGATCTCTCCTCTTGTTCTTGGTTTCTGTGCACAAAAGTCCAGGGCTTTCCCCCAACTGGTCCTCAAGAGGTATATGGAAGTCAGCCTCACTTGCCCCTGGGGAGACCTACTGGTCCTTGGATCAACTGGTCAGAGTCCTTAGTCCTTTATATGCATTGAGGTTTCCTCCTCTCAGTTCTCCATGGTACTCACAGGGTCTAGAAGTTAAGCGTAACTCAATCCACAAGCAAGAAAAAGTCTCCCCGTTGTGCATGAGTTTTTGAAGGGGAGATGAAGTTCCAATAGTCAGGCACTCTTGGCCAATCTTAGGGTGCTACATTGCCTCTCCAACCCTGCCCCAACCCTTCTGCACAGCATGCTGGGATAGTTCAATATGGCATCATCCAGGAGCCACTGGTCACATCTACTCCTGAGGTCCCAGCTCCATTTCTTGCTGATCTCCCTGCCAAGAGTTCAAAGAGACTCCCCCCGTGGTACCAGTTGTCTGGGCTCTCACCCTTGTTAATTGTGCTTAGGCATGCCAGTCCTTAGTACAGTGTGACAGCTGAGAGACTACTGCATATCGTTTCACCACACCTGTATCCTCCTCAGGAGCTGAGCGAAGTACTATTAATTGCTCCTTTTGCATGAGGCAACCTTTGTGCCTGCTGCTCATGAGAAATCTAATTAACTTGGCACTGCAGGGTGACAAAAGGCCTAAGCTCTGATCCTCAGCTGAGCAGGAGAAATATGGCAACTCTGGATGGCCCATGAAGTGTACTGAAAAAGGCCTAGTAATGCATTCCAGCTTCAGTACAACAAGCACAGTGACACCTAACCAGTTTCTTTGTGACAACCTGGATAAGTTCTTTAAGGATAAGCTTGAAGCAGATTATGGTGACTTTGATTTGAGTCATCATAACAATACTCATGTTGATGGAAAATATCCAAAAGGAATAAGTAAACAGGAAGTTGCTGAGATCCCCCTTCTCAAAAAAGATTGAGGCTATATTTAAAACTAAGGGGGTTATTCTAACTTTGGAGGAGGTGTTAATCCGTCCCAAAAGTGACGGAAAAGTGACGGATTTACCACCAGCCGTATTACGAATCCATTATATCCTATGGAACTCGTAATACGGCTGGTGGTATATCCGTCACTTTACCGTCACTTTTGGGACGGATTAACACTCCTCCAAAATTAGAATAACCCCCTAAATCTAGAACTCCATCAGGACCCTACCGACCAAATATTTTACATGCAGTAAACATACGAACTATTGCAGCACCTCTCACCTCCTAAATAGATAATATTATTAGAGCACAACAGTTCCTGATGGAACGGAAACAAGTTTCTATACTTCTTTTGTTAAACAGAACTTTTCTTAATCCTGCATAGGAAAAAAATTACTGTCCGATTTATTGCCTCCCTATGCCAGAGAAGATTCTTGAGAAACATCTCAATGCTACTCTCTCTTAATTTTTAAACAATATTGAAATTCTTGACGATGCCCTTCAAAGTTTTAGATCAAATCACAGTACCAAAATGACATTATTTGCAGTTACAGAGAAGGGAAGATCCATTATGGACAAAGGGGGGAAAGCTGTGGTAATTCTTTTAGACCTGTCTGCAGCCTTTGACACAGTAAGTCATGTGGTTCTCTTATACCGCTTATACTGCCTAGCCAATATAGGGCAGGACTGGCTTCCTTCAAGCCGCACCTCCCCTTTGCACTGTCGGATCGTTGTTTAGGGCCCCTGCCAGTGCTAACAAATTGCTAATGCTTCAGGGGTTACATTGTTCCTAGTGAAAGTCGAACTCCTTTCTTAACCTAAGGGGTGAGGCCATAGGCCTGCAGGCCTGGAGAATGTGGCTAGGACTAAAGACACAAGCAGCATTGACATCTCCTATAAGGCCAATTCAGATGAGGCCCTGAGTCCCCCTCCTTTCCCTCCCACTTCACTTTTAAACATTACTGGGCATTATGGGTGGCCGGGTGTGAACAAGGGCATGGTAAGTGATGATGTGGCCTCCCTATCCTTGTGGCCTTACAGATGGATGTTGGGTGGTTCCTAGACTGCATTGGCCCCTTTGACATCCTCCTTTGTTCATTTTGGATTGTGCCCCAACATTCTGTCTTACAGGATCCCCCCCTGACTTCTGTACATTAGGATGACAGCACCCTGTTTTGAGGCCTTCCCATTGCCCCTGCACCATGCCACAGCTTGAGGGAGAGAGAATAATGTGTGTGTAGATAGGCACAGGCACACAGAGGTGGTCATTCTAACCCTGGCGGTAAAAACCGCCAGGGCGAATGACCGCGGTAGCACCGCCAACAGGCTGGCGGTGCACCGCTGGGCATTCTGACCGTGGCGGTTCAGCCGCGGCCAGAAACGGAAAGTCGGCGGTGTACCGCCGACTTTCCGCTGCCCTCGAGAATCCTCCATGGCGGCGGAGCGCGCTCCGCCGCCATGGGGATTCTGACACCCCCTACCGCCATCCTGTTCCTGGCGGGTCTCCCGCCAGGAACAGGATGGCGGTAGGGGGTGCCGCGGGGCCCCTGGGGGCCCCTGCAGTGCCCATGCCAATGGCATGGGCACTGCAGGGGCCCCCGTAAGAGGGCCCCACCAAGTATTTCAGTGTCTGCTACGCAGACACTGAAATACGCAACGGGTGCCACTGCACCCGTCGCACCTTCCCACTCCGCCGGCTCAATTCTGAGCCGGCGTCCTCGTGGGAAGGCTGTTTCCCACTGGGCTGGCGGGCGGCCTTTTGGCGGTCGCCCGCCAGCCCAGTGGGAAACCCAGAATGACCGCCGCGGTCTTTCGACCGCGGTACGGTCTTTCGACCGCGGTACGGTCTTCTGGCGGTTCCCGCTTGGCGGGCGGCTCCTGCCGCCCGCCAATATCAGAATCACCCCCAGAGTCTCTATTGTGATTGTGCACCAAGGTGCAGCTGGGAGTCCGGAGTTAACATGTTTCCTGTTTACAGGTGAGCCTGACCTCCTAGCTGCCCCAGTCATTCATCCTAAACATAACAAGGCCTCTGGGGCCATGACTGGGGCAGGAGCAGCAGAGCATATAGGGTGCCCTGCATTCTCTGGATGTGACATTAGAGAATATGCTGTTGAATCACTCTTGAAAATTCGACAAGATCCTGCAAGCTGTCCTGGACATTAAGGCCCTCATTACAACCCTGGCGGTCGGTGTTAAAGCGGCGGTAATACCGTAAAGAGGCTGGCGTAAAAAACAATGGAATCATGACCATAGCGGAAACCGCCAACATAGACAGCCACTTTAACACTCTGACCGCCACGGCGGTAGAAACAAACAGCGCAGTGGTAACCGCCAACAGACAGGCGGAAGACAATGTACTGCCCACCCTATCACAAGATGCTTATCCGCCACCTTTTCTGGGGCGGAACCAACACAAACAAAAACACAGAGGAAAGAGTACACAGAAGGGAAAACAGCCACCTCTCCACACCCCACGAGGAACTAGGACGCTATGGAGCCCGAATTGCAGATACTGCTGATGCTGGTCTTCCTTCTCTTCTATCAGGAGCACCAACGACGGCGGTGACAACCACCGTGAGTACTGCACCTACAACACAGGGGAGAGGGGAGGGAAAAGAGAGTGACACACAACACCCCCACACCCACCCACAACACCATACACACAAATACATGCAGCAACAGTACACATATACCCTCCCCATCCCCTGGAAGAACGCAAGGACAAAAGGAATTGATTTGAACTAATGTAATCATGTGAAATCTAGTTATCAAAGTTCAAAATACAGTAAACACAATTATGTACACAAATCCGGATAGTGCACCAATCATTGTCCGTGGACCACTGGGCCCAAAATGCCTGGGCGAAGCCCACACATGATACCTGACTGGAAACGGAGAGAACACTGCTGGGGCATCAGATCGAAATGAAACAGGCACCTCAGGGGGAGGGGGGCACCTCAGCCAGATGAACGCACGACGCCACTGCTGCACGAGGGGGCTCCATGCCCATTGATGTATCCTGGGGAGTGCAAAGCCACAGTCTCTCAAATCTCTCCAGTGGGTGCATTGCCCACTGCTTTATCCTGGGGAGTGCAAAGCCACAGTCTCTCAAGTCTCTCCAGTGGGTGGTTTGCCCACTGCTTTATCCTGGGGAGTGCAAAACCACAGTCTCTCAAGTCTCTCCAGTGGGTGGGTTGCCCACTGCCTTATCCTGGGGAGTGCAAAGCCATAGTCTCTCAAGTCTCTCCAGAGGGTGGTTTGCCCACTGCTTTATCCTGGGGAGTGCAAAGCCGCAGTCTCTCAAGTCTCTCCAGTGGGTGGTTTGCCCACTGCTTTATCCAGGGGAGAGCAAAGCCACAGTCTCTCAAGTATCTCCAGTGGGTGGATTGCCCACTGATTTATCCTGGGGAGTGCAAAGCCACAGTCTCTCAAGTGGATGTATCTCTCCACTGGTTCTGGAGGGGGTCTGGTGCCCAGAGTGCTTCATCCTGCCAAGGACTGAGGTAGTGGATGTATCTCTCCACTGGTTCTGGAGGGGGCCTGGTGCCCAGAGTGCTTGATCCTGCCAAGGACTGAGGTAGTGGATGTATCTCTCCACTGGTTCCGGAGGGGGCCTGGTGCCCAGAGTGCTTCATCCTGCCAAGGACTGAGGTAGTGGATGTATCTCTCCACTGGTTCTGGAGGGGCCCTGGTGCCCAGATGCTCCACGTGCAGTGTGGCCAGTACAATTCCCTCACCTGGGTATGTGTGCCACGAGATTGCAGAGGTACAGGTAGCATGATACACCATGGAGGCAGCGACATACCCCACACTGCTGCAGCTTCGCATTCCACCTGCAGGTGACAACAGTGATGACAGTAATGCTTCATGGAAGCTGCCCAGGGTCCTGGAACTCACCACCAGCCTTGGACGACTGCCCACTGGGGATGGTAGGCATGTCAGCAGTGGTGCCACTGCCCAAGGACGTTGCGGCGGTGTCTGTCATGGCGGTGCTGGAGGCGGTATCTGTCCTGCCTGTGCTGGTGGCAGGTTCTGTGGCGGCGATGCTGGCTGTGGGGTCTGTGGCAGCAGTGCTGGCGGCGGTTTCTGTCGTGGCGGTGCTGGCTGCACGGTCTATGATGGCGGTGCTGGCGTGGCAGTGCTGGCTGCAGGGTCTGTGGCGCTGGTGCTGGCTGCGGGGTCTGTGGAGGAGGGGCATGTGCAAGCACCTGCTGAGGGAGAAAGCAGGATGTCTGCTGCAGCCTCGGATGGCTGCCCACTGGGGAAGAGGCTGGTGACTGTCGCAGCGGTTGTAGATGTGCCGGAGGCAGTGCAGGTGGCAGTGTTCGCCGTCGTACAGGTTGGCATGGATGTGGACAGAAGGTGTGACACTGGTCCCTCAGTCTGTGCCACCATGCCCTCTCCTGACCTGCCCTTCTGTTTTTGGCCCTTCCCCACCTTTGATGGTGGTGCAGTTGTCTTGCCACCACCCCCTTTAATTTTCGCTGACCCCTTGGTGGCTGGTGTTTTCAGCTTCTCTCTCCGGGATGTGGACACCTTTTTCACCTTGGCAGGTGGCGGAATGTCCTTGCCCTTGCTACGTGGCACACTGGAAGCCCTGATGGTTGGTGCACTCCATGACCCCGCAGTTGTGGCACCACTGGACCACTAGGACCTGGAAAGTCTGGCCCTAGGGGAAGGACTGGAGGGGAGGTGAAGGGAAGAGGTCAAGGTTTGACAGGAAAAGTTTTTTAGACACACTGGGACGGGTAGATGTAGGGGGTTCGGGAGTGGAGGAAGAGGTAGTGGTTGTAGAAGGTGTACGTATGCTGAATTTGGGTGAAGGTGCATGGGCTGGATGCTGTTGTGAGGTGGATGGCTGAAGGTGGGTGTGTGCCTGCATTTGTGTACTTTGGGAGGAGGGCTCACAGACACACTGGTAGAGGACACTGGGGATGTGTGAATGGTAGTTGGGGTGGTGAGTGCACGTGAGCGGTGTGTGGTGATGGGCATGCTGGTGATGGAGGTAGTTGCTGAGGATGTAGTGCATGCAGTTGTGAGTGGAGACAAGACAGGGAGTGAGGAGGGAGACATGGATGAGGGGGACACAGTGGAGGAAGTGGATGTTGGTATGTGTGCATGGGTATGGTGCTTGTGTGAGTGCCTGTGGGATGTGTGGTGCTTATGTTTGCCTGAGCCACTCTTGTGTGTTGATGTGTGTGCATGCTAGTCTGATGGTGTGCTTGGGATAGGCTGAGGTACTGGGGATTGGGTCTGGGTGGAGGAGGTTGGAGGGGGAGGCTGGACACAGGGACAATGGCTGCCATCAGTGCTGAGGCCAGAGCCTGAAATGCTCTCTGTTGGGCTGCCTGGCTAGAATGAATACCCTCCAGGTATGCATTTGTTTGTTGCAAATGCCTATCAAACACCATGAATGGCATCAGAATGGTAGACTGCCCAATAGTGAGGGATCTCAGGAGGTCAATAGCCTCATCACTGAAGGCAGCAGGGCTGACTTGGGCAGGGCCTGAGGTGCCTGGGACGAAGGAGATGCCCACCCTCCTGGGTGAGTGGGCACGGGACACATGCTGAGGGGCTGCTGGGAGGGTGGTGCTGGTAGGGGGGTGGCAGCTGTACCTGTTGATGCGGTGCGCACAGAGGGGCCAGCCACCACAAGGGAGCTCCCATCAGAGGAGGAGCTGCTGTCGCTGGTCTCAGCTCCTGTCCCCGCCGTGGAGCTCCTCTCGCCCTATGTCTCACTGGTGCCTTCAGACTCTGTTGCTTTACCCTCCAGGGCCAAGTGGGATGCAGCTCCCTCCTGCTTCAGTGCCACTGCTCCTCCGCCTGATGATGCTATTGCACACAAGAACAGGGAGACCACAAAAAGATGGGGGAAAGACAAAAGAAAAACATGTTCAGTGCATGCAACACAAGTACCGTTGGCGGACACAACAGACAGTGAGCAGCCCCCTGCACTACGCCATGCACTTATAGTTTCTAGATTTGTCACATGCCCATGGGGTACGAGGCCTAAGCCCAATTATTGCACACCTGGAAGTCACAGGAGCCTGACTAGGTGTAGACGGCTCTAACCGCTAGTGGGGTTGGGGTGCCACATAGCCTGCCTCACAAGGGACCTTGCCTACCAAGATCGCCCTGGCCTAGGGGAACCCACTGCCTGCCTCCCTCGCCCAGACACCTCGTAATGGGCGCAAAGTCAGCTGAATGAGAGTGTACTCACCCCCTTGTGGCTGCTGTAATGCCCTCAAGTGCTCATCCAACTCCAGATAGGCCACCGCCAGGATCCGGAATATCAGGGGTGTCATGGTGCGACGGGCACCCCTCCCACGTTGGGAGGCCATCCCCAGCTGGGCCTCCGCCGTCTTCTTGCTCCAGCGGCACAGGTCCTCCCATCTTTCACAGCAGTGGATGCTCTGTCTGTGGTAGACCCCCAGCGTCCGGATGTCCTTGGCGATGGCACGCCAAATAGCCTTCTTCTGGTGGGCGCTGACCTACAGGAATGGTACAGGGGGAAAGGATATTACTCACCCGTCCAGACCATCATACTCATTGCCCACCAGTTCCCACCAATGCCAGGACACACACAAACTCCCCATCCGCACACGTAGGCCTCAGCCCCCCCATGTATCTTCCATCCACACCACTCAAAGCAGGCATTGCCCATTCAGCATGCATACAGTGTACTCACCTGTTTGTCTAGAGGACTGTACAGTTGCGTGTACTGGGGGAGGACCCCATCCAATAGTTTCTCCAACTCCTCCAAAGTGAAGGCAGGAGCCCTTTCCCCAGACACA
The DNA here is from genome assembly GCF_031143425.1 of Pleurodeles waltl. Lineage (NCBI taxonomy): Eukaryota > Metazoa > Chordata > Amphibia > Caudata > Salamandridae > Pleurodeles > Pleurodeles waltl. The sequence continues at coordinate 1,849,634,966 of NC_090440.1, forward strand.
AGAGCCATCGTCGCGTCTAGACACAGGTCACAGCAGCACTTGCAGTGTAGGTCCTCTCCTGCTGAAGGTCAGGTATCAAGTGAGTGAACAGACAGAAAATGGCGGTCACGTCCGCGGCAGTGCATACCGTCACCTCCGGTGTACATCGTCATTGGCTCCTCAGACCCATAGGGCCCAATGTTAACCAATGCAGAATTGCGTGGCGGTCTACGACCGCCCACCGCGACAGTGTACAACGCCAGCGCAGTTACCTCATATCCCCTTGTCCCACCTTACAGGTCAGGCATCCGCCATTTCAGGGGGCCACATGGCATTAATAATAACTGCGTCACACCTATGTAGGCCTGGAATACACACAGTTACAGGCACATTGTGGATTAATAAATTTGTGCAAATGACAATTTGGGATACCTCAGTGTTGGCTGACTCTTTGCTCGCTGTTCTCCTCCATAGGGCAGATCTGCTGGGGCAGGTGATGAGATGGCGGCATCCTCCAGTGTACAGACCGCTGGTGGACCTGTCGACAATGTAACAGAGAAACATAATAGTCACATAGAGACTTGATCGTGCAATAATCCAGGAACTGTGGGCCCAGTTGGAGCCAGACCTGATGTCAGCTATCCGCCATCCCACAGGGATACCACCCTCTAGTGCAGGTCCTGTCAGTACTCCATTTCCTGGCAAGTGGTTCATTTCAAACAACAGTGGCCATTGCATCAGGGATGTCTCAGCCAATGTTCTCTAACGTGTTGTCCAGAGTGTTGTCTGCCCTGCTGAAACACATGTGCAGCTACATCGTGTTCCCTCAGGTGGAAGATGTGCCCTCTGCTAAATTTCCTCAATGCCTACAGCTGTGTTACATCGGTATGTGCACAAGTAAATTGACATTGCTATATTCCATGGTTATTGCAATTACACATTTGTGAAAGCACAGACTGACTCCAGATTGTTTTGTGATTGAAGTGTGTTTATTTCTGTGCTAATAATTGGAGAGGGTTGTAAAATGGGCTGGGTGGATGGTGGAGGAATGTCCATGGCAGAGTCCAGTCTATTTGTTTCACAGATGCATTGTCCAAAGGGGCATAGGAAGTGGAGCAATGGCAGTTGAAGGATGGACAGGGTGACAAAGTGAGACAGAAGGGTGACATTCAGGGGGGTCTTATTTCCTGGCAGGGGTCTTGGCAATGTTCTCTGTCTTGTTCCTGGATCTCAGGGACCGTTTGCGGGGTGGTTCTCCATCTGCGGGGGTGGGGTGCTGGTGTCGTGTTCCTGTGGCCTTGCCTTTTGTCCACTAGCACAGGTGGAGGTGGAGGGCTGTTCACCGCCCAGGCTAGTGTCAGGGGCCCGTTGTTGTGCCACTGTGTCCCTCCTGGTGTTGACAAGGTCTTGCAGAACCCCTGCAATGGTGACCAGGGTGTTGTTAATGGACTTCAAGTCCTCCCTGATCCCAAAGTAGTGTTCCTCCTGCAGCCGCTGGGACTCCTGAAACTTGGCCAGTACCGTTGACATCGTCTCCTGGGAATGATGGTGAGCTCCCATGATGTTGGAGAGTGCCTTGTGGAGAGTGGGTTCCCTGGGTCTGTCCTCCCCCTGTCGCACAGCAGTCCTCCCAGCTTCCCTGTTGTCCTGTGCCTCTGTCCCCTGAACCGTGTGCCCACTGCCACTACCCCCAGGTCCCTGATTGTCCTGTGTTAGTGTGGTTGCCTGGGTTCCCTGTAGTGGTAGACACACTGCTGATTCACGTGTCCTGGGGACAGAGGGATGGGCCCGCTGGGTGGGTGCTGTCGTGGTGTTTCCTGCGTGGGGAGGCTCTGTGGTGAGATGGGACTGTGCCTGTGTAACCGACTGTTCAAAGTTCCCCGATGTGCCAGGTTGGTCATCCTGATCCAGGCATGGAGAGCTGCTGTCATCACTGTGGGTCTCTTATGTGGGAGGGCTGGATGTTGTTGGCATCTCCACTCCGGTGACATTCTGTGGGGGTCCTCTGGGGATGTAAATGCAGTGTTATTGTTTCTGCGTGTGACATCTTGTGAATGGGTGTGTTTCCCTCTATGGTTGTTATTACCAAGGCAGCTTTGGCTTGTGTGAGTTGTTATTTGGTTGGCTGAGTGATTGTCACTACTGTGCATGCTGTGGTAATGGGTGTCCATGCAGGGCTGTGAGTGGTGTCCATGCCTTGTTGTTGCATGCAGTGCTGTGTATTGGGATGGGTGGGTTGTAATGGTGGGGTGTATGTGAGGTGGTGGGGTGATGGGGGTGAGGGTAGGCGTGGGAGTATATGATGGCATGCAGGTAGGGGGTTGAAAGTAGTAAAGATTTGACTTACTAGAGTCCAATCCTCCTGCTACTCCTGCCAGGCCCTCAGGATGCATGATTGCCAAGCTCCTCCCATGTTGTTAGTTGTGGGAGAGGAGGTGGGGGTCCACCACCAGCCCATGTACAGCTATCTGGTGTCTTGCAACCACAGAACGCACCTTCCCCGTTGGTCGTTCCATCTCTTCCTGATGTCATCCTTTGTTCTGGGGTGCTGTCCCACAGTGCTGACTAGAGTGAGGGTCCTTGCTTGGACAGAGGGTATCCTGACTGCCAACCAAAGACCCCATTTCTAACACTTTCCCTGTCTTTTTGGGAAGCAGTACTAGTCTTTCTCAAAGAGGACAGGGATCCTCTGTTTTTGGGATCGTATTGCTCCTTGTTCCTTTTAAGCACTGATGCAAGATCCTCTAGAAGGTGCTGGCCAACCGACTGATACCAATAGTGCAGCATATCATAGACCCTGTCTAAAAATGTTTTATATGATACCAATAGTGCAGCATATCATAGACCCTGTCTAAAAATGTTTTATATGCACTAGGAACACCTTCTTGAACTTGCAGCATCTTTTCATGCTGATGGACTGGGTGAAGGACCCTGACACCACCACCAGGGTTGCATCTTTCAATGTAGAGAAGGTGTTTGAATCTTTAGGGTGGGAGTACCTTCAGGAGGTTCTTTGCAGACTTGGTGTTGGGCGGATGTTTCTAAAGTGGATTGTACTGCTGTACAATATACAGATGGCGTGAGTAAAAATGGGTGCTACCATCTTTGACCCTCTGTACATCGAGCGTGGCACACAACAGGGCTGTCGCCTCCCTCCAATCATCTTTGCACTGACTATGGAGCCCCTTTCGTGCACACTTCATGCCAGAACAAGAAAGCAGATGGCATATAAGTTCATTATATGAAGATGACGCACTGGTATGTCCCCGCGAAGACACAGATAACATCTCTCGACTTATGGATTTAATGCGTCTCTTTGGGATGGCCTCTGGCCTGAAGGTGAACTGGGATAAATCCCATGTTTTTCCCCTAACAGAGACCACAGATGAGCAGAGATGGAGGATCCTGCGGGCCCACTCCCCTGGAGCTGTGCCACCTTTAGGTATCTCAGGATCATAGTATACCATATGGACAAAGACCTAGTGGATGTGAATATAGGAAAGGCGCTGAAATGGGTGTGCAGCTCCCTGCCTTTTTTGACAGGGCTACTGCTTTCGCCTATGGGGTGCATAGCCATCTCTAAAATGTTGGTACTTCCATGACTGTCACATTTCTTCTCCGTCACTCCTACCCTTCTGACCAAGGGGTTCTTTGTGTAACTATGCTCACTACTGATTACCCTTGTTTCTGGTAAGTAGAGGAGACGGTCATTGATCTGCAAACTATACACCCACTGTCTGAGGGCGGCTTGGGGGCTCAAAATGAATACTGTTATACAGCAGCTCAGTTGCAATGGTTGATGAGATGCGATAGCCAGGAGTAACATTCTGGAACTGGGACATTGGTTTGCTTTGGGCTGCCAATGAAACAAGCAACGGCCCAGTGGACAGAGGCTGGCCTCACTGTGTGTGGAGATCTTTTTAACAAAAAGGTCGTATGTAATTTTGAATACCCAGCTGACAATTATGGTAATCTATCAGACTCTTTCCTACTTCCTGCTACCCTCACACACCACTTGTACCAGGTTTTGCACAGGACACACAGCAAACCAGAGACCTCACGCTTTTTGCAGATGCTACTCACACATGGTGGGGACCAGGTGAGCCATCACAGGCCTATATAGCTCTCTGCATGTTTATAAGGGTGTGCCATTCCAAACACTGTCATACTGAGAGACCACATTGACTACTTGTGGGAAGGGTTAAAATTGTCTCCATCAATGCCAAGCTTAAGTACACCAGTTCAATTATTTCTACCACACTAGCCTTACTCCTATACGGATAGCATGTATCTACTCAGGGGCATTTGTCCCCCTTGTTTTACTGACTTCTTATGTATGGTTTTTAATTTTCACACTGTTTACTTTTTTAGGACATACTCACTCATACATCAGAAGCCATGTGATTCCCCCTGTCAAAAGACGCATCGCATTGTCTGCTAGGGCTCACTCATGCACAGCCAAATGAAAACCTCCTAACAAGTTCATTGACTTGGCCCTGAATCTCGCTAAATGGCACATGGCTATGAATTGAAAATCAACTCTTGCCCCTTCCATACAGCTATGGCCCTTGGACTTATGCCCTCAAAAACTGGTTGAGGGGAATGCACTGCATAAACTTAGCACAGGTCATGGACCGAGCACACCCCTAGACTGGCCACAGTATTTACATGCATTGAAGGCCAAATCAGATGAGTGGCCACCCTGAATCCCTGGGAACCACACCTGCCACAGGTTGTCATTAACACTAGTGGACCCTTCCTGCTTCTCTGATTATTGCTCCCGTCCTGCAGGTAGGTCTGGACTATTTCAACTTTGGGCTGCCCTCCAGTGGGTGGGGCCCATCCCCACATTTGACTGCGATGATTGTCCATTGTTCTCCCCCACCACCTGGGTTAACTCTCCTTTTTTCACACTCAGTGGCGGTCCCCCATTCTTGCACTGTGGACTCATCCTGGCAGGACATAAAGATGTCAACCCTCCTGGGCTATAAGGTGCCGCTAAATTCCTCTTTTTGGTTACATTAGTTACAATTGGTTTAATCTCCAGGGCAGTGTATGTCCAATTGGGAGTGAAATAAGGCAGGTACATATCCTTATATGTGATGCAGATTATGTAACTATCCAGTCTATTCTAACAATTTCTTGCAACTCTATTTGCTCCTCCTGCTTGCCATATCTGTAGATACCTGTGCCTTGGTTTCTTAATCTTATGCTATAAGTCCAGGATCTCAGCCTCAAAACTGCAAATAAATAATTATTTTTTAAAAAAAAGGTCTGTGCTATCAAATTTCCTAAAAATCTAATTTGATTTTAAACGTGATGTACACAATTTGTTCAAGCCCATGTCATGACCTCCATTTTTATTGTGTACCCAGATATTCTCCCAATTCCTCAGAGAGCTGCTCAAGTCTTGATTGAAATCTCTGAGTTGGAGTTATACATAATGATATCATCTGTGAATAATGTGATTTAATTGGTAGACCTGGAGCTTCAAACTGAAGTCAGGTCATTTGACCTAAAGGCTCAATGTATAAATCAGAGATCATTGGTGAAAGCAGGCACCCCTGCCTAGTCCCTCTAGAAATCGAAAAGATTGTAGTGAGGTCTCCATTACTCAACATCTTAGCTACAGGGACTTTAGGAAAAGTTTGTATTATCTTACTAACATTGCTTATGAGCCCAGAATTCTTCAATACCTCCCATTAATACACCCAATTTACCCTACTGAATGCCTTTTCAGAATTTACAGTTGCAACTGTTGCGCGGATGTTAAAAGTCTCAGCCTCTTATATGTTGCTTATAAGATGATGTGTCAACTCATGTAGCTGCCTCCCTGGAATGAAGTCCTTCTGATCAGAATGGATAGCTGTGTTTGTATAATATTCAACAACCATTTAGTTAAAATTCCAGTGAAGATTTTATATGCACAGTTTAGTAAAACGATGGGTTTATAGGAATCCATTTTTTAGGATATTTACCTGGATTCAAAATCATAACACCTCTAGCTTCATTACAGGAAGGGGGATCTCTTTATTGTCCTAATAGATTGTATTGAATTGGCTTTTCCACAGAGGAACCAGCTCCTTAATCAGCTATTTGTAAAGCTTTGCAGATATGCCATCTAGACCCGCTGCTTTACCATTCTTTAACATCTTCAACATATTTCTAATTTCCTCCTCTGTAATTTCTATGGAAAGGGCAGCAATTAATTTGTCTAAAATGGACAGGAGTTAAATACCACTCTTTGATTTTGAAACAGTCTGGGTCAATGTCTATAAACCACACTAAGGGCCTGATTTATACTTTTTTAGTGCCACCTTTGTGTAATGTTTTGACGCAAAAGTGGCACAAACTTACAAAGTTCAATTATAATTCGAAAGTTTGTCCCGCTTTTGTGTCAATAAATGAAGTAAATGCGGCCCTAAAAAAGTATAAACCAGGCCCCAAGATTGGTTATGATCATGCCTTCTATTTCCTATATTGTATTCAAAACTCTTCCTAAGCCTCACTCAACAAAAGAATCAATGTGGTTTTTACCTAAATATACCTTTGTCTTCCAAGCTAGAGTAGCACCGCTTTTCAGCCATACTCAAAGTGCTATGGCATACTGCTCTACTATTCTTCTTATAACCTTCTCTCTAAAGTGACCTTATTCTCATTCTGTAGATATACTAGCTTTGCCTTTAAAGAGAAATGTGCCCTAGGTGACTCCATCCTTTCTGCCTGTCATTTATTTTCGTTCTGGGTTATTCTCATGGAAAGGTCGTTTTCCTGATCCTGGATTTATGAGTACTATATATGTGAAGTCTTTGTCATTCCCCACAAGTAATCATTATAGGTGTTCTAGACCAAATCACAGCTAGCAGTACCCACATTAATATTGAAAAAGTCCCTTGTTATCCCACTAAAATCTTTTATGATTCACCCATCCAGAAGGAAAACCTTATTCTTTATTTTATTTTATTCACTATTAAATACTTAAAACATGCAAATATCTATAAAGTGATATTTCTTAGTTACACAAGTCAAAAAATAATAAAATAAAATACATTACATTACTCAATATAGTTCATTAATTAAAATAGTTCCTCAGACTTCTTTCTGTCCAAGAGCTAGCGTTTACAGAGCTGCCAACTGTCCTCAATGGTTTTCATAGATTTCAGCAATTGAGATTGTTCCTTAGGCATCTTTCCTCCAAGTGGCTTAAGTTTATAAAGCCACCAATCATCTATGCACACTAATTATACCATTCATTTATTTTCTGCCTGCATCAGGAGTCTCACCACATTTTAAGTGGCATCATTCAGTTTGAAAGCACTTATAATAGCTTGTCAACATAATCAAATTAGCCTTTGGTTAAACAAATGCTGTGAAAGGCACTGTCTTTCCCACATGTGGCCTAAGAACCCTATTTATTATCTTCCACTATTGAGTCTTAACCAACGATATATTCAAGATGAGTGAAACAGAAAAACAGTCTCATATTGTTGCTGGAAAATGGGTTACTGACTGCACTAAATGAATTATATATTCATCCAAGAGAAAGTAATCGATTAAGGAATGATCAGCACATTGTTTGCTATATTATGTATCACCTCTCTAGGTTCCTGATTTTTTGTTCCAAATATTGACTAATCCTAAATCTACTATCCTATCATTTAACTTAATTCTCACTATCTCCATACTGGAGTAATTACTTTTCAATGTTCTAGCAATTTCCTTATCCAAAATACCATTTAAATCACCCCCACTAAACATGGAGAAAGGTATCCCTTCAAGTGTTGTTAAAAAAAAATACCTAAATATAATGAATTATCACAATGAGGCTCATAGTACCCTACACGTCAATTTGAAAGAACTACTACTGAACTTAGCAATTATCCATCTTCCTCAATTATATTTATTTTCAACTACTGTTATCCCAAATTTTCTTTTTATAAATATAGCGTACTTCCTCTATTGCCCCTCTACTCTGAACTGATAATATCCTGTACACAAGTGCAGTTCTTGAAACACAATTTACATTCCAGTCTATCTAGGTGCATTTCCTAGAGTATAGTGATTGAGATTTTAAACCCCTTAAAAATTCTATAACCAGGCTTTGCTTTGTTCTGGCTCTTAAACCATTAGCATTTCATGTACGTACCTCTGCTGTGGTACTTGTTTCTACCTGAAGTTGCTTCCACCCATTAAACTTCTCATTAGTCCTAAGCCATGTTCATCTTGTGCATCGCCCAAAGAATAAATCCAGAGACTCCAGGGATCAACTGTGTGCCCTAAGGGTTTTTCATTTTTTCTTGAAGCTCTCCACCCTTGTGCATCTGCCCAGATGAACCCTCTCAACTATTTATTGCACCATCTTCTTGCATTAAGGGCTTCCACTAGGGTGATTTCTATATAGCAACAAAAACAAATTGATTTTTTTTTAACAAAAGTTAAACAATATTAGCCAGACAACATCTATTTCCCACCCAGCTCCATCCCCATATTACACTACATCAAATTCCTCCACATCATTTTAAGTGAAGCAGGAAACTTGAACTGAATGGTAGCCCATAGGCCTCTGAGCTTCACCATATTTTCTCCCAAATCTCATTGCCATTGCACTGTGATTCAGTCTACACCTGAACTGATCTGATAGGAAAAGGTGTCATGTGACACTGATCTCAACTTCAAGGTAGCAGAGAGAATTTGCCCACTGGGGTAAAGGCCTGAAAATCCATCAGTAACTTCCTAGGTGACTTACTATTTAGATTACACTTGAAATGGTTTCTCTGAAGCCTCTGCATTTCATCCTCTAAGTCATGGTCTGGCCTGTTCTTCAAAAGTCCTTCTCTTAATCTTAAAATCTTAAAAATATGTCTCTTTAGATCAGACTCTCAACTATCTCTAGGATCTTTAGTATCCTCTAATTGTACCTCCTAGACTAGACCGCAAGCCTCTTGATATCCTCCATTAATTGTATGTTCTGCTGCCTCAGTCCATCAATTTCTTATGATTTTTTTGAAAGCCACTGGCTTGCCTGTCCATCTTCTTTTCTGAGAGTCTTGTGTGTTTTGCTATGTTGCCTACTGCCTGACACGCACATTGGCTCTCTCTTTGGTTTTGCTCTGAGATCTCAATTTTGTGCATGATCTTAGATTTCAGGTCAAGAAGAAGTTCTGCCATAGATGCATTGTCTTCAGCTTAAAACTGAGTGGGGCCTGACAGATGTTCGCTCTCAAATCTCTGCCTAGAGCCTTGTGAGCCCTCAGGCATGCTTGATGTGAGGCTTGAGACACTGTTGGACCTCAAAATTGTAGCAACAGCCAACACCTCATACCTATTCATTCTGTGAACAGTAGGAAGTGCTGTAAGTTGCTGTGTCCCCTCAACAACACCAACAACTTTAACATCATAGTCCCTTACCATGTGGAACTTGGTTGAGCCTCCTGCTGCAGCAGACTTTTACTCTTCTGTTCCATAACATTGCCCTATGGAGGAATATCCCGTACATCCCAGAGGAGGGGCAGCCTGCAGTGCCACCGAGTGAGACTCATAAAATGGCAATTGAGAATGACACTAGTGAAAAGGAAGGAGCTGACTCGAAGGACGGTCTCATCAACAGCTACTTTTCTTGAGTGTAATTATGTCAGTTGATGTAGTGACTGCAACTATACGAAGTACTGTAGTTGTTAGAATGTGTGGAAGCTAATACTCTGCAATATACAGGCAAAGGGCGCCTTAAGGGTTAGCCTTTGACATATCCCCACCTTGATATAGCTACATTATTTGTGTCAATGTCATTGCAATGTAATTTCCTTTCCAGATGCTGCCATATGAATTGTTTAACTGGAGGTTTTTCAAGACTATACTTCTGGTTTTTATTTTGTGAAGGTACCTTCACCCTGACATCCTCCTGTGGGCATTTCAGAGTTGTGACATTGGCTGGTATCTGATGCTGTTCCGACATAGGAAGTGAACATGGACTGTTCCAGGTAATGTAGGTTCCAGATATGGGGTGCATGAGACCTGTGCCAAGGCAGCTTTAACAGTGTTTGGGCATTGTACTTGTTTATTGTGCTGTGTTGGGCCAACTGAATCATGTGTGTGATCATTTGGTCATGAAATATATTGTCATCAAGTGCAAGCTAGGCATTTACCCTTCACATAGGCTAAACGCTAATCTTGTATGATCTGCATGTATCTGTAGATGTGTTTCATCATTATAGGCCACAGTGCCTGTGCCACAACACTGGCATATTTTTATGTCATACCACCAGATGCAAGGTCATTGGATTATAATGTACCTATAATGTACCTCCTGGTCAGAGTCTGCTGCCCTACCCAGCTCCTCTGGCTGCTTCTGCCTCTGCCTCTTGCCTGGGATAAACTGAGAGTCTCCTGACTCTCAGTTTGAGGCCCTCCACCACCCGCAGGCCCATCCCTGTGGTCCACCCTTTGTGGTCTAGCAGCCATCACAGGTGGGTGATTTCCTTTTCTTTTCTTCTCCCTGTCGCTCTTTCACTTTTTCTTCTATCATTTACCTTTTCTTTTCTTCTCTCTGTCGCTCTTTCACTCTTGCATTTTCTGCCTTTTTCTTCTATCATCCCTCATTTTTCACTAGTGCCTTCCTTTCTCCCCTAGCCTCTGCTTCACCCTCCCCCCGGGAAGCACCTTTTCCGCCCTCCCCCCTCCCAGCTGACTGCTCTCCCCACCCCCTCCCCTTCTTAATGGCGGCCGCAGTGCTGTGAGAGGGTAACTGCACTGACCTCCTGGTCAGTGTCTGCTGCCCTCCCCAGCTCCTCTGGCTGTTGCTGCTGCTGCCTCAGCCTCTTGCCTGGGACGAACTGAGAGTCTGCTGACTCTCAGTTCAAGGCCCTCCACCCACCGCAGGCTCGTCCCTGTGCATTATCCCTGGTGGTCTAGTGGCCATCACAAGTAAGTATTTTCCTTTTCTTTTCATCTCTCTGTCGCTCTTTCACTCTTGCCTATTCTGCCTTTTTCTTCTATCATTTGCCTTTTCTTTTCTTCTCTTTGTCTCTCTTTCACTCTTGCTTTTTCTGTCTTTTTCTTCTATCATCCCTTATTATTCCCTGGTGCTTTTACCTTTCTCCCCTCTTCCTCTGCCCAACCTTCCCCCGCGAAGCATCTTTCCCGCTCTTTCACTCTTGCATTTTCTGCCTTTTTCTTCTATCATCCCTCATTTTTCCCTAGTGCTTTCCTTTCTCCCCTATCCTCTGGTTCACCCTCCCCTGGGAAGCACCTTTCCCGCCCTTCCCCCTCCCAGCTGACTGCTCCCCCACCCCCTCCCTTCCTTTATGGCGGCTGCAATGCTGTGAGAGGGCTACTGCACTGACCTCCTGGTCAGTGTCTGCTGCCCTACCCAGCTCCTCTGGTTGTTGCTGCTTCCTCTGCCTCTTGCCTGGGATGAACTGAGAGTCTCCTGACTCTCAGTTCGAAGCCCGCCTCCAACTACAGGCTCGTCCCTGCGCCACATCCCTGGTGGTCTAATGGGCATCACAAGTAAGTATTTTCTTTACTTCTGTCTGTCACTCTTTCCTTCTTGCATTTTCTGCCTTTTTCTTCTGTCATTTGCCTTTTCTTTTCTTCTCTCTGTTGCGCTTTCACGCTTTCACGCTTGCATTTTCTGCCTGTTTCTTCTATCATTCCTCATTTTTCCCTAGTGTTTTTTCCTTTCTCCCCTCTTCCTCTGCCCCAGCGAAGCACCTTTTCCGCCCTCCCACCTCCCAGCTGACTGCTCCCCACACCCTCCCTTCTTAATGGAGGCCGCACACAGCTGGCACGCCGCTGGCCTGCAGAAGGTGCACCAAAGGCAAGCCTGTCGGCGCCCATCCATGCCTGGACAACACCCAGCGCCAAGAACCCTGGATCTCTGTCAAACCACCCCCTGGACTGCCTTTGTTACGACTCCAAGACCCTCCTTCTCTGAACACCGGAGATCTCAACAACTGCTGCACCATCTCCCCCAAGGACACCCACTGACCTTTTACCTGTAGGAACTGCATCTCCAGTGCCACCCTCAGCAAACCAAAGGTACTCTCCACAACAAAGATACCAACAACCTTCACAACTTAATCAACTGACTGCTCCTGAACACCCGCTGCCTCCACAAACACGCCACCGAACTCTGGGATCTGATCGACACCACCCGACCGGACACCGCCTTCCTCACCGACACCTTCACCAACCCCACCTTGGGTCCAGACATTGCCATTGCCATTCCTGTCGGTTATAACATGCTAAGAAGGGATCAGCCCTCCTGCCCAGGTGGAGGACTCGTCATCATACAAAAATCCTCAGTACGCGTCAAGGCCGTCCAAGAAGGTCACTGCACCACCACAAAACACCTTCACTTCCTGGTCCACCCCAACCACAACTCCTCCATCCGCGGCACCCTTGTGTACAGGCCACCCGGCCCCAGCTCAGCGTTCATAGACGATGTTGTAGACATAACTACCCACAGGCCCTGGCATCAGTCGACTACCTCCTCCTCGGTGACCTGAACTTCCACCTCGAGGACCGCACCGACCCAAACACCACCGCTCTACTTGACAACCTCACCACCCTCAGTCTCAGACAGCTGGTTTCCACACCCACCACATCGTAAGACACACACTGGACCTCATCTTCACCTCAAGTGACTGGATCACCATTGAGACCATCTCCACCCCAGACTGGACCGACCACCACTGCATACACTTCACCCAGCAGCCGCACCTGCACCTCTAGGACCCCCCACAGGAAATAGAATGAAATCACCACTAAGAAACTCACCTCATCGCTCGCAAAATCCCTCCCTCCTGCCTCAGACGAAGCCAACACAGCAGCACGCAACCTCAACGCATGGATCACCGAATGGCCGACACTCCAGCCCCTCTCCGGCTGACATTGGTGAAGCGCATACCTAAAAAGGCCAGCTGGTTCACCACTGTACTCCAAAAATCAAAGCGCACCCGCAGACTGAACGCCAAGAATCAAAGCGTACCCGCAGACTGTTAGAAGAAAAATGGAGGAACAGCCAATCCAGCAAAGACCTCGCCTCATTCAGAGCTGCAACTGCCACCCACCGGCGAAAAATCAAGAACGCAAGGAAGGACGTACTCTGGGAACACATCAACTCCTCTGCATACATCTCAAATGAACTCTTCTTAGTCATGAACAATTTCATGGATCCCCCATCCGAAGCCACCAGCATCCCCGTCACAAGACCTCTGTGAGAGACTCGCCTCCTTTTTCCACCACAAGATTCAGGACATCTACAACAGCTTTCTGTCACCTGGTACCGGACCCTGTGACCGACCCATCCCACTAGAAACCACCAAGACCATCCATGACTGGTCCACGCTCACCACAGCGGAAACAGTCAACATCATGAACAGCACCCACTCCTAAGCCCCCTCAGGCCCCCGCCCGCACCACATATACATCAGATCCAGCGCATCCACCGCCCCCAAGCTTTGTAACACAATCAACTGCTCCATCAGCATGGGCACCTTCCCTGAGGACTGGAAACATGCAAAAAACCTTCAGATGACCCATCAGAACTAAAAAAAAATATTTCCCATCTCGCTGCTACCCTACCCCAACAAAGTACTAGAGAAATCAATCAATGCACAACTATGGAATTTCATTGAGGCAAACAACTCCCTGGACAGCTCCCAGTCCGGCTTCCGCAGCAATCACAGCATGGAAACAGCACTCCTGGCAGCCATCAACGACATCTGATTACTCATTGACTGCATCCACACCACAGCACTCATACTCCTCGACCTCTCAGCAGCTTTTGACACGTCTCACATAGCACTCTGTGCACCAGACTCCACGACATATGAATCCACGGAAGAGCTCTGGAATGAATCCACTCCTTTCTCTCCGGGAGTACGCAGAGGTTCTGACTCCCGTGCTACATCTCCAGACCCACAGAAGTCAACTGCGCAGTCCCCCAAGGGTCCTCACTGAGTCCCACACTGTTCAACTTATACATGGCCCCTCTTGCTGCCATCGTCAGAAGCCACTGTATGAACATCATGTCATATGCAGATGACAGACAACTCATCATTTCCCTCACCAAAGACCCAGACACGGCAAAAAGGAACTTTCACTCAGGAATGGAAGCTGTCACAATCTGGATGAGAGAAAGCTGCCTCAAGCTCAACTTCGACTAGACAGAGCTCATCATCTTTGGAAATGCCACCTCAGTTTGGGACAACTCATGGTAGCCCACATCCCTCAGTGACCCCCATACACCGACCGAGCACGGCCGCAATTTAGGAATCATTCTCAACTTCTTCCTATCCATGACCCACCAGGTAAACTCTATCACCTCCTCCTGCTGTCACACACTACGCAAACTCCAGAAGATCTTCAGATGGATCCCAGAAGACTGTCGCAGAATAGTCATCCATGCCTTAGTCACGAACAAGCTCTACTATGGCAATGCCCCGTACGCCGGCACCTAGATACATCAAAAAGCTTCAACTCATCCAGAACACTACCGCCAGACTCATTCTGGACCTCCCTCATTGAGAACACATCTCCCAACACCTGAGGGCCCTCCACTCCCTACCGTTCGAGAAGGAAATCACCTTCAAGTTTCTCACCGACATGTACAAGGCCATACACAATGCAGGACCAAATTACCGGAACTACCACGTCTCCTCCCACTCCCCCACCAAACCCCTCCGCTCCACCCAGATGGCCCTGGCCACCGTCCTTCACATCTGCAAAACCACCACCAGAGGATGATCTTTTACCTACACTGCAGCAAAGAGCTAGAATAACCTCCCTCTGCACCTCAGAGAAAGCCCGTTGCTCACCATCTTCAGGAAGAACATCAAGACATGGCTCTTCGGATGAGGTCCCTCCCCCCCCACTGCCTTGACACCCTCACGGGTGAGTAGCTGCGCTTTACAAATACTGATTGATTGATTGACCTATGATCAGGGCCTGTTTTACTGCCCTCTGTCTGTACCTTGGCTTATATGATGTTGGATTACTTTGATTTTGTATGTATTAAGGTTTAAGCTGGTGACACAATTCACTTTTCTGTTAGCCTGTTTTATGAGACAATTTCTGACCAGGCCCCTCTTTCCGTGGTCTGGGGGGCTGTACCTTGGCATGTGTACCCTGACACAATATAAGTCAGCCATTCCTGGCTAGGGCAGTCCCAAAATATGGACAGCCTATGTGATGTACAGTGAAATAACATTTTTGGTGTGACCAGACACTTATAGCAATGTGTTTGTGTGTGTTTGTAGTGATTATTATCAGGACACTGTACCTGTAATATATCCCTCCTTGCATTGCTATTGTCTGTCTTCTGCATTTGCATCACATGGTCTTACATCTCTACATAGCAAAATGTTGAACAGAAGAAAGCTGACAATGACTATGTGATAGGTGTTTTTATTGAAAATGTGTGCTTTCAAATGATATTGGGACATGGTTGAAAATAACAGGGAAGGTTTCAATCATGGTGGACGAAATCTTTGGAGTAAGTACCACACAATTGTAAGTCTAATTTAAATGTACTCCTCCCATAGGGAATGGAAGATGGTTGAAAAACAGTCAACAGAGTGAATATGTGGCACACAATGAAGGTCCTTTAGGAAGAGGTCACTTGCTGGCAGTGGTCGGTGGTTTGCCATCTGCACTGCCTGGAGTCTTTGCTGGATGTCCCCACTTGCGGGGTGGGGATCTGCTGCTACAGAGGCAGGGGTGTCTGGGGTTGGCTCTTCCCCTGACAGGTCCTCCCTTCCTTTGGCTGACACCGATGAAGGGCGAGGAGTTGTTGTGCAAAAGGGAGGGGTAGATTGTTGTTGACAATCCCTGATCAGGGTACCGATAATGTCCCTCAACACTGATGTTAGAAATGCATTGCTAGGTTGAGGCCTCCCACTGTTCACGCATATCCCTATGGCTGTCCCTCTTCAGCTGCTTGATCTCCCAGAGTTCTGCAAGTACAAGGCCCATCACACCTTGAGACTCCTGATAGACCCCCAAGATGTGGCTGATGGGGTCCTGCCAGGAGCATCCCCAGTGGTCTCACCCTGCTGGCCCACAGCATCCCTCCCATGCACCCTATCCCTACTGCCTGTGTCCTTGCCACTGGGAGCCCCCGCTCACTTGTTCCAGGATGATCATTGTCCAAGGTGTTGTGCTGCACCTCAAGATCCTGGACTGAGTGGCACAAAATAGTAGACACAATTCTAGGGACATAGGTTGGGGGCGAATGGCTGTCTGTGATGTTGACGAAACCAGGCTGGGAGGTGTTGATGTTGCCACAGGGAGACTCACTTTTGGGGTCTGACCAGGTTGTCCAGATGAGCCTGAACAGTCCTCATCCAGGAGTGTCTTATTCACTGAGGCTTCATCCAAGAGGGTAGTGGCAGTCTCTTTCGTGGCCTCTGTGTGCCCAGTGGAAGCTCGACCTGTTGATGTGAACCATACAATGTTACTGGTTGTATTGTGGCATGTACCTCCAAAGGTTTACAGTAATATTTTGCAAAGCCCTTGTACATAGCTGATTTGCACCAGTGCAGGCACAACAGCTGTTGGGCAAGATGTGGCTTCTACAATGTTGAGGCTTAGTTGATTGTGATGCAGGCAGATTCAGGAATCTGTTGTATATGTGATTGGAGTCATCATGTTGGCAGTGCAGTGCTTTGTGAATGTGTCTGCTGCGAATACCAGTCTGATGATGCATCTTGAAACCTTTGGGATCATTGCAATCAGGGTAAGGTGTCCCTCCTGTCCTCAACATTTTCATCTTGGGTCAGCATGTCTAGATGGAGCCACGTAGCAAAACACAAATCTGAGTTGAGCATGATCTGTGTAGTGGTCCCTTCCAGGTGGGTAAACTTCAATTGAGAGTCAGCAGGCAAGGTTCTTGGACAAGTGACCACTGCTCTGCTGTTTGGAGTCACTTGAACAGTGCCTCCTGGGAGTTGCAATCTGATTACTCTCACTACTTCCCAACACTTGACAATAGGTATCCTCACAGGTGAGTAAACATAATTTGAGTGTTCACTAACATATGCATTGTGAAAGGTAGACACTGGACTGGTGGTTGGAGTTTGTGAAACAGGGCCCATTGTGCTTTGCAGTCATCTCACTTCCTCTTCTTCTCAACACTTGACAATTGGTAACCTCCCAGGTGAGTAAACTTCATTTGAGAGTTCACTAACAGATGCATTGTGACAAGTGGACACTGGACTGGTGATTGGAGTTAGTGAAATAGGGCCCATTGGGCTCTGCAGTCATGTCATTCCCTCTACTTACCTTCACTTGACAATTAGTAACGTCCCAGGTGAGTAAACTTAATTTGAGAGGTCACTAACAGATGCATTGGTGCAAGTGCACACTGGGCTGGTGATTGGAGCTACAAGAACAGGGCCTCCTGGGAATTGTAGTCATGTTACTCCCTATACTACAAGCAATATACAAATGTTACCCTCCCAGATGAGTACACGTCCTTTGAGAGTTAACAAACAAGGGCATTTTGACAAGTAAACAATTGGCTGGTGCCTACAGCATTCACTCTGTCAACTATCCTATCCCACATTTCCATTTTCCTACTGAGAGGAGTATGCTGGATTGTGCTCTAACAACTGTGGCTTTACTATTATGATTTCATCCACTGTGACTTTGAACTCTTCATCTGTGAAACAGGGATTTTTGGAATGTGAAATGGTTGAAATAAAACCTAAAAATGTAGAAGAACAACAGTGATTTACCAAAGAGGGGAGGTGCAAAAGGGTGTGACTGGACAAAAATGTGTGCAGGGTGTTGTATATTATTGTGAAAAACAATTGGTACCTAGTATTTGTGCACTGTGAGAAAAGGTTGCTCTGTGTTGCTGGGTCTTGCTGTGGAAATTCAAATGATTGTGATGTGTGAAGGGATGTGTTTCGTATTGTCCTTTGCAGGTGTGTCCAATGTGGCAATATGTATCTGCTGTGTTGTTTTCAAATCAATCCAATGTGCCATTGTGTATTACTTTGGTGACCACGAACCACTGTGGTTCGGACCGCCATTAGCTGACCGCCATGGGTGCCCGTCACTATGACTTTGGGCTTGTAATACCGTCAGTGATTGGTCACTGTGCTGTCGGGGCTGGAGTTTGGGCCGCCTATTTTAGGGGCCTCCGCACTGCTGCCGGTTTCCCTTTTTGATTGGCGGTGCTGTATGTGTAACTCGTAATACATCTGACTATAAGACCACCAACATGGCCGTCATTTTAGGACTGCCAACATGGCGGTTTGACCGCCAATCCCGTAATGAGGCCTTATGTCTTTTTTTCTGGAATTTACAATCCTTCAGTGGGTCAAGGTAGCAATCTGCATCTGTGGAGGGCACCATGACATCAGCTAGACGTTGAATGAGGTCTAAGTGAAGCTGTTGGTTCTGATGCAAAAATTTCAGAGTGGGAGAAATTCAACTTTCACACCTAGGGAAGTTCTCTAGCGGATGGATAGTTTTGGTGCATTTGCACATTTGTTTCTTCAGCCCAATAGAACACGCCTTGGGCAGATCAGCTTGGCAGGATTGTCCTGGTCCTCCATTAGTCTTGCAGTCTAAAAAAGTTTTAAGTTCCAGCTTTCCAAGGATGTTAGGAGAAATCAGTAAGACATAGCCAAGGGTCCCAGGACCTCAGGAACAGTACTTAGAGGTCAAGACTTCTTCTAGCAGATAGCAGTAGTAGGATCCAGGGAGGTACCAGAAGTGGTTGGCCTGGCTCCATTGAAAAGGGTCTCATGCAGCTTGTTGTGGTGCTATTGTTTCCTAGGAGGTCAGCTAACTGACCCCTGGATTTCATTTCTTTGCCCTGGCCACAGGTGGCAGCAGGTAAAGCTCCCTGTGTCTCCTCAAAGGTCTGAAACAAAATACAAATTATGTTTCTATTCTTTCTCAGGTAAAACGTGTTCTGAGGGGGATGAAAGAGCATGCCACATTCATACAGGCACTAGCATGTTAGTTAGGGCGACTCCTGGCCCCTCTGTAACCAATAGGAAAATGTTCTCTAAACTTCTGCATGTCTTATTTTTAAATACCAAGCACTCTGCTTTGTGGACAGACATACATATTTAAAAGATAGGTTTCGCCTCTCATACGGATAATTTTTGAAAGCCTGGGTTGCTTAGCAATAGCCACACCACAGTGGTGGGCCTGGAGTCATGTTTATCGTGTCACATTAGTGGGTGGCACAGTGTTGCTGTAGCTCATAGGTAATATTTAACATTCTATGCCATGGATGTACTTTAGCATCATATACTATGGCCTTATGGGAAATTTAAACATGTCATTCAGAGTTTTAGCCTAATTAAATAAAACAGCAGCATTTGTCCAATAAAAGTGGAGTGACCACATAAACAGAGGGAGTGGCCACATAAAAAGAGGCACTTTCTCATAGTTGTGTTTATGATGGGCATTACAGTGGCCAACACACCAGTTTTTCTTAGCTTCATAATGGAAATGAAGTCTGAGCTAACTTCTTGTCAAGGATGTTTTAGAAGCATGCTCTTCATTAAACCTATTTTATAATAGTTCTTAAGTTGAACATTGCTGGAGACTACAGATAATGGATATCGTAATACAGATTTCTATACTGGCTGACATTACAGCTCGCACCAGGATGGGCCCATTTGTAGGTGAGCTCAAAAATGTTTGTGTTTAGAAAATATGAGAATGACCCTTGGTCAGGTAGTCCAGGCAGGAAAATGGGTGCAATAAAAGGTACTGGCAACACAACTAATTGAAGAAAAAAACTAAAAGTAATATAAGAAAGGCCTGACACCTCTAGTTCAAATAACAATGTTGGATGTGGTCCAAGCACAACTCCAAGCATATGAAGAAATAAAATTGGGTGGTGAACATTTTTGCAATCAGGTAGCATAGGTAAATCAATCTTGATTGAAAATAGTTTGAATTATGTTCTCACATCTTTAGGGGGAACATTTCCATTGAATAAGCCCTAAAAAAGTCATATATGACATACATGTCAGGAATCCACAAGTGGTCTCACTTGTTACCATCCCTGGTAATGTCTTATTGTTCTATAAACGTGACTACTTCTTCTCATGGGGCCTCTTATGGCACTCCTATAATGCAACATAACTCATGTAACAGTCAGGTACCCTGTGTCCATGACAAAAGTACTGTTTCTAAATGTATTATAAAACACAATAAAAATATTATGACAATTTATTTCACCATGGTGCCAGAGTCCTCCCTTTTGCCATTTCACAGATATGTGAGCTTGTGGTGTAAATTGTCAAATGTATTGTGACAAAGTTATCATGAGAAAACTTACTTAACCATTGTGTAGTAGACATCAGGGTCCACAGCATGTACTAAGGAACCGCTGAAGCTCTTTTAATAGCATAAAGACCACATCTCTCGAAATCATGATGTGATTTCCCTGCTCTTGTGAGGCTATAAATTCTCAACAGCCATTTTGTACCATCCAATATAAACATCCCATACATCAGATTCTCAATTTTATGACCGGAGGCTATATTATTACAATCTCCTTTGTTGCCACTACTCACAGCAGCCCCTTTAAAAAATATAGAACTTCAACAAAATTCTAAACTCAACAAAAGGCCTGAACTCCCAGCCATCATCATCCTTTTTTGGCTGTTGCTCACAGAGATAAGATCATTTCTATTACATACTGTATGTAGGGTTACAAATTGAGAGGATGTGTTTAACTTATATGTGCTGTGTGTGATGTATGGAATGTTGTTCTGGTATATATGTGTTTAGTATATAATGTTTAAATAACTGTTGGATGAATATTCGTATTGGTAGTTTGTTTTTTCGCAATATGCTTATAGATTTATTAATTATTGATCAACTCAATATTTCCTATTTTGGGTATACACTTCTTTCTTCTATGGAAGTTTGTAGATTTAATGTAGTTTTCATTTGTTAACATGTTGAAGTGAGCATGGCTCATTGTTTATATCTGAGCCGGCATGTATGCTTCAGATTGTGGTGTTTCAAGTCGTGGTCGCTCTGGCGTTTAAGGCTAGTAGTGGTGAGCGGGAGCGCAGCACCTCTTGTCTAAATATTCCTGACACATTCATAATTCATTGCTGCCTTGCGGTGTGCTCGCTCTGGCTTTTAGGGACAGTAGCGTTTAGGGTGAGTCTGGCACGTAAGAAAATGGTCTTGCTGGGCAGAGTGGGTTCGTAGTCTAGCGGCCCGCTTCCTATTAAAAAATAAGATTAATGAAATACACAAGATTTACCCACCTGGTTGGGGTTTCTTGAGCAGAGTCAATGCATTGATATTTTAGGAATCAGTCATGTTGAAATAAGATGTGCCGTATTTTCCTTCTATAAAAAGAAGGGAAGAATTAAGTAGTTTGTCACACAAGATGTACATGGCTGCCCTATTTTAAATTTGGGAAATCTTAATAGGTTTCCATGTGATTAGTGTGAGGTCAGATTGAGTTCAAAAGCTTTTTTCAGTTAATAACTGAAACAGTGTTTTCCCTACACGGAAGGCTGTTGGAGGTCTGAGGTTCAGTAAGAGTTGATTTAATCAACTGCTAATTAGGAATATATATTTTAATTAAGACAGATTTTGAATTCTTTCGAATTTGAGAAATGTATTTTGTGGTGTAGGGAAGAGTTTTGGAAGTTAGGATTTTGAAAATGTTGTCAGAATCTCAAAGTTTGGGGGAAATGGGTACTGCTTTGGAAGAAAGAATTTGTAATTTGCTAAATACATTTACTTTAGATTTAGACAACAAGATGGAGAAAAATATGGCTGATTTGCTTAAACAAAAAAGGCATAACAGACCAAGATGGAAGATTTCGGTCTGCTGGTTAGGGTCCACTTGCCATAGGAGGTAAAAGGGGGCAAAGTGAGCTGGAAATAAAAACATTTGGAAATGGATCAGGATGTGACTTGGAAACGTAAGGCAGACATAGGATTTTGTGGCCCCACAAAACATGGTTGTGTCAAGGACAAGCAAGGGGACAAGAGAAAGGGTCAAGAAAAAACATAAAAGATTATGTAATCATTTGTCTGTTCTTTGCGATGATTTGTCTGGCAGGGCAGATGTTGAATTAAGCTGTTCATCAGCTTTTAACTCTGATGAGGGAAAAGTTTGCACTGTTCAGCCATCAGAACAAGTTGAAGAGGTTAAGGGTGATGATGCAGGGTCTCTAACAGATCCACTGGTAGATTACAAGATTGACTCTATGCTGTTAAAGCATCCTCTTTTCCCTGAGTGGACCCCAGCTCAGCATGTAGAGGATTATGTTGAAATATGGCTGTGAAAACAGATTTCTAAAGATGAGATTACTATCAGAGTGTCCTATACAAAATTTAGGAAACAAAATTGCTGCTACACCAGATTTGGATGATAAAATATTAGCTTTCGTAGGTAAAGGGGGGAGAGATCCAAGGTAAGGATTAAAATGTGTCAAGATAGACCTTTGGATCTCACAGGCCTACTAACTGAAATATTTGATTTGGCTGAGGATGCCTATATTGCAAAAAGGCCACTGGATGTGGAGGAATTGAAAGAGTGAATCCAGATGGCTGTGTGTTTTCTTGGAAATGCAAACAGCAATTTCGATGGAAAGAAGGAAAACCATCCTGTTAAAAATGGATCCCAAGTTGGTGGAAATGGATAATAGTGAGGAAGACCGAGAGGCAAATGGAATGCTTTTTGGAGACGCTGTTATTAAAGAGATGTTTAAATGATGTTGGAGCTTTCAGTTCCTTACAAAATTCATAACACAATATAAAAACATTTTTGTCTGTAGAGTTTTTGGAGGGGCCAGGAGAACAGGAGTTTGGTTCACCCTGCTGAGGACATGGTGTCAGTAGATCTTTGTGTTCATGAGGGTACAAGCTCTACCAGTACCAGACCTCCTATCAGACAGGAAATTTCGATCTCCAAAGACAAACAGCAAGGTGTAGAGGTAGTCGTGGAGCTCGTCGAACGCAAGAGACAGGTAAGTCAAGACCCTTCTGTTTTCCAATTGAAATCAGGTGGAAGATTTGCCTAATTTTATCACAGTCCCACTCCGATAACAAAAGACTCTTGGGTTCTAGGGATGGTATTATGCTATCACATAGGCTTGATAGAGGGACTGGTTCATGAGATAATGACAGAGATGATGAATTTCAATTCAATTCAGTGCAAGAGGTGCAAGAGTTACAGAGAAAAAGGACGATTGTGGAAGTAAAAAAATCACTTGGATGGGTTTGTAAGCTATTTTTGTCCAGTAGAAAAGAAAGACAGAGACATGAGGCCGGTGATAGATATGTAGTATTTGAACAATTAGGTAGAGTTCAAAATAGAAGAGAAGTATGTGCTGAGAGATGTTTTACAGACAGGAGATTGGTTGACTCATCTGGACCTGAACGATGCTTCACTGACAGTTCCAATTCGGGAACCACATCAAAGATTTCCCTAGTTCAGGTGGGCCGGAAAGATGTGGAAGTTTGTATGTCTTCCTTTCGGGCTGTCTTCTGCCCCATGTGTTTTACAAAGGTGCTTCATCCTGTGGCAGTGTTTTTAATGGAACAAGATGTGTGTCTGATCATTTATATGGCTGATATTTTGATAATAGATTAGGACAGGTTAAAGGTAGAAGATCACATGAAGTTGGCTGTGCGGTTGTTGGAGGATCTAGGTTTTCTAGTGAACAGATAGAAGTTGTACCTGACACCAAATCAGGAAACGCAGTTTTTGTGATTTTTGGTGGTTAGAGTGCAAGGTCCATTGAAGGTACCATAGAAAAAGTTAAAAAGAATAAGGATAGAGATTTGGAAAGTGTTGAGTTTGGAGATGATTTCATTAAGAGTGTTAGCAAGAGTGGTAGGTCTGTTGGCATCATGATGCAGGCTATTTTTCCAGGGCCTTTACACTATTGGGCACTTCAGAGTTTAAAGGCCAAACATTTGAGAAGTGGTCTGAGGAATTCAGAGCAAATTATGCTTTCAGAGGAAGCAAAAGGGGAGCGTATGTGGTGGTTAAGCAATATGAAGGATTGGAATGTTTTAGTACAGGCAGAACATATTCAGGGGTTGTAAATGTATATTTTGTATTTCAATGCAGTTTTAAAATAGTAGCTGCAAAATTTAGAAACATTGATATGGGATCCTTCCAAGCTTCCTCTAGATCTATCCTCTTTAGGTTTAATTTGACACCACCTTTGTGATTGTCCTTCTATAGGCTGTGACATGGATGATTTTATGTAGTCATATCAAGTACAATACAGAGCAAAGTGCTATTACATTCTAGGTTAAATTTAGGCCAAGCTTCAACCAAAGTAGACTCATTGGCCTTGTCCTAAACCAAGTAAAGATCTTAACAATTATTTCTAACACTCATTTCTTACATTTTATAAATATGCAAGATAGTACTGATTGCTTAACCCTCCTAGCCTTGCCTTACATCTCAAAACAGCAGCTGTAACCTGTCAGAAGTTTAGGACAACTTTGTCTCTTTGCTCAACCCACAACAAACAAAGATCAAAGCTTACTACAGAATAATTTAAGTATTTTTTTTTCTTTCTAGTCTTTGATCTCAAAGGTTTTCTAAAGACATATAGCAGAAACCATGATCACAAATTTTGACTTTGCGACACTGATACTCTGACACATTCCCCTGCAGTAGTTTATGAATCTATGGATCAACTGATGCATTACATTCTATATCAAGGCCAAAGCAACTTTATCATCTCCATACAATGAACTGGAAATCATTTATTTGCATACTATGGGAATAACTTGGCTTAACATTTTATTTAATTAGAAACTTCAAAAACAGGTTGAATTACAAAGGAGAAAGGACAGACCCTTGGCATATTCCTGATTCAAAGTACAGAATCCTGGTTGGTCATATTTAATACTTGCCTTGTCGGTCTGCAGGTCCTTTATTTCTTTTATCCAATTTGCTGTTAGACCTTTCCCCCTAAATGCTAATCCTTTTTTTGGCTATTTGAGGTAGGTCAATCTTATGCCTCCATCACCTTTTGTCCACATAAGCTATCCACGCCAAATATGCATACTTTTTACCACATCCTGTGGATTCTAAAGGTACCCAGGGTTTGTGAATTCCCCTGGA
Source organism: Pleurodeles waltl (assembly GCF_031143425.1). Classification (NCBI taxonomy): domain Eukaryota; kingdom Metazoa; phylum Chordata; class Amphibia; order Caudata; family Salamandridae; genus Pleurodeles; species Pleurodeles waltl. The sequence goes on from NC_090440.1 coordinate 1,849,660,044, forward strand.
GGGGACAGAGAAATTAGCTAAAATATAGCTGCATTTTGTTTTTTTAGGGACAAATGGGAAAAAAGATGCTGCAGAAGAAATGGTCTGTTCTTTTCCTGCAAATGGCCAAGTGCACTGGGCAGTACAGGAATCAGTACTACCATCACCAACTACAGACCACCAGTTCTTAGATTCTGGTAGAGCTGGTGGTTCCCTGGAGGTCCGACCGCCAGTGTTGTAATGTAGCAGTCAGACCACCACTTTGGCTGCGGTCCAGACCACCACCGCGAGTGTGGCGGGTCTATAGACCACCACACTCGTAATCACCCCCTAAGTGTTGAAATAAAAAAGTGTTGAAAATAAGTAGGAAAAAACATCCATTTATGAAAACGTTTTCGTTTGTAACTTCTCCCCACAATGGCTGATTCACTAAAGCAATATACCATTGCAAATGCTAGACCCTTCTGGATGCCAGGATGTAAAAGCTATTTGGGTTTGCCAAGTACTCAAGGTACCAAGAACCAATAACTCAGCTGGACCTTGCAAAAGTTTTTCATTGGGTACCAGTAATAGAGCAATTCATTTGGTAAAATATGAAGAGTGGAAACGTTAACTTTATTGTTTTCAGCCAAACCCTCCATAACAATTAATAATACTACATTATGCTATTTAAAACATGATGTCTTAACAGGGGCTGCAGTTAATTCTTAAAATTCCTCAATTAAAAATAATACAATACAATCAACAATCACTAAAAAGGCAGTTACTTTTTTGTCATTTGACCATATTATGGCTCAAAATATAATTAAACATTACTCCCAGATCGAGTGAATAGATCTCAGGTAGTGCCAATTCACAGTTTATACAGAAAATATTTTGCCTAGATCAAGATGAGAAAAGTATGACTGATTAGCTTGATAGAGTGCTCTGGAGAGAAAGTGCAAGGAATATTTGGAATAGGACCAAAAATATAGCTGACTGTCATTCCTAAGTTCGCTGAACATAAAGGGCTGTATTTTTAGGTCCCTAGCGTCACTTTTTGTGATGCTCCTGTGGTGCTAAGCACTGCGCCGTATTTACAAGGTGGCGTTAAGCCACTTTTTGTGGCTTAACATCAACTTGTAAATATGGCCCCTTCCCACGCAGCACTGTGTGTGGAAGAAGTGTGCAATGGGTGTTGCTGTGGGTGTGCCACAGCAACACCTATTGCATTTTGACGCTGCCTGGCATTAGCAGTGTGCAATGAGGAGGAATAATTTTATTCCTCCTCGTTTTTCACGTTTTCTATGCATGCTGCATTCAGAAGCACTCACAGAAAGAGCAAAATGCCAGAAATGATTGTTTATGTGCGGGAAGGTGTCCCTTCCTGCACATAAACAATCATTTGAAAATGAGGCTTTGGCACTTCTGTGTGTGCTGCATTGTGCAACACACACATAAGTGCCAAAGCACCATTAGTGATTGTTTATGTTTATCCACATATAAACAATCACACCCCTCAACACAGACATCCTTGCACGATGGTGCAAGGATGCCTGCATTGGTGCTGGAAGCTAAATTTAGCACCAGTGCAGGTGGAAATGCAGGTGTGCACCATATTCACTTAAATACAGTGCATCCCTGTGTTTCTACAGTGACGCAGCATGACGCTACCAATTTTGGCGCAGCACCGTGCTGCAACACTTTTACCTAAATCTGGCCCTAAGTGCTACTGCGTTTTGCCTGTCCAGTGATGGGTGCAACAGCAGCTGTCACGAAACATGATTTTTAAAGTGAAGTCCGATTGGGAGCACACTGCCGAACATTCCAGTCGAGTTCGCCCCTTGCATCCTGGTACATGCAGTTTGAACAATTAACGCTTCCTTGAAAAAATCTGTAGTATTTCACTAAAGTTAGTGCAAACAGTACTGTTCATCTCTAGACACGTGTTTCTGGGTTAGTGCCCTTCATCAGTAGAGACCAAAGAACAACAAAAATATCTGGGGTTGCTGGAAATGCCGCCGATATCGTCTCAGGTTTAGTACCACTCCCTGGCTCACAGGTGCGTCTCCAGAGCTCGTCAGCTCAATGGCTCGAGGGAGCCTTTTAAACATGAAATCTGATTGGGAGCACACTGCCTAACATTCCAGTCGAGTTCGCCCCTTGCATCCTGGTACATGCAGTTTGAACAATTAACGCTTCCTTGAAAAAATCTGTAGTATTTCACTAAAGTTAGTGCAGACAGTACTGTTCATCTCTAGACACGTGTTTCTGGGTTAGTGCCCTTCATCAGTAGAGACCAAAGAACAACAAAAATATCTGGGGTTGCTGGAAGTGCGCCTTCTTGAGTGGTACTTAAACCTGTGAATACTTTCAAGGCGGCATTTCAAGCAACCCCGCCAGCTACACATTGCTCTTCGCTGATGACGGCCAAATAGCCAGAAACACGTGTCCGAAGATACAGCACTCGCCGCACCAACTTATGGTGAAAATTTGTGCTAATGACTGCATTTACCATGATGCCTTGGGGTCACAAATGCTGGGATGGAAGACAGGGTGCTCCCCATTTTGACTGTTGATTTTTAAAGTGTATTGGTCATAAAATGCTGGTGCATTTGCCTGCCCTCCAGCAATATGCCCAACAGCAGCCGCTGAATAAAACAAATATTTGAGTTTTTAGACCATCTTAATGTTGAATTACTGGTGCACCCCACATGGATTAGCAATACATTTAAATACCCACAAAGTAAATCTAGGAGACCCTGCTTGTGGAGCTAAAGCAAACACAACATACCAACTTTTAACACCCATCGGTCTGTTTATCCTTGTCTTTGAAAAGATGTTATGAAAGTGCATTGGTGCTGTTCACTTGATGTTAAAATCATGCTATGGTTGTTACTGGAGAAATGAACCAGAATTCAGTATTCAAACCACAGGAAGGACACAGTGGCATCATTTCCTATGAGCTTTACTTGATGCCAAGCCAAGGCTGGGAAAATGTAGTAACCACCGCTTTATAGGTTTTATCTATCTGCTTGCAGCATTTTATGAGCCTCTGCTCTTTGTTTCCATGCTGAGTGGATATAGGATGAAACAATCAATAAAATGTCTCTGTCATCCGATCTCATGCACAAAGTCTCATAGTTGCAGTTCCTGACCTTAAACTTTAAAACAAAGTGGACGTACATGCTGCTTGCGAAGGCAAAGAGTGAAGTGACATAACAGGAAGAAGTGGCATAATGTTTCTGGGCACCGAAAGAACACAGGCAATGATCTGACCCCTGATCAGCATTGAAGGACCACTTTTTGGTTACTGAAGCCACCAGCAGGTATGAGAGAACAGGGCTGATTGCAGAGGCCCCCTAACTTTTTTCCCCCATTTTCCACTTTTTGCTGGTGTTTTTCTGACTCTGATGGTGCCCTGGGTACTGCTAACCAGTCCCAGGGCCTGGGCTCTGTGTAAAATCAGTATGCAAATTAGGATAATACTAATTAGCTAAGTCAACCTACCTATAAGTCCCTAGTATATGGTAGGGCATGTAGGTTTAGGGACCCCAGCATAGGTAGTGCACCCGTAGGTGCACTGTTGAGGTGTCCAGTGTCATTTTAAAGGCAGGCCTGCCTTGCTGGCTGCTTTTAAATTAAAGTTATATGTAAATTCAAAGTAGTTCCAAAGTCTTAAACTTCATTATTTTTACATATAGGTCACCCCTAAGTTGTGCCCTATGTGCCCCTAGGGCTGGGTGCCATGTAACTATAAGCAGGGACCTTATCAAATTAGTTTTATAAGCCCTGGTGAGGTAAAACAGCCAAATTAGTTTTTCCCTCATTGTAGTGAGTGGCCTCCAAAGGCTAGAATGGGGAAACTTTATTTTAATTTTTAAAGTCCCTTAAGTAACAGATACCAGAAGTTTGGTATCAAATTAATTGTTATAATAAATCCCACAACTTCCAATTGTTCGATTTAATATAACTTGTTCAGGTAAAGAGTTTTAAACTTTACTTGAAAAGTTGCCAATTTTAGCCCTGCAGTGTTTTTGCTGCTGTGCTCTGACTGGACAGCCTCTGGCAGCCTGGCCAGGCTGCCTTGATGAGGTGTGAAGTGGCCTGGCTCCACACAAAGAGATGTGTCTGTGGGAGGAGATCTTCCCTCAGCAGATGGTGAAGCAGGAAGGGGGAGGGCTGCCAAACTGGTCTTCAAAGGCAGAGAAGGACATTTGGAGCAACCCAGCAACACCCTCACATCTTGCAAACCCAGACAATATGGTTCCCCCTTGATTAGATTAGGAGATGGCAGGAGAGGGGTGCGTTTAGGATTTTTAGCCACACCAGTGGGTAGGCTCAGCCAGATGTAACCTCCAAAAATCACTTTCAGCCAGGATGGATTTTTGAGGAATGTTGCTCCCTGGGATTGATTTTTGCCACACTTCCCAGGAAGGTAAAAGACCCTGCCCCTGATTGGAGAACCCGGACCCCCCTGTTCTTCCCACAGGAGCTAGGGTAAAACTGGCAGACCTGCACCCACATCTTAGTTCCCTAGCAGATCCCTACCAGGAAGAACTACAGAAGAAGAAGGACTGCCCTGCTGGACCCTGCACTCTGAAGGACTGCACCATCTGCACACTTGGGCTTCACCACAAGAAGGACTTTGCCTGGCTTCAACTGGCTCAAGGAGGGACTCCCTTTTTGCTACAGGTGAAAAATTGCTAACCAGAGTCCCCTGCACCAACTCCTGAAGAAACCAACGAGCTGACCACTGTCCAGTGGCCAAAAAGGAGTTTACGCCAGGTGCATTCTGGAAGCTATAGTCCACATCCCAAAGGAGCATCTCAGAGCTTCTGGAACCTTGGGGTGAGCTGTGGACCCCAAAAGAACCTTAAAGGAACATCTGGAAGAAGATCCAGAAGTTTGGAGAACTTTTGGAAAAAAGCTCCATATAGGGACGGACCCACCGTGGCAACTCTAGCCGGCTTGCCTCAACCGCGACCCGGCCTGACTTGCAGGTTCGTCCCGGTGAAGAAAATCTCCAAAAAAGAGACTAAGTCCAAACGTAGGAAGTTGACAGGGACCTCCCAGCCAGAGTATCCGAGGAGGGCTCCAAGGATGTTGGATTAGGATCCAGGTTTTCCCCGGTCGAAGGATTTTCACCTTGAAAAAACGACTAAGTCCGAAGGTAAAAATCTCCACCGAGGGCTCCTGTGACGTGTTTCCGAAGAAGAGTTCCCGGAGGTCGGATTGGACTGGCAGGTTCGTCCCGCTGAAGAAAAGCTTCAGAAAGATGACTAAGTCCTAAGGTAAACTTTTGACCGAGGCGTCCTGCAGGCTGTAGCCGAGCCAGGCTCCATCGTGGTCAGCCTTAAACTTTGACTTTGCCCCGGTCAAAGTGCGACCAGATGACCAGATTAGCACTTTTTGTTTCCAGGCGCTAGAAAACAATAATTCTTTAAAAATTCATATCTCCGGTTCCCCTTATACGATTTTATTCGTTTTGTTGTCATTTTAAAGATATAAATATAATCTATGTTTATTATTTGATTTTGGATTTTTAAACTGTTTCCTGTGTTTATTTAATTACTGTTTTGTGATATTTGAATGCTTTACGCTTTGTCTCCTAAATTAAGCCTTGTCGCTCGTTGCCAAGCTAACAAGGGTTGAGCTAGGTTTAATTTACTGAGACCTAACTGGACCTAAGTGGAGGTTAGTGGCCTATTGCTAAATGTAGGTACTTACCTGCCCTTACCAATAACCCATTTTCCAACAGCAGGGTTCCTAATCGGAATTTTAAATAAAGGGATCTTTTTTCTACTGGGTAGATGTCCACAATGAAAGCAACAGGTAACAGCTCTATCTTTAATCACAAATACCAATTTAACAGGGGGCCTGGCTGGTTTTACTGTGCTTGTTTATTGTGGTCCCAGCATGTCACTATGGCCACATCAAGACAATCCTTTATAATTGTTTCAGTATCAAGCTAGAATCCTTTTAGGCCAAAATGAACTAAGACTTTTGACTGATGAATGAACCATGGTAACTTGTGATATTCTTGTAGCTTCATTATGCCTATTATTAAGGATCTATGTGATGCAAGATCTGCCTTAAACCTAATACAAAACCAATATTTTTAATGGTGCCAATGTGATGTAATTTTCGATTTTTCCAGTATCTAGTTCTATTCTCGCAGCATCCATTGATGTTCCCTGGCACAGACAAAGAAAGTTATTTTCAGTGATTTGCAGTACTGGAGTCTTCTTATGTCCCCAAATCTCAGCATCATATAGGTTTGCCACCATTGCTTTCATTTTATAGGCCAGGATTGCTGACCTCACTGAGCGATTACTGCAGGATTTTACAAATCTCCAGCTTTCTGAGCCAGGCTGGTATTACTTTTGTATAACTGCGGGGTCCACAAAAGTCTAACATCCACACAAGTGCCCAGATAGTTAGAGTCAGAGATTTATTATAAACCTTAAAAGTGAGTTGCAGTTTTTGCTTTTGATTGAGGACCATATATTTTGTTTTCCTGGTGTTGATGGTCAACAAAACAACTCAAACCCTTCAAGCAAATGGTGCATCAATAGTTTTGTTCTGGCCAACAGCACTCCATCATCGGCAAAAAGCAGTACTGGTATACATTAATTGCTTTCCTTAGGCACATCGAGAATGAGACCCTTCAAGGTGATTAGATGTTGTTTATATAACAGTTGAAAAGGGTTGGTGCTAAGATGCAACCTTGTTTGACATCTTGCTGAATTGGGATCTCTGTAATGTATTACCCTCTGGTGCTGTATCTGACCTTAGCGGTGTTGCCAAAGTGCAATTGGATTAGTATCTTCAAAATCTTTTCTGGGACTCCCATTTGCTTTATAATTTGCCATAATGTAGGGTGGTGAATGCTGTCAAATGTGGTTTGAAGATCAACGAATACCAAATATAGTGATGACATTTTTAGACAGGTATATTTTAAGCAGATTAAATTCAGTCTAAAACCTTGGTCTACTGTGCTCTGACCCCTCCAGAAATGTGCTTGGTACAGCCACATTAGATCTCCTGCTTCCAGCCACTGATTCAAGAAGAATAGCAACAGTTTGCCAAATATTTTGTCCATGGCATTGAGCAGCAAAATCGTCCGATTATTGGACACAAGGTCCCTGCAACCCTTTCTGTGTAAATGCAAATTTTTTGATTTTCTCCTTGATGAAGGAATAGCTTCTGAAAACCAGTTGTTACTGTGGGATCGAGTCAGGATTGGTAAATTGGTAGCCATAATGTTAGATGGTTACAATAAACGTCTGCACTGATTTTATCTGGACCAGCTGCCGTGTAAGTTATTTGAGCCAGCATCGCTTGGGCAACTTCTTTTTTTCTAAACACATAGAGTTGCTCTGAAATCACTAAATTGCCCGGAATTCTGGAATTTATCACAGCTGGTGCACAGTCTAAGATATATTATTTAAAAACTCATGCACGTTCATTTTTTACTTTAAATCTGGTTTCCCGCTATGTTCTTCTGATTGAGGTATCTCAATTAGATTTGGGTCACTCCCATATATCTCCTGGTGTTGGGCATAATGGTCACTTTTAATACTGTCCATTATCCCATATTGATTATTAGATGCCATGCTTCAATATTTATTGCCATGTAGTCAATGATGTTTTGCCTGCCACCAACTCAAAAGATGGGTTTAGGTGGTTTGTCCGATTTGGTGTGACTGTTCAATGGGAACATACCTTCTTCAACTAAGGCTTGGAGGATTATTTCACCTTCTTTGTGCTTTTGCACCACTCTGTAGGTGGTAGCAGTATATTCCAGGCACTGTCTTCATCAATAATTGTTGGTCCCATATTAAGGGATGTAGCTTGTTATTAAAGTCGCTGCAGACCAGTATGCAGTTCTTTGTAGACCGAATAGATCCTCCTGGCATAATTTCATGTGTGTGGCTTCAGCAATTTTTCCATTCTTTTTACCAAAAGGTATTCTTTAAGAAGCAGGATATCTGTGTTGACTAGTTTTGAACCACCTGATGGAAGGTATATGTTCATAATCTCGAATTACCATGCTTTGCTTCTAAACTCGTTAAATCGATGTTCTTATTTAGTATAGTATGAGATACTTTAGTATTTTCAAGCAAAGACGTTCTTACCCAGGTGGTCATCCCCCCTACCGGTATGCCTTTTTGTTGTTTGATTACAGATAGATAATATGTTGAGTAACTGTCTAGGTCAATTGTATCAATGGTCCACAACTGCTGAAAACAGTAGATGTTGTGTTGGATTAAAAAAGACCACCAATCCTTATCCTCTATCTTGTATTTTAAACCTTCTAAGGTCCAGCTTATCATTTTTAGCTGTGTTTTTGCCCTAGTTTCCAATTTAAAAGATTTAGGTTTAGATACAGGCACCTCCCTTCTTGAGGGACCAATGACAGCCTTGATAATGGCTAGAAGACTAAAAGCAAAATTATTTTGTGGCACATTATTTACTAAACAAAACTTCAAGTCTGCCAAGTTGGACCATTTGGGGAGCAGCTGGTGAGAACTTGATGTATATTTTAGTACTGAACCAGAGTTTTGGTTGCGCTCAGAAGTATTTGTACTTGCTTGTTATAAGAATATGAGTGGGTACAATTCCTTTTCTGGGAGGGTCCATGTTAATTAGGCCTTCATTGATTTTGTGTGGTTGAGGATTTCATTTGTTATCCTTGTACTGGACCATACTGTCTGAGTAGACTCTTTGTCGCTTAACCTGTTTAATCAGACAAATCTGACCACCAGTAGATCATTTGACCTTACATGCTGTAAGCGCGGCAAGGAATTTATAAAATGCAGAATATTGCTTCTGCTGAGGATATCTTGACTCCCTCTCCAAATGTACTCTGGGGTGAATATAATTGTTGCCTGACCTTTAGATTCACTTGATGGCTCCTTGTCTCTGTCTCATTGGTTGTTGTGGCATTGCCTGAGTTCCTTTACAGATTTGCTTCTGAAGTCTGGTAACATGGATGTTTGCGTTGCTAAATGGGGCCTATCCAAGGTCATGGATCAACAGATGAGTCCTGATCGAATGCAAAATTAGGACTAATGGAAATTAATCATCAGGGCTTCCATGAATAGTCTTTCTTATACTTAGTTCTATGTGATGGGATTGGAGATAGAGGGAGTGGTTGTAGGAGGTGTATATCTGCTGGATTTGGATGCAGATGCATGGCAGTATGCTGATGTGAGGTGGATGGCTGTTGGGTGTGTGCGTGCTCGTGTCCTTTAGGAGGAGGGGACAGACAGGGTGGGAGAGGACAGAGGGGACGCGTGAATGGCTGTTGTGGAGGTATCTGCTAGTGAGGTGCATGTGCTGCTTAGTGTGGTGATGTTGGTGGTGGCTGTTGAAGTAGTGCATGCAGGTGTGAGTGTGGACATGACTGGGAGGGAGGTTGAGGAGGAGGGGGAGACAGTGGAGACAGTGGAGGCAGTGGATGTTGTTGTGTCTGCAACTGTATGGTGTTTGTGTGAGTGCTTGTGTGATGAAGTGTGGTGCTTGTGTTTGCCTGTGACACTCTTGGGTGTTGTCTTGTGTGCATGCTTGTCTGTATGTGTGCCTGGGATGGGTTGGGGTTGAGGAGAATGGGACTGAGCAGTTGTAGTTGGATGGGGGATGGTAGAAACAAGGACAATGGCTGCCATCAGAGAGGAGGCCAGAGCTTGAATCGATCTCTGTTGGGCCGCCAATCTACTGTGTATGCCCTCCAGGAATGCAATGCATTGCTGCGTCTGGAATGCCAGCCCCTGGATGGCATTCACAATGGTTGTTTGCCCTACAGAGATGGATCTCAGGAGGTCAATAGCCTCCTCACTCAGAGCAGCAGGGCTGACTGGGCCAGGGCCTGAGGTGTCTGGGGCAAAGGAGATGCCTACCCTCCTGAGTGAGCGGGCACGGGCAACTCGCTGAGGGGCTACTGGGAGAGCGGTACTGGTACAGGGGTGGCAGCTGTACCTGCAGCTGGGGTGGTCACAGAGGTGTCCGCCACCACCAGGGAGCTCCCATCAGAGGAGGTATCTGAGTCTGTGTTGTCACCTCCAGTCTCCACCGTGGTGCTTTCCAAACCCTCCATCCTACTGGTTGTCTCAGCGTCAGTGAACTCTGCCTCCTGGGTCCAGTGGGATGCAGCTCCCTCTGACACTGGTGTCCCTGCTCCTCCGCCAGATGATGCTAATGCACACAAGGACAAGATGACAAAACAAGCTAGGGGGGAGAAAGACAAAGGACACACTGGGTCAATGACTGCACCAACACCACAATTGGCATACAAATCAATGTCACACACAGGGAACAGAGTTAAGCACAATGCATTGCACTACCAGTGATATGGCTAGTTATTAAGGAAAGATTAGGACCACACACTGCCAACAGCAGCACTGGGGCCCACGATGCCCTGCCTGAAATGGACTGCTAACTAGCTAGGTTACCTGTATTTGCAATACACCCATTACCCTTTAGATGACCGACGCTGCAATGTCTTACCTGGCCTTAGGGGCACCCACCAACACACATCCACCACCCACTGTTCTCACCCCTTTGAGGCTGTTGTGATTCACTCAAGCACCCATCCATCTCAGGGTAGGCCACCACCAGTATGCAGGCCATCAGGGGGGCAGGGTCCAACAGGTACCCCTTCTTCGTTGGGAGGCCATCCCCAGCTGGGCCTTCGTGGTTTTCCGTGCCCAGGGTCTCAGGTCCTCCCACTGTTTCCGACAGTGGGTGCTCCGCCTGCCATGGACCCCCAGGATCCACACGTCCTTGGCAATGGCATGCCATATTCTTTTCTTTTGATGGGCGCTGACCTGCAGAAGCAATACAGACAGGACAACACCATTAAACAAACAGATCAGCCTGTCACACAAATGGCCCACCTTACCCGTTTCCATCACCATTGGCACACACATCGCCCAGCGCACTACGGCCCATATTTATACTTTTTGACGCTAAACTGCGCTAACGCAGTTTAGCGTAAAAAAAATTTGCGCCGTCTAACGCCATTCTGAAGCGCCATGCGGGCGCCGTATTTATGGAATGGCGTTAGACGGCGCAATCAGACCGGCGCTGCCTGGTGTGCGTGGAAAAAAACCACGTAGACCAGGCAGCTCCGGCGTTGGGAAAAAATGACGTTAGGGCGTCTTAAAATGGCGCAAGTCAGGTTGACGCTAAAAAATCGCCGTAACCCGACTTGCGCCATTTTTTTTCCACGCCCATCCCCCATCAACATGACTCCTATCATTGTAAAGATAGGAGTCATTCCCCCTTGCCCAATGGCCATGCCCAGGGGACTTATGTCCCCTGGGCATGGTCATTGGGCATAGTGGCATGTAGGGGGGCACAAATCAGGCCCCCCTATGCCACAAAAAATAAATAAAAAAATACTTACCTGAACTTACCTTAATGTCTCTGGGATGGGTCCCTCCATCCTTGGGTGTCCTCCTGGGGTGGGCAAGGGTGGCAGGGGGGGTCCCTGGGGGCAGGGGAGGGCACTCTGGGCTCATTTTGAGCCCACTTGTCCCTTAACGCCATCCCTGACCCAGGCGTTAAAAAGTGGCGCAAATGCGCCGTTTTTGGCCACGCCCACTCCCGGGCGTCATTTTTGCCCGGGAGTATAAATTCCACGTAAAGGCCTGGGAGTCATTTTTTAAGACGGGAACGCCTCCCTTGCATATCATTAACGCAAGGAAGGGGTTCACGCTAAAAAATGACGCACACTCCGGGCACTTTGGCGCCCGAAGCGTCTAACGCCATAGTATAAATATGGCGTTAGTTGGCGTTAGTTTAGCGTCGAATTTGCGTCGAAAAAAACGACGCAAATTGGGCGCAACCAGAGTATAAATACGGCCCTACATGTACACCGCCACAAGACATTCCCTCCCACACACCCCCTACACGATGCTTGCACACACATCTCCATGCATCCTTTCCACATGCATCATGCCCAAAGTGTACTCACCTGTTGGTCTGGAGGCCCATACAGTTGACCGTAATGGGGACCCCATCCACCAGTCATAAACACTGTCCCATTACATAAGTACAACATGTAGACTACAATTGTGGTTTCATTGTTCCAAATGTGACAGCATACTCACTCTTGTGTCCCTTAGATACCTACCACTGCAGATGAATAGGAGGTGGAGACATACCCCCCTCTACATACCCCTGGTGGACTTAGCTACACTGAAGAACAGGAACATTATCCTCTCCTATAGACTGGACAGGGCCACAATCACAGAGCTGTGTGCCCAATTGGATCCAGACCTGATCTCATCTATCCGCCATCCAACTGGGATCCCCCTCTTGTGCAAGTGCTGTCAGTGCTCCTGGCAACTGGTTCCTTCCAAGTGACAGTGGGCTTTGCAGCAGGAATGTCACATCCAATGTTCTCTATTGTACTGGCAAGAGTGTTGTCTGACCTGGTAAAACAGAGGTGCAGCTACATTACTTTCCCCCAGGTGGAGGATTTGGCCACTGTGAAGGCTGGATTCTATTCAATGGGACATATCCCCAATATTATTGGGGCGATTGAAGGTACACATATTGCGTTTGTCCCCCCCTCAAGAATCGTAAGAGTTTCCACTCTATGACTGTGCAAGTGTGTGCCTGGCGGACCATTACAACTCTCACGTCATTGCTAAGTATCCTGGGTCGTGCATGATGCCTTTGTTCTGAGGAATAGCAGCATCCCAAATGTGAGGGCCCAACTACAGAGGCAGAGAGTGTGGCAGATAGATGAGCCTTGGTCCCCACCCACTGTATATTAGTGTATGCCTCTGGTGTTAACCCCTTAGGATTGTGTGAGGCTAAATGTGCTCCCTCAATACTTGCAGGTGACTCTGGCTACCCAAACCTATCGTGGCTGCTAACCCCTGTGAGGAATGCCAGGACAGGGGTAGAGGAATGTTATAATGAGGCACATGGGTGAACCAGTCAGATCATCGAAAGGACCTTCGGCCTCCTGAAGGCCAGGTTCAGGTGCCTCCATCTGACAGGTGGATCCCTGTGCTACTCACCCAAGAAGGTCTACCAGATAGTAGTGTCATGCAGCATGTTGCACAACCTGGCCCTCAGATGCCATGTACCTTTTCTGCAGGAGGAAGAGACTGGAGATGCCCCTGTGGCAACAGTTGACCCTGAGGACAGTGAGGATAAGGAGGCAGAGTATGAGGATGAGGACAACAGATCAGTTATCCATCAGTACTTCCAATGACACACAGGTGAGACAGTGCAACTGCACATTTCTATGACTATTGGTGTATTCTGTGTGGCTGTAGCATGATGACATTAACTTCCTTTTATCTCAAATTACTGTCACCTATGGTCTGTCATTTTACAGATGTTGGTGATATAACAACTGTGTACTGATGTGCTGACTACAGCCAGATTCAGGTCATTATTTCTATGCTCTCACAGGGTATAGTTCATTTGCAATGGATTTGACTGTTTCCATTAATACACATTTTCAACACATAAAATACTAGTAGTCATTTTGTGTTCAAGGGTGTTTATTGTAGTGCTATTAAATTGAGGGTAAATTGTAATGGAATGGGGTGATGATAGAGGAAAGTCCAGGGTATTGTTCCAGTCTGTTTGTAGCACAAGTCCAGTGTCCAAGGGACCATAGGAAGGGGAGCAACAGCAGTTGAAAGTGGACACAGTGACTGAGTGGGACACAAGAGGGTCAATAAGGAGAGTCTCATTTCCTGGTGGGGATCTTGGCAAGTGTCTCTGGCTTCTGTCTGGGTCGCAGAGAACGTTTGTGGGGTGGTTCACCATCTGCAGGGGGAGGGATGCTGGTGGCCATTAGGTCCTGTGGAGGAGCCTCCTGCCCATTAGTGGAAGTGGAGGGCTGGTCAATGGACTGGCTAGTAGTCGGACCCGCTGGTGGTCTGTTGCCTCCCTCATGATGTTGGCCATGTCTGTCAGCACCCCTGCTATGCAGATCAGGGTGGTGTGTATGGCCTACATGTCCCCCCTGATTCCCTGATACTGTCCCTCCTGCAGCCGCTTGTTCTCTGGCACGTTGTCAAGGATCTGGCCCATCGTGTCCTGGGAATGTTGGTAGGCTTTCAGGATCTCGGAGAGTGCCTCCTGGAGAGTCGGTTTCCTGGTCCTGTCCTCCCCATGGTGCACAGCAGACCTCCCAGTGTCCCTGTTGGCCTGTGCCACTGTCCCCTGAATGGTGTGCCCACTGCCACTGACCACAGCTGATTTACTTGTCCTGGGGACAGAGGTGTGGGTACACTGGGTGGGTGCTTTGGTGCTGGATACTGAAGGGGGAGGCTCTGTGGTGGACTGTGAGTGGGCTTGGGTAACCAGCTGTCCAGTGGTGCCTGATGGGCCAGGTAGGTCATCCAGATCCAGAAGCCCAGATTTACTGTTATCGCTGGGGGTATCTTATGTTGGGGTACTGGATAGTTGTGGCACCTCCTCTCCGCTGACATTGGCTGGGGTACCTGTGGACATGTAAGTGATGTATTATGCTTCATGTGTGTGACATATTGGACACCCCTCGCTTGCCCTCTATCGTTGGTGTTGCCCTGCCACCTTTTGCTTGTGTATGGTGATGTATTGTGGGATTGTTAGTTTCCCTCTGCTGTGCATGCTTTTGTGATGGGTGTCCATGCAGGGCTTGGAGGGCTGTCCATGCATTGGTATAGCATGCAGGGATTGGCATTGGAGTTAGTCATATGTGTAGGTGCAGTATGTGGGATGGGATGGAGTGATGGGAGTGAAGGTGAGGGTGTGAGATGGCATGCAAATATGGGGGGTGATAAGTAGTAAATGTTGACTTACCAGTGTCCACTCCTCTGGCTACTCCTGCGAGTCCTTCAGGATGCAGTATTGCCAAGACTTGCTCCTCCCATTCTGTGAGCTGTGGGGGAGGAGGTAGGGGTCCAGCGCCAGTCCCCTGTATGGTAAGCTGGTGCCTTTCTGCCATGGAAGGTACCTTCCCCCGTAGGTCATTTCACCTCTTTCTGATATCATCCCATGTTCTTGGGTGCTGTCCCGTGGCGATCACCCAGTCCATGATTCTCCGCCATAGCTTAATCTTCCTTGCAATGGATACCTGCTGTGCCTGTGCTCCAAACAGCTGAGGCTCTACCCTGACAATTTCCTCCACCATGACCCTTAACTCCTCATCAGTTAAACAGGGGTGCCTTTGTGGGGACATGAGTGTTGTGTGGTGTGTGTTGGTGACAGTGTGTTGAGTAATGTGGTGGGGTGTGTGATGTGGGGTGAGTGAGGGATGTATGGGTGTAAGTGGTATATGTCTAGTTGTCACAGTGGCCTTGGTGTCAGTCTGGTGGCAAAGATTTGTATTCATAAAGGGTTGTGGGTAATGTGAGTGTGTGTTTTATAGTGGTGTGGGTGTGGTGTGTGTATGAGTGTCAGGTGTGTATTTTTTGTATTGGCCAAAGTGGTGTTGTTTTGTACGTGGGTGTCCATTCTGAGCGCGGTAGTATGTACAGCCAATGGATTACCGCTGTTGAATGTCTTCTGTGGTTATTCGTGGGTCATAATGTGATGGGCGTTGTTTTGTTGGCGTAACGGTGTTGGTGTTGAAACCGCCACTTTTGCACTGACCTTCAGGCTGGCAGAATTGTGTATGTGGCTGTATTCTGTCAGATTGGTGAGTGTGTGTGTCATAATATGGCGAACGGATATTTGGCAGTATGTTTGTGGCCGTCAGCATGGAGGTAAATGGCATTTGCCACCAATGTCATAATTAAGGCCTAAATTCCTCTGTTGTATCTCCATTATAGTCCTCATAAGTGTTGTTATTTGATTCAGAGTGATAAGACCGTACAGGTTATATTTCAATGTAAGTATGACTAGACGACCAACCAGCTGTCATTTTCCATAGAAGTTGGTTTTCCTTGCATACATTTTTGTTTACAAATTTTGCATTCTCACACTATCAGAATCTCATTAGCAACATGCCTTAAAAAGTGCAGTGCTCCTACATCAGTTCAATTGCAAATAATACAAAGTACAAGAAATATTTACATTTGTAGGTTTACGCTTTTGGAACACAAAGACAAAGATTTATCGGCAAAATGATTGCTTGATTTCTACTGTAACAACAACAAGGCGATGGATGGGATGCTTGAATTATTATCGGCCACTGCCAATCGCTTGAAGCCGCATCCCAATCCATCATTTTTCACCTACTATGCCACCTCAGTTTGATCCAGCCATATGCAAATCAGTATTGATCCTGCTCCAGTGGAAACAGTCCAGCTCGAATCGCCAAGATAGTTTCTTCCCTGAACCAAATACAAGCAACCTAGGACCTGTGTCACTTTGAGAATGTTTCATCAGCCAAGTATAGCTTGACTCCAGAGTGATCACTGGACCCAAATTTGGGCATACCCCTCGCACTTAGGGCAACTACTACAGCTGCAACAATTGATGGATGGAATGCTTGAATTAATTTCGGCCATTGACAATCTCTCAGGCCACATCCATTCCATCATTTTACCCACCAGGCCACCTCAGTTTGGACTGAGCGATATGCAAATCAGTTTTGACCCTTCTCTAATGGAAACGTTCCAGGCTGAACCACCAAGCCAGGACCTCCATGAACTGGAATACAAGCAACGTAGAACCAGTTTCGCCCTGATAGGGCTTATCAGCCAGGTATGGCTTGCTTCCAGTAGCAGAGTTAGCACAGGACCCATGTCTGAGCATACATATGGCAACAACTGCAACCACATCAAGGTAATGGATGACATGCTTAAGTTAATCTCAGCCATTTGCAATTTCTCTGACCACATCCCAATTAATCCCTTTTCTCTCACCATGCCACCTCAGTTTGAACTCAGTCATATGCATATCAGTCTTGACCCTGCTCCAATAGGAACAGGCCAGCCTGGCCCGACTTGCCCTCATTCTGAGTTGAGCAAATTCGCAATTCTATACTGTTGAGTGATTTAAGAATGTAGTAAGTATAACACAGAGCAATGTCCACGTGCTCCATTTTTCTCACATCTGCCATTTTGTCATTGAAAACTTCACCAGGAAAAACTTGTAATGTCTCAGTCTTACCTGCAGAATACAGAAGAGTTGATATTATGGCTCTAAATACAACCTTGGGGTCTTCTCAGAAGACCGCCGAGGCAGCAGGTGCCAGAATACGGGTATTTCTGGCTCCCTATTTTGACTTTTCCACTGGGCCAGCAGATGGTAACAGTGTTACCGTCTGCTGGCCCAGCGGAAAAGTCACGTCAACATTGATGCTGACTCGTAATATAGGCCGGCGGCAATGCTGATGTGCAGTAGCACCCGTCACACATTTCATGATGAGGCTATGCCTGGGGCCCCCTGCACTGTCCATGCCAAGTGCATGGGCAGTGCAGGGGCCGCCAGGGTCACCCCAAGTCTCCCTTACTGTCAGCCTTTCCATGGTGGTGGTTACCGCCATGGCCAGGCTGGCGGTCAGGGACTCAGAATCCCCAGGGCAGCGGTGCTTGCACCGCTGCCCTGGGGATTATGATCGCTAGGCGAAAGAGTATCTACTTTGATCCTAACACTGATTATGACTGGCTCTTTTCCTCCTATCCTTGTTCTAGCACCTGCTTGTGGGATTGGAATCACAATTTTAGCACAAAAAACTGCATCGCGCTGCAGTTTTCCCCAGGCGAATTTTGGCAAGTTAGACCTAAGAACAGTCCTAGTAAATGCAGCTACATGCCCATTTCAGGGCAGAAATAACCAAAATATGGTTCTTATTTCTCATTTGGATAGGTAGAACTTGTGACCGCAGTTAGTTAGGGGACACAAATACTAATTGCTAGGATAAAAAATTTTATTGGATCGGTTAAGAACCCTTCACCCACTGGGCCACTGATCAGGAGGGCCTCGATGCAATAATTGCCACCTATTTAACCATAATTCGAAATAAGGCCCTATATATTGTCAAGGTGCTTCGTAGGTAAGAGGAGTGGATGCATCAGAGTTAAGAAAAAGAGAGCTTTTATAAATCATAAATGCAACGAGGAATCCTACTTTGGAGCTGTGATAACCGTATGCTTAAAGGCCACACCTTTAGTCCATACTTTAGCGGACACAAGAAAGCCTTGGATTTCATCTGTCAACTTGTGATTTGAACATGCACATGCAATTGATCCCAACATCACTTATCAATAACTAATACCAAACACTGTGAACTTTTTAGATGCCACTGCACCAGTTTATCTAACGCATAATATTATTCCTGAGGCTCTACTTAGATTGGCATTTAATGGAAGGGAAGTCAAGGAAGATGACATTTCACTACGTATTCATCCCGATCAGAAGAAATGGCAGGAGAGCAAATGCATAGCCAATTGTTGTGGGGGCCTTGCTGATAATAAAACCGTAAGGTGAAACAAAGATAAAAAAGAAGTGCATTTAGAAGGCGGCACAGAATTCTATCATAAGTGCTTACTGTGCTGAATGATTGATGTAAACATACAAATTATAGCCCTGTGGTGCTGAACCTAAAAGGTATTTCACCGAAGATGACATTTAGACTCCACTGGACTGCGACAATATGGCACTAAATGGGAACTGAACAACTCTAAATGCAAAGAAGAATAGGGCTTAGCAGTTATTACATATTTTGGTTCAGCATAAAAGTCAAACTGTGTTGGAGGCAATTAAAAAAAAACAT
Source organism: Pleurodeles waltl (assembly GCF_031143425.1). Taxonomy (NCBI): domain Eukaryota; kingdom Metazoa; phylum Chordata; class Amphibia; order Caudata; family Salamandridae; genus Pleurodeles; species Pleurodeles waltl. The sequence continues at coordinate 1,849,678,687 of NC_090440.1, forward strand.
AGTGGAGATTCCCAAGTATTTTGGTGCTGGTAACATGTCAAAATTAAAAAAAATGTTAACTCCAAAATATACATTTTGACACATGAAATGGTAAAATTGGGCTGAAGCACAAGTTGACTTCAGGTAAAACCGAATTCCTAAGCTTTCAATTCTATTTAGCTTCTATATGTTTATATATTATAAAAATGAATATTTAAACAACACAACCTCAAAGAAATCTAAAAGGACCATCATATGTGAAATGCTACTCAGTTGTATAGGTACTCTTTGCATTACTGCTCGGTCCTATTTCTTTTCCATCTCCCTTACTCTGTTCTTTCAAGTCTTCCCTTTATCCCTTTCTTCCTTCTCCAGTTTTCTTCCCCATTCTTTTTTATTTCTTTCATCCTTTCGTCTTTTCTTCTTTCAGTCCATTTCTGCTGCCTTCATTCATAACTCCCTCCTTCTTTCTTACACCCTCCCTCGGCTCCATCATCCTTTCTTCCTTCCTTCCTTTGTTACATCGTTTCTGTCGTGCTCATTCACAACCTATTGTTTTCCTTTGTTCCCTATTTTCTTCTCTTATTACTTCCTTCCTGCCTTCCAACAGTTTTTCTTGTGCTTTTCTTATAATTTCTTTGCCTTTTCCTTCTTTCCTCTGTCTTTCGCCTCCCTCCATTACACCTTCCTTTCTTATCTCACTTTCTTCTCTTTCTTTTCTTTGGTGGTAGGCATGGATTAACTCATGAGTGGGTGGTTGTATGTAAAGATGAATAGATGGCTGAATATTTCTTGATGCAGAAATATGTAGCCGTAACTTTTACTTACACAGCATTGTTCCCTAAGGACTATATCCGACTTACCTTAGGAATTGCTTATGTTTAATAAAAGTGGTGTTTATGGCTTGGGAAACGATTTTAAATGCCAAGTCAAAGTGGCAGTAAAACTGCACACATAAGGCCATGGAGTGGCAGGCCTCAGCAATGGTTAGGCTGGTGGTGGTGTGGGAGGCGCAAATGAGTGCTGCAGGCCCACTTGTACAATTTGATCTACAGGCCCTAGACATAAGTATTGCACTTTACTAGGAACTTCTGGAAATGGAGGGAGGCAAGCAAAAAGTATAGGGGTGGATTGTCCTAAGGATGTCAGGCCTAATATGGGTCATAACCAATTAGGATATTCTAAAGTTGCTGATTTTAGGACAACCAACCAACACTACAGTGCAATGCAATGGCAGCCATTTTGAATCATTTTGATCATTCGCAACTAGTGGTATGTATGTGTGCATTGTCTAGATCCTATTGTTCAGAACATTCTGTAAATTAAAGAAGAAGCTCAATTAAAAACTAGTCATCTGTCGCAAGATGTATTCTCATTTCAGCAACTTCCCTAAGTCCTCAAAGCAAGTGAAGGCGATACAGACAGCTTGTAGTACAGTGTATTCTCAGGCTTTGCATATCACATTTCTTATGCCCCAGTAGTCCTCCACTACAATTTCCCTTTCTGATGAGTAATTATTCATCTCCATCTATATACAGGGTATTTTAGTATTTTTGGCTTTGTATATAGTCGGAGCAAGCTATTTTTTTTTATTCCTTCCTACATTGCTTAGTGTGACACACCCCAATTTGAATTGGTAATATGGACTCCTCTAATTCTATTTTGTCCTTAAGACGGTCCTGCCTTTGAAGGGATCAAAATGTCAGGTGTATTGGCATATTCAAATATTTCTGTGTCTTTCATGGGCAAGTGTATAAAAGACATGTACAGACCACAACACTCTAATGCTAATGGCATTACCTTCTTTTTGTCTATACAAATTTGAAATGTTTGATTTCACTGTGTGCTCATTGGAGCAGTGAGCACAAATATCTGCTTGCTACAATGTATTATAATAAACGTATCTTTGTTCTCTTTCCGAAGAATCCAAAGTATAAATTACACCATTGGGAACATTTTGTGCTTTGTCCCACTCATCATGACTGCTAGCAGTGACAGGACATGCTTAACCTTGCGTGCTGGTTTCCACTGAGAGTTGCTACTCTGAACTTCTTGAACATAGGCATCTACTGAAGCAGAAGAGATTGGAAAGGTGCACATATGTGCTTGGATGAGGTTTAGCATCTCCACCAGACCTGCTGCACTAAACACCTGAATGAAGATTAAAAAGGACTACTTGTTCCATGAAGCCAGATGACTCTCAGAAGACTTGCAAATCTTAGAAGTAATCCTCAGTGTTCCTGGTGTACATAGCATACTTGCTAGGCACTTTGATAAATAGTTGTTATAGCCAGGACCAGGTTGTTATAATTTTCAACGCTCTTTAGTCTGAATGCAGAGAACTATTCTAGCACAACTGCTGTGTTTAAGAATATTGACTTTGCACTCGAAGACTATTTTCAGGAGTTATTCGCCAAGGAGTATGAACTCTTGTTTGAACACTTGTTTGTTTGTACAAGAGAAGGACAATGATTCTCATATTGCAGAGACTTGCTGTCATCCCTTGAACTGGAGTATAAATAGTTTGCCTAGCGCCATCAATAAACTTTTTCACCATGGTGCAGAGGTGTGTGTGTGCCATGTGTAACAGAGAATTTTTGCTGGAAGCACAGCCTTCCAATTAAAAATCATGTGTCTAGACAAATTGTAATACATTTTACACATTAGATGTGTGATGTTAAGTGCAGTGCACATGCAATATGTGAAATGTTTGGAGAAATGCAAACATTTCTCCACTAAGTTAGAGACTGCTTCAAGGAGCTGTACGGTTTTGACTCAAAGCCCGTTCTGACTATCTTAGTAGATGTTTGCATCAATAACTATGGGTGTTTGAGATGATCACCCATTTCACACCCATTTTATGCTCCCTTGATACAAAGTGGTGCTAAGCAAGGCCAAGTGTTGTGTTACAAAGTCCAAATCCTTTCAGAATGTACTCTGCTTTGCATGAATCTTTGTGGCTTTGCACCAGTGTAAAGTCTTAGGAAATTTGCCCCAACATATCTTCGATTTCACTGATTCCTCAGCAATGGGGCTCATAAAGTTCATCTTCCAGTGCTTTTAATAATCCTACCACCCAGCTAGTGAGCTGAGATGATGCTAGATGATGTCATATTATATTTTGCTTTATTTCAAAGAAGGGCTAGTTACATAGGCTAGAAATAAATCACAGACACCCATGAACAAGAAGCTGCAGGTTTAGTTTACAGGATATACTGACACATTTGGTCAAATTCCAGGCTGGCTCTAAAACAAAAGGCTTCAAAAAGTTCTTCTGTGTCAATATCCTGTATAAACACTGCAGGTCTGAAATGTGTGAATTTCTTACTTTTCCAGAGAAGAACATCATTAAACAAGCAGGGATATGATAAAAAGTGTAATTTCATGACAACAGGAAATGTGAAACGTAAGAGAAAAGTTTAGGCAAAGCAACACTTAATTCCAGACAGTATTGATGTGATCCACACTACTCTGCAAGCCTACCACAGCAGCAACCATCAGTCACTGCAGATGTCAGAGTATCAGCTCACCATTTATGTTGCCTTTAAATGCACACCTTTCCCATTGATTAAGAGTACTGTGTGGGGATGTTTTTCAAAATGTAAACCGAAGGAACACTCATAATCACATAAAATCAAAATCAGCTAATATCTAGAATCATATGAGAGAAAATCATACAGGAGTAATCATACCAGGGAATATGTATAAAAGTATAAAATTAGCAATGGATAAATTCATATTGAGATATTGGAAAAGGAGTAGTGACCCAATTTATGAAGCCTATCAACTTAATGCATGTAATGTGTGTTGTGTCCGCAATCCAATAATCATCCTGGAGATGTTTCAAGGACATCTGGTGCAATCTATAGAGTGAGAGGGGCTATTCTGTCAATTGAAAATTATTTTTTGATCATGATGGTGTCCCTAAAAGGGACGAGGGCACCACCAAGCATTTCTTTTTGTGGTGTTGGGGACTGTAGGAAGTACAGCAGCACCCCTGCAACATAAAAAAGACAAAGTAAGTCTCTTTGCTCATTAACTCGGTGACCCCATGACAGCAACTTATCTTATTAACTGACTCCATGCCACACATGGCAATGTCTTATTATACATTAAAAAAATCTCAAAAATCACTGAAAACTAAACTAAAGTATAACATCACTTTATGGTTAGCAACTGAGATAATATCTTACTTTATATTAAAAAAATCTTACAAATTCACTAAAAAAGCAAATGTTTAAGGGACAAATGTCAATTAAAACATACCATTCTATATGAATAAAACCACTTTTTTAAAGCAATCTGAGCTGGAGCTGTATTCTCTTAACATGGATTGCAGAGTCATCTTGTGGCAGGTTCCATGGCTGCACTTTATGGCCTGAAAAATACTTAAAGGCAGAATGTTTTTTTTAAATAAAACTTTATTAAAGAAAATCTATGACAATCACTTTTATTAAACATTGCAGGTCTCCATTGTGGTAGTTTCCATGGCTGCAGTTTATGACCAAATAAATGTTAAAAGAAGACTCAAAGACATTTTCAAATTGTAAGGCTTTATTAAAAATAATTAGGACTAACTTTTAATAATCATTGCAATGTGTGAATTTATGTAATAAACACATGCTTATAATGTCGGTGACTTTTTGACAAAGATAATAGGTCTGCTTTATGTATGTTAAATATGTTAACCCCTTTTTACAGCAAATAGGCTATAGGCTGGGTGCAGCAGGAGGTTGGACGCCAGTGGAGTATTGGATGCAACCCTGCTTCGGATCCCCTACTATGCACAGCAATGGATGATGTACTTTGAGTTTTAAAAAAACATAGAAATTCACTGAAAAAACTAAGAAGTTAAATTGACGCTATGGTTAGGAATTGTAATTGTATCTTACTTATATCATATTTAAATTAAAAATACTTTAGAACTTCACTGGAAAAAAGTAAGGTTAATGGGACATAACGTTAGGTGAGAAAACCTGTTAAAACATAATATTTAAAAAAAACACTGATAGTAACTATAACTCATTGATATTCCTAACTGGTTCCAGCTTTATTGTTACCTGCTATGTGAGGAATAATCTTTCACAAAGGCTGTGTCTGAAGAACAGCCAGAAAATGACATTTGAATCAGAAGCAACCCAGCCCGGTTCTGAAGCTTTGATAATAGATCCACATCCCCTGTGTGGAAAACTTGTATATATGTGGACACCAAACCCCCGCACTTTGTTCGGGATCTAAGTTATCTATAACCTAGTAAAGAAGTGCTCCACAACGTATTCATAAGACAGATGTGTGACTGCATGATAGCCAGTCTCCCAGAAAAAGGGGTCTGCACTTTCTGACAGAAGAGGGTCTGCTGAGAGAAGGAAGAAGTGTGCCTGGCCCTGTAGGAGTAGAAACTGGCCATGAGGAGAATCTCAACATGTTCCCAATTTAGGTGGCTTCCAGAGAAAGTGAGATACTGCGAGGGAACAAAGCCAGGTGCGACCTGTATGTAAAAGGATTTCACACTCTTCCAGAGCTATTCTTGCCATGAAGTCAAGTGCCAAGCAGTGTGTGTCACTGTCAGACAACTATGTGACTGAGAGACTTGTGATACCACTGTCTGAACTCTTCATCACCACCAAACTGGGAGATCTGATTGAGTTGAAGGCTGCAACCGCCATAGAATTCGCCATCACATTCTGAGCAAGGCTCCAGCTACAGTTGGTGGAGGTCAAACTCCTCTGCTGAAGGAGTAGGACCAATGCAGGAGTCCTTCTGCAACATCCAAACTCCAGTTCAGGGAGAAATCATACTGTGAGATGCAAGGAAACAATGCTATCGATACAGACATGAGTGGCATCTTCCTAATATGAGTGTCAGTTCCTTTATTATGGGTTGTTAAGAAACCTTTCAGGTAGATTTTGTTACCCCAGTGGACCAGTCCAGGAATTTTTTGAGAGTACAACAAAGTAAACAAATATGAATATCAGTTCTTTCAACATGAGCAACTGGGTAATCAACCTGAAAAAATATTTTTAGGTTGACTTTGTACCTCGAGGGATAGGTGAGTTTTTTTTAACAAGAACCACATTTTCATTTTTGTTTTATTTTGAAACAGGAATAAGATGCCAATGAGACTCATAAACTATTTTACATACAGTAGCCACTTCCTTTTCTTCTGCTGACAATTCCTCCCTCTGCTTTGTCCTGCTCTTTGTCACATTACATTTAGAAATTCAGAGGGAAATCAACATTCTCTGTTTGTTTGCTTAATCCACACAAACAACATTTTTATTCTTTGGGGAAAAAATAAGGGAATTCAGTGTAGCACTTTACAAAATGTCAGGCACCGCTACTTCTACTCTTTTTTTCATTTTGAGTAGGCCTTTGGTGTATTTTTTTAATATTTTTCCACATTCTCACTGATTCTCCGCTATATCGTGTTTTTATAATTTTAGGGGATTGTTGAAGGTCTTGTATAAAATCAAAATGTAACATTTTTCTGTCTGCATATGCCATATGGTCAGGTTGACTCCTCAGGCCCATGTAGCCATACATCCTCCTTTGTTTTCAGTTACCTTTCTTCCTGTGTGCTTGCTAAGCAATTTTTATGTGAGTGTGTATTTTTCCTTTTTTCTGCATTTTTAGAAAACGTGTGTTGGAGGAGTAATTGATATGTTTGGATGATGTCATTAGTTATGTGATCACTGATGTCATTTGAGATGTCATCAGTGATGTCACTGCCCATGTATTGAGTGATTCAATATGTGAGGTCATAAGTAGAGCATTACAGGGGCACAAGTTATATATTAGGTTTAGGTCTCAACTATAACTGCTGAATTTCACTGGTTTTGTACATGTGAAATGTGAGCCTAACTATAACGTCCCTGTAATCTTTGTTTTTTACTGTGAATTGCTCTGGTTTTTTTAATGATGTTTCTCATCTATACCGTCCCTGTAACATTTGTTTTTTTCAGTGAATTTCTTTGTTTTAAAAAAAAAATGTATTTCCTAACTGTAACACACCTGTAAGTTTTCTTTTTTCAGGATGTTTTAATGTTTTTTAAATGCTATTTCATAACTATAACATCTGTGTAAACGTTTGGGTTTTGAGTGACTTTCAATCGTTTTTTATAATTTATTTTCTAACTGCTACTTGTGTGTTTTTCCTTTTCTTTAGTGATGTTGGCAATATAGGCAATCTGTCTATATTAATATGATGTTTAAGTATTTATATTTTTTGTGTATGACTGCATGTATAATTGAGTTAGTGACTGCATAAGTTGTGTATGGGTAACTAAATGAGTGTTTGAGTGGTGTATGAGTGATTGACTCATTGCATGAGTGTGTTTCATTGTGAGTGAGTGTGTAAGTGGTGCCTGGGTGACTAAATTAGTGTATGAGTGCATGTCTTCAATAGTGAGTGAGTGGTGTATCGGTGAGTAAGTGAGTACATGACTGTGTGTTTGGAATTTTATAAATGAGTTTAAATACTGATTTCAGTATTCATGATTATCTTGTGGCATGATTATGATGAGTTTGTGAATATCATGTGATACAGAAATAAAGAGATCTGATTGCCTAAGACAGTCTGAATGTGTAAAAAGGAAGTCCATTGCCAGTTTTCTTCTCCTTTATCTCTAGATACCTGCCTGATAAACCTAGGTTAGAGCAGCTAGGGAACATTTTACTTTTGGGTGTTTTTTTTCTGTTTGAATATGGCAGCTTCTCCTTCTTCACAGCACCAGATCCTGAGAGGAATTCTTCATCATCTGAAGATGAGCAGCCGAAAAGGAGGGAGAGTATTGTGTGGCAGTTGTTCTTGATTCCTGGGGTGAAGAAAAAGTGTCTTGCACAGCAGGTGGAGTGTAAGTTGTGCAAGAAAATCCTCTCCAGAGGAACGTCAAAAAAGTGGTCATGGCACTACATCCATGTTGGGAAACCTTCAAGTGTTCCCCCCAGCACTTGTTTCATGCTGAAAAGACGAATGAAACAGCAGCTCAGCAAAAACCTGGAGAGTTGCAGGTGGAGGACATCATTCAAGTTCTCAGCACTGAAGTTTTTCCTGACATAATACAAGATTTAAAGGACATGGGCACATTTTGTAGGAGTGTAACAAAGTTATTTCTGTTGGTGAACAGCCATTTTCCGCTATTCTTGCAGCAAACCGCTGACATAAGTACAGATTTTTTAAAAAAAGTTTTATGATATACACTACTTCTGTGCAAACAGTTTTTTGTTCTCCTTAAATGTTTCTGAGGTTCAAAAAGTAAAAAAAAAACAGCCCCCCAAAAATTCAATCAGTTAGAAAATGTAAAAAAGTTATTTTGTAGAACCTACTTACCTAGTTAAAAGAAAGCTGCATTATCTTTTTTTGTTTGTGTGTTATTGTTTCTATTTGTCTGTATATGTGTTGATAATTATAAATGTATGCTTGGATGTATCAGTCTACACATCACTGTGTGCCTGGGAGTGTTAGTATATGCATCAAAACATACTTGGCTGTGCCTTTGTATGGATAACTGTTCCTGGGTGTATTTGTGTATGTGTGTGTCTCGGGTGTGTTAGTGTATGCATCTTTGTGTGTGTCGTTGTGTCAGTGTATGGATGTGTGTGCCTGAATGTAGCAACTTATATACAAGTGTGTTCCTGGTTATGTCAGTACATGTATGAGTGTGTCCCTGGGTTTGGTAATGTGTACGTCAGTGTGTAGTTGGCTATGTAAGTATTTGTATGGGTGTGTGCATGGGTGCCTCAGTGTATGGTTGAGTGTTTACATGGCTTTATTATTGTGAGCATCAGTGTGTGCCAGACTGTATTAGTGTATGCATTAGTGTATGACTGGCTGTGTCTGTATAAGAATCAGTGTGTGCCTAGGTGTCTCAGGGTATGAATGAGTGGTTGCTTGGGTTTGTTACTATGTGTGTCGCTCTGTGTCTCAGTAAGATACTGTGTGTATTAGTGTGGGCTTAGTTGTCTCACTATATGCATCACACTGATCCTGGGTGTCTCAATGTATGCATGAGTGTGTATGTGGGTGTCTTAGTGGATTCAGGAGTGAGTGCTTGGGTTGTCAGTGTATGCATCAGTGTGTGTCTGGGAGTGATAGTGTTTGCATCAGTGTGTACCTCAGTGTGATTGTGTGTGTATCAGTGTGTCCCTAGATGTGCCAGTGTTTGTGTCAGTGTATGTCTGGTTGTGTCAGACTACTCATGAGTGTTACTGTGTGAGTCTGTGTGTCTGAGTGTGTCAGTGTATGCATGAGTGTCTGCCTGGGTGTATTGGTGTATCCATGAATGTGTCCATGGGTTTGTTAGTGTGTGCATGAGTTTGTGCCTGGATGTGTCAGTGTATGATTGAGTGTGTGTCTAGGTGTGTCAGTGTATGGGTCAGTGTGTGCTTGAGTTTGTCTGTGTATTTGTCAGTGTGAACCTAGGTGCATGAGTGTTTCACGGGGTGTGTGAGTTGGTGCATGAGTGTGTGAGTTGCTCTGAGAATGGGTGCATGAGTCTCTGAGTGGGTGTGTGAATGAATGCATCAGTCAGAATGGGTCTGTGACTGGATGTGTGAATGTTGGACTGGGTCTGTTAGTGGGTCCATCAGTTTCTGAGTGGGTCTGTGAGTGGGTGTGTGAGTGTCCCAGTGGGTCTGTGAGTGGTTGTATCAGTCCATGAGTGGGTCTGTGACTGAGTGCATGAGTCTCTGAGTAGGTGTGTGAGTGTCTACGTAAGTCAGAGTAGGTCTGTGACTGGATATGTGAATATCGGAATGTGAATGGGTCTGTGAGTGGGTGTGTGAGTGTCAGAGTAGGTCTGTGAGTGGTTGCATTAGTCTCTGAGTAGGTCTAATGATGGATGCATCAGTCTCTGAGTGGGTCCGCAAGTGAGTATGTAAGTCGGAGTGGGTTTGTGAGTGGGTGTGTAAGTGTTGGAGTGAGTCTGCGAGTAGGTGCATCAGTGTCCGAGTGGGTCTGTGAGTGTCTGAATAACTCTCAAAGTGGGTCTGTGATTGAGTGCATGAGTGTCTGAGTGGGTCTATAATTGGGTGTAGGAGGCTGGGCTGGCCTGGCCTATAGTGGGTACCTTGTGGTACTTACACATTGTGCCTGGTCCAGTTATCCCTTATCAGTAGATTAGTAGTGTTCTAGCAGCTTAGGCTGATAGAGGTAGCTATAGCAGAGCAGCTTAGGCTGAACTAAGAGACATGCACAGCTCCTACTATACCACTTATATCATATAGCACTATATCATGAGAAACACAATACTCAGAGTTACTAAAAATAAAGGTACTTTATTTTAGTGACAATATGCCAAAAGTGTCTCAGAGGATATACTCCCTTAGGAGGTAAGTAAAATATACAAACTATACACACAAACCAAAATCAGGTAAGTAAACAGTTAGAAAAGCAGTGCAAGCACTGTAGAATTCAATAGAATGCAATAGGCCTAGGGGCAACACAAACCATATACTAAGAAAGTGGCATGCAAACCACTTAGGGACCCCAGGCCTAGTGTAGTGTGTAGAGGGTATCTGGGAGTGTTAGAAAACACAAAGGGTGTCCAAGATACCCCACCCCAAGACCCTGAAAAATAGTAGTAAATTTACCCTACTTCCCCAGAAACACACTAAAGTCGTGATGGGAGATTCTGCAAAGACCACAACTGACTGCAAAGCACTGAAGATGGATTCCTGGACCTGAGGACGTGTAATGGAAGGGGATCAAGTCCAAGAGTCACGAAAGTGTCCAGGGGGGCAGAAGCCCACTAAACCCCGGATGAAGGTGCAAAATGGCTGCCTCTGGGTGGAAGAAGCTGAAGATTCTGCAACAACGGAAGATGGCAGGAACTTCTCCTTTGCACAAAATATGTCCCACAGCGTGCTGGAGGATGCAGAGTTGTTTCCACGTAGAAAGACTGTAAACAAGCCTTGCTAGCTGCAAAGGTCATGGTTGAAGAAAATGGGTGCTCCTAGGGCCCAGGAAGTACCAGGAGGTCACCCTTTGGAGGAGGAGACAGAGAGGGCACTCATCAACACAGAGAGCCCAAGCAGAAGCAGGCAGCACCCGCAGAAGCACTTGAACACAGGCTCAAGAAAACTGAGCAAGGCAAGGACTTACCTCCACCAAATTTGGACAGGTGGACCACTGGACTGTCGGGGTCACTCGGATCCAGCTCCAGTGTTCCAGGGACCAAGCTGTCACTATGAGCGGGGACCCAGAGGACCGGTGAAGCATAAGTATGGTGCCTCTGTTAGCAGGGGGGAGATTCCATCGACCCAGGAGAGATTTCTTCTTGGCTTCCAGTGCAGGGTGAAGGAAGACAGCCCCCAGAGCATGCACCACCAGGAGACAGTTCAGAAAGCCGGCAGGGTTAGGCGCTACAATGTCACTGGTAGTCTTCTTGCTACTTTGTTGCAGTTTTGCAGGCGTCCTGGAGCAGTCAGCGATCATCTTTGGCAGACGTCAAAGAGGGAGATGCAGAGGAACTCTGGTGAGCTATTGCATTCGTTATCTGAAGAGAAGCCCACAGGAGAGACCCTAAATAGCCCTCAGAGGAGGATTGGCCACCTAGTCAGGTAAGCACATATCAGGAGGGGTCTCTGACGTCACCTGCTGGCACTGGCCACTCAGAGGCCTCCATTGTGCCCTCACACCTCTGTATTACAGATGTCAGAGGTCTCGGACACACATTCGAGGAGGTTTGGGCACCACCCCTGGGGTGGTGATGGACAGGGGAGAGGTCACTCCCCTTTCCTTTGTCGAGTTTCACACCAGAGCAGGAGCTGGGGGATCCCTGAACCTGTATAGACTGGCTTATGCAAGGAGGGCACCATCTGTGCCCTTCAAAGGATTTCCAGAGGCTGAGGGAGGCTACTCCTCCCCAGCCCTTAACACCTATTTCCAAAGGGAGAGGGTGTAAAACCCTCTCTCAGAGGAAATCCTTTGTTCTGCCTTCCTGGGACTGGGCTGCCCAGACCTCAGGAGGGCAGAAACCTGTCTGAGGGTTGGCAGCAGCGGTAGCTGCAGTGAAAACCCCAGAGAGCTGGTTTGGCAGGACCCGGGGTCCATGCTGGAGCCCCAGGGATGCATTGGATTGGCACCCCAATACCAGATTTGGCATGGAGTGACAATTCCATGAGCTTACATGGCCATATTCGGAGTTACCATTGTGAAGCTACATATAGGTATTGACCTATATGTATTGCACGCATGTAATGGTGTCCCCGCACTCACAAAGTCCAGGGAAATTGCCCTGAACTATGTGGGGGCACCTTGGCTAGTGCCAGGGTGCCCTCACACTTACTAACTTTCCACCTAACCTTCACCAAGTGAGGGTTAGATATATAGGTGACTTATACATTACTTAAGTGCAGTGTAAAATGGCTGTGAAATAACGTGGATGTTATTTCACTCAGGCTGCAGTGGCAGTCTTGTGTAAGAATTGTCTGAACTCCCTATGGGTGGCAAAATAAATGCTACAGCCCATAGGGATCTCCTAGAACCCCTATACCCTGGGTACCTAGGTACCATATACTAGGGAATTATAAGGGGGTTCCAGTGTGCCAATCAGAATTGGTAAAAATGGTCAATAGCCTGCAGTGAAAATTTTAAAGACAGAGAGAGCATAGGCACTGAGGTTCTGGTTAGCAGAGCCTCAGTGACACAGTTAGGCACCACACAGGGAACAGATTCAGGCCACAACTATGAGCACTGTGGTTCTGGCTAGCAGGATCCCAGTGGGACAGGCAAAAACAAACTGACACACAATTAAAAAATGGGGGTAACATGCCAGGCAAGATGGTACTTTCCTACAGAGTGGCTTTGTGAGTGGGTGTATGAGTGTCTGGGTGGGTCTGTACGTGGATGCATGAGTCTTTGAGTGTCTGAGTGCATCTGTGAGTGTGTGTGAGTGTATGTGTGGGTCTATCACTATCTCTGTGAGTGAATTGGCTAGAGAGAAACGTCACCTGCCCTTTTCTCGAAAAGACTCCATAGTTGGGTACAAAATATCTACCCAACTGGAGTTCTTTCTGCCTCCTTGAGTAAATGTCCATTATAAAGTGTACACCACAGATGTGTAGGACCAAGAAGAAATGTATTGAGTATTCTTGTCTGTGTTTGGCAACACATGTTTTTCCAAAATTCTGTAATAATATGATAGCTCTCATTATAATTAGGTGAGTGTAATGTAATGGGAAGGACAGTATCCTGTGGTTCATGTACATTGTAAAAGTTGGTCAGAGCACTATTCATTTGCAATGTTGGGTTACACTTGAAACATGACAATCTGTTTGGGCTATTTGTTTTAGGTCTGTTTTTATAATGAATGCAACCAGTAATAGAATTTAGTAGTATTTTCCTGGGCAGGTTGCAAGGGTGAGTAAATGTATTTGTGTGGTGTTCAAAGGGGGAAAATATATTAGAATAGGGATATTCCCTTTTTTATGGGTTGTTAGATTGTGTTTAAATTTTCTAGAATTCACAAATCCTTCTCAAAACATGTCAATACATATGTCTAGTTCTGTGAAGTACTTGTGGAACTTGCCTTGATTTTTACATAGTTATAAAATTGTATATACACAATCTTACACTTGTTTATGAAGTGTCAGGTTTACTACTGTAACATTTTTAGACAAGTACACATAAGTAATTTACTTTATAAAAGCATTTTAATAGCAATTTAAGTGTTCTTTGTGACATCGTGGTCACTTCGTGACATCACTGCAAACCTCATGTGACAGGATTAACGAAATCTGATTGGATAAAATAATCTTTGTGTGTGAAAAGGAAGTCCATACCCAGTTGTTTCCCATTTGCCTTTAGCTGTTATGGTGGAAAGGCTGGTTCACACCTTTCTGAAATTTTTTATTTGGGTACTTTTTTTAATAAACTGGTTGCCTCAACATCTTCTCAGGCTCCAGATCTAGAAGAACATTTAGGCCCTCATTACAACATTGGCGGTAAATCCCGCTTACCGGCGTGCAGAAGACCGCCAACACACTGCCACGGCCGCGGAATTCCGTTACAGCTATTACGACCCACAGCTCGGAATCTGCCAAAATCCAGACACCTACACAAGTCCGCCACACCAAAGGTCAGTGATAAACTGGCGATAACAAAACCTCCACCGTCACGCCAACAGGATTACGCCCACACTATCACGACCCACGAATCCACGCGGCGGTCTTTCAACCGCGGTAAACCATTGGCGGTACACACCGCCGCCCTCAAAATACACACACATTTACAAAACACAACCACATTGGACAATTTGAAATACACACACCTGATACACATACATACACCACTCCCACACACTCAATACAATATAAAACACACACCCACATCACCCACAAACCCTTACGACCAGAATTGCGACAGAAGGCCAGAGAGAGACACCACCATCAACAAACTAGCATCCACAGGCACTCAACACCATCACTCACACAACATCCACGCACCTCACACAACACACACAAACACATCCCCTCACACATCGCAACACACACCACCTCACACATCACCCACACCACCCCATGGCACCGCAAAGACATCCCAGGTTTTCTAAGGAGGAGCTCAGGGTCATGGTGGAGGAAATCATCCAGGTAGAGCCACAGCTATTCAGATCACATGTGCAGCACACCTCCATAGCTAGGAAGATGGAGCTATGGCGCAGAATCGTGGACAGGGTCAACGCAGTGGGATAGCATCCAAGGACACGGGATGACATCAGGAAGAGGTGGAACAACCTACGGGGGAAGGTGCGTTGCGTGGTCTCAAGACACCACATTGCAGTTCAGAGGACTGGCGGCGGACCCCCACCTCCCCCCCCACAACTAACAACATGGGAGGAGCAAGTCTTGGCTATACTGCATCCTGAGGGCCTCGCAGGAAAAGGTACTCTGGTAAGTCAAATCTTTAACTACCATATCCCCCACCCTACCTGCATGCTATCACATACCCCCACCCTCGTCCTCACCCCATCACTCCAACTCCTCACAAAAGGTCCTATTATCACAAACCACACATCCCAACACCAAGCCCTGCATGCAACAACAAAGCATGGACACCCATCACCAAAGCATGTCCAAATACAGATACCCACACAGACGCCAAAACAATTATCACACAAGGTCCCACACAAGAATGTAAGCACTGGGGTACAGGGTCACAAACCCATTGCACACCATGGCACACACAGATGCAATAATCATGCCTTTACGCCCCTGCAGGACCCCTACCCAACGTCACCAGACAGGAGGTTCCAGACATGTCACCCCCCCACAGAAGAGGCCCACAGTGATGACAGCAGCTCTGTCCAACTGGATCTAGATGACCAGCTTGGCCCATCTGGGACCTCCGGACATTCAGTTCCCCTGACACTGTCACAGGCCACCACAGAGCCTCCCCCCTCAGGAAACACCAGCACAGCACCCACCCAGTGGGCCCATACCTCTGTCCCCAGGACACGTCAAGCAGCAGTGTGTCCACCACTACAGGGAACCCAGGCAAACCCACCACCCCAAGAACAGCAGGGACCTGGGGACAGTGGCAGTGGGCACACGGTTCAGAGGACAGAGGTCCAGGACTGGGAGGTTTGCTGTGCGACGGGGGAGGACAGGCCCATGGAACCCACTCTCCACGAGGCCCTCTCCAACATCATGGGAGCGTACCATCATTCCCATGAGACGATGGCAAAGGTACTAGCCAAGTTTAAGGCAACCCAGCGGCTGCAGGAGGAACAGTATTTGGGGTTCAGGGAGGAACTCAAGTCCATCAACACCACCCTGGGCACCATTGTAGGGGTGCTGAAGGACCTTGTGAACACCAGGAGGGACACTGTGGCACAACAAGTGGCCCCTGACACTAGCCTGGACGTTGAACTGCCCACCACCTCCACCAGTGCTAGTGGACAGGAGGCACCGCCACAGGACCACAACACCAGCACCCCACTCCCTGTAGATGGAGAACCACCCTGCAAGCGGTCCCTGAGATCCAGGACAAAGACAGAGAACAATGCCAAGACCCCCGCCAAGAAATGAGACCACCCTGAATGTCATCCTTCTGTCCCACTTTGTTACCCTGTCCATCCTTAAACTGCCCTAGCTCCACTTCCTATGCCCCTTTGGACAATGCACCTGTGAGACAAATAACTGGACTCTGCCATGGACATTCCTCCACCATCACCCCTGACCATCTTACAACCCCCTCCACTATTTAGCACTTAAATAAACACCCTCAAATCACAAAACAATCTGGAGTCAGTCTGTGCTTTCACAAATGTGTATTTGCAATAACTGAGGAAAATAGCAATGTCCATTCTATTGTCAACATACCTATGTCACACAGCTCTAGTCCATGAGGTAACTTAGCAGAGGTCACACAGTGGGACCCACATCAGTGAAATGCAAGGGCAAAGTGACAATTCAGGGTCCATACACTGGGTGAAAGTGGCAGACAAGTGATAGGTCTAACAATTTTATCAGATGTAGGAGGCAGTGATGTCTTCTTACCTGTGTCTCACTGGAAGAATTGCTGGATCACGTTGTTTCTGTTATCTATGTCCTCTTCTTCTGCCTCCTCTTCTTCACTGTCCACAGACTCCACAGCTGCCACAAGACCTCCTTTTGGACCATCCTCCTGCAGAAAAGGCACCTGTCGTCGCAAAGCCAAGTTGTGCAGCATACAGCAGGCCAAGATGATCTGGCACACCTTCTTTGGTGAGTAGTATAGGGAACCACCTGTCATATGGAGGCACAGGAACCTGGCCTTCAGGAGGCCGAATGTCCTTTCTATCACTCTCCTAGTTCGCCCATGTGCCTCATTGTAGCGTTCTTCTGCCCTTGTCCTGGGATTTCTCACTGGGGTCAGTAGCCATGACAGGTTGGGGTAACCAGAGTCACCTGCAAATGTCGAGGGAAATCTGTTAGACACACACTAACCCTTAGGGACAACCCCAGACAACTAATCACAGGGTATAGTGTCCTTGTCCTCATCGATGCTGCTATTCCTCAGAATGTAAGCGTCATGCACTGAGCCAGGAAACTTGGCGTTCACATGGGAGATGTACTGGTAGGCCAAACACACCATCTGCACATTCATTGAATGGTAGCTCTTCCGGTTTCTGTACACCTGTTCACTCCTGTGGGAGGGTACCAAGGCCACATGTGTCCCATCAATGGCACCTATGATGTTGGGGATATGTCCCAGGGCATATAAGTCACCTTTCACTGTAGGCAAATCCTCCACCTGAGGGAACACGATGTAGCTTCTCATGTGTTTCAGCAGGGCAGACAACACTCTGGAAAACACGTTGGAGAACATAGGCTGGGACATCCCTGATGCTATGGCCACTGTTGTTTGAAAAGACCCACTTACCAGGAAATGGAGTACTAACTGGACCTGCACTAGAGGGGGGATTCCTGTGGGATGGCGGATAGTTGACATCAGGTCTGGCTCCAACTGGGCACACAGTTCCTGGATTGTGGCACGATCAAGTCTGTAGGTGACTATTACATGTCTCTTTTCCATTGTCGACAGGTCCACCAGCGGTCTGTATACCGGAAGATGCTGCCATCTCCTCACCTGCCCCAGCGAACGTGCCCTATGGATGAGAACAGGGAGCACAGAGTCAGCCAACACTGAGGTATTGCACACATTTGTCAATACGCTATGTGCCTGTCTCTGTGTATATGCAAGGCCTATATATGTGTGACGCATTTAAAATTTATGCCATGTGGCCCCCTGAAATGGCTGCTGCCGGACCTGTAATGAGGGACAAGGGGATATGAGGTAACTGTGCTGGCGTTCTACACTATCGCGGCAGGCGGTCAAAGACCGCGGCGCAATCCTGCATTGGTTAACATTGGGTCCTATGGGTTCCAGGAGCCAATGACAATGTACGCCGGCGATGACGGTACGCACCGCTGCGGGCGTGACCGCCATTTTCTGTCTGTTCACTCACTTGATACCTGATCTTCGACAGGAGAGGACCTACACTGGAAGTGCTGCTGTGACCTCAGTCTGGAAGCAACGATGGCTCATGTGACTGGGGAAAGGGCCCCTGCCTTCACATCGGAGGAGTTGGATAAACTAGTGGATGGGGTCCTCCCCCAGTACACGCTACTCTACGGTCCTCCAGACAAACATGTGAGTACACTGTGATCATGCTGTAAGGGCAATGCCGGTTTGGAGTGGTGTGGATGAAAGATACAGGGGAGATGAGGCCTGCATGATCGGACGGTGAGTGTATGTGCGTCAGGGCAAGGGTAGGAATGTGGGACAATGACTGTGACGGTCCGGACAGTTAAAGTTTTACATTTTCCCCTGTACTATTCCTCTAGGTCAGCGCCCACCAGAAGAAGGATATTTGGCGTGCCATCACCAAGGACATCCGGACCCTGGGGGTCCACCACAGACGGAGTACCCACTGCCGTAAAAGATGGGAGGACATTCACAGCTGGAGCAAGAAGACGGCGGAGGCCCAGCTGGGGATGGCCCCCCAACGTGGGAGGGGTACCCATCGCAACATGACCCCCCTGATGTTCCGGATCCTGACAGTGGCGTATCCGGAGTTGGATGGGCGCTTGAGGGCATCACAGAAGCCACTAGGGGGTGAGTACCGTCACATCCATCTGACTCTACGCACATTGGAGAGGTCTGGGTGTGGAAGCTGGGCAGTGGGTTCCCCTAGGCTAGGGTGAGCTTTGTAGGCTAAGTGGCACCCTATCTCCACCAGTGGTAAAAGACATCTACACCTAGTCAGGCTCCTGTGACTTCCATGTGTGCAGCAATCGGGCATAGGCCATGTACCCCATGCCCCTGTGATTAATTAGGTAACTCTAAGTGCATGGCGTAGTGCAGAGGGCTGCTGTGTCTGTAGTGTCTGCCGGCGGTATTGTACGCACTGAACATGTCTTTCTTCCCCCCCCTTTTTGTGGTCTCCCTGTTCTTGTGTGCATTAGCATGATCAGGTGGAAGAGCTGTGCCACCGGAGCAGGAGGGAGCTGCATCCCACATGGCCCTGGAGGGTGAGACAATGGAGTCTGAAGTCACTGTGGGACGGAGGGCGAGGGGAGCTCCACTGCAGGGACAGGAGCTGAGACCAGAGACACCGACTCTTCCTCTGATGTGAGCTCCCTTGCGGTGGTGGGCCCCTCTGTGCCCACTGCATCTACAGGTACAGCCGCCACCCCCTAACAGCACCGCCTTCCCAGCAGCCCCTCAGCGTGCGTCCCGTGGCTGCTCACCCAGGAGGGTGGGCATCTCCTTCCCCCCAGGCACCTCAGGCCCTGCCCCAGTCAGCCCTGCTGCCCTTAGTGAGGAGGCTATTGACCTCCTGAGATCCCTCACTGTTGGGCAGTCTACCATTCTGAATGCCATCCAGGGTGTAGAGAGGCAGTTGCAACAGACAAATGCATACCTACAGGGCATTAATTCTGGCCAGGCATCCCAACAGCGAGCATTTCAGGCTCAGTCCTCTGCACAGATGGCAGCCATTGTCCCTGTGTCCAGCCTCCCCCCTCCAACTTCTTCCACCCAGACCCAATCCCCAGTAACTCAGTCTATCCCAAACACACCAGCAGACCAGCATGCACACACCTCAACACACAAGGGTGGCTCTGGCAAACATAAGCACCACACATCCCACAAGCACTCACACAAGCATCATACCCATGCACACATACCAACATCCACTGCCTCCACTGTGTCCCCCACCTCCACGTCTCCCTCCTCCCTCCCTGTCACGTCTCCACTCACACCTGCATGCACTACATCTTCAGCCACTACCTCCATCACCAGCAAGTTCATCACCACACACCGCTCACGTGCACTCACCACCCCCACTACCATTCACACATCCCCTGTGTCCTCTCCCAGTGTGTCTGTGAGACCTCCTCCCAAACTACACAAACGCAGTCACACACCCACCCAACAGCCATCCACCTCACGACAGCCTCCAGCCCATGCACCTTCACCAAAAGTCAGCATACGAACACCTCCTACAACCACTACCTCTTCCTCCACTCCCAAACCCCCATCATCTACCCGTCCCAGTGTGTCAAAAAAGCTTTTCCTCTCAAATGTTGACCTCTTCCCTACACCTCCCCCCCTGTCCGTTCCATAGGGCCCGCATTTCCAGGTCCCAACCCAGCACCTCAGCCACCACATCACCGGAAAAAGTGGTGCCAGCAATATCTGGATTCTGGAGTGCGCCAAGCAACATGGCTGCCAGTGTCCCAAGGAGCGAGTCCAAGGACATTATCCCATCTCCAAAACAGAAGAAGTTGCCTACATCCCAGAGGGAGAAGGCCAAAACACCTGCCACCAAGAGCTCAGCCAAGACAATAGTTGGGAGTGGCAAGACAGCTGCGCCACAATCCAAGGTGGGGAAGGGCCTGAAAAAGAAAGGCAAGTAAACGTTGCCGCCAACCTTCACGGCGGACAACACTGCCACCGGTACCGCCACATGCACCGCCGCCACGGACACCACTGCCAGCACCCCAGATACTGAGCCCTTCACCAGCACCGCAGACACTGTGCCCTTCAGCAGCACCGCAGTCAGTGAGCCCGCCACCAGCACCGCTGCTACTGACACCACCGCCAGCACTGCGGTCAATGAACCCACCACCAGCACCGCTGCTACTCACACCGCCGCCAGCACTGCAGTCAGTAAGCCAGCATGGCAGTCAGTGAGCCAGCCACCTGCACCGCAGTCAGTGAGGCTGCCACCAGCACATCCGTTCCAATGACCGCTGCAAGCACCGCCGCCCCAATGAACGCCACAAGCACAGCCGCTACTGACCCCGCCGCAAGCACCGCCAGCAGCCACGCGACATCCTGAGCCAGTGGCACCACCGCAGACATGGCTGCCATCCCCAGTGGTAATTCGTACGAGGCTGGTGGTCAGTTCCAGGGGCCTGGCAGCTTCGATGTTGCCCCACCGTCAGTGGAGTGTCACATCCACTACCTCAGTCCTTGGCAGGATGAAGCACTCTGGGCACAAAGCCCCCTCCAGAACCAGTGGAGAAAGGCATCCCCTACCTGAGTCCTTGGCAGGATGAAGCACTCTGGGCCTAAGCCCCCTCCAGAACCAGTGGAGAGATACATCCACTACCTCAGTCCTTGGCAGGATGAAGCACTCTGGGCACAAAGCCCCCTCCAGAACCAGTGGAGAGATACATCCACTATCTCAGTCCTTGGCAGGATGAAGCACTCTGGTCACAAAGCCCCCTCCAGAACCAGTGAAGAAAGGCATCCACTACCTCAGTCCTTGGCAGGATGAAGCACTCTGGGCACAAAGCCCCCTCCAGAACCAGTGGAGAAAGGCATACACCTGAGAGACCGTGGATTTGCACTCCCCAGGATACAGCAGTGGGCAAACCACCCACTGGAGAGACTTGAGAGACTGTGGCTTTGCACTCCCCAGGATAAAGCAGTGGGTAAACCACCGACTGGGGAGACTTGAGAGACTGTGGCTTTGCACTCCCCAGGATACATCAATGTGCATGGAGCCCCCTCGTGGAGCTGGCATCGTGCACTCAGGTGCCCCTCCTTCCCTTCCCCCTGAGGTGCCTGTCTTATTTCAATCTAATGCTCCTGCAGTGTTCTCTCCGTTTTGATCGGGTATCGAGTGTGGGCCTCGCCCATGCATTTTGGGCTCAGTGGTCCACGGACTATATAGGTGCAGTACCTGGACTTGAATTTCTTGGTGTACATGTTTGTTTATAGTGTATATACATTTGTGACTAAAGGATGTTTATTGATTACAATGATTACAATAATTTCCTTTGTCCTTGTGTTCTTCCAGGAGGGGGTTGGGAGGTGTAAATGTAATGTTTCAGCATGAATTGGTGTGTGTGTTGCTGTGGGTGAGGGTGGGGGTGATGGTGTTGCGTGTTGCGTGTGTGTGTCACTCTATTTTCACTTCCCCCTCTCCTGTGTTGTAGGTGCAGTACTCACCATGGTCGTCGCCGCCGTCGGTCGTGCTCCTGGTAGAGAAGCAGGAAGACTATCGCAGGGAGTATTTGGAGTTCAGGTTCCATGGCATCCTGGTTCCTCGTGGGCTGTTTAGAGGTGGGTGTTTTCCCTTCCAAGTCCTGTTTCTGCCGTGTTTTTGTTCGCGTTGAATCCGCCCCGGAAAAGATGGCAGATTGGCCTGTCATAATAGCGTGGGCGGTACATTGTCTTCCACCTGTCTGATGGCAGTGACCGCCATGCTGTTTGTTTGTACCGCCGTATCGGTCGGAGTGTTAAAGTGGCTGTCTATGTTGGCAGTTTCCGCCATTGTCATAATTCCATTTTTTTTCTGCCGGCCTGTTGGTGGTTTATCCGCCGCTTTACCACCGACCTCCAGGGTTGTAATGAGGGCCTTATTGTCTTCTTCTGAAGATGAAGAGCCAAGATGGAGAAGGAGAGTTAAGAAGCATTAGAACCATAAGCTGGAGAGATAGAGGTGGTTGCAGTGCATGGGGCTGAAGTTTTTCCAGCTGTAATCCCAGATTTAAAGGACATGGGCACATTTTGCAGAAAGCACAATAAGGTTTTTTTCTGTTGGGAAGAAATCTTTCTTGCTATCCTATTAGTGAAGCATTGTCATAGATAGTAATTGTTTTTTGAAGGTTAGTATCAATGCCCAATTTGTGTGCAGGTTGTATATTTTGTTTTTTTCAAAGAAGTTTTAGTTTTATAAAAAACTGTGAGAAAATAAAAAAAGAAGATCCTGAAAACACTACATAGAAACTAAGGTTCTTGTTAGAACTGCTTTTTCTGGTAAAAATAAAATGTTTCATGTTTGTAAGTCATTGTATGTACATGTTAGTATGTGTATTTCAATATCTTTGTTGAATGAGTGTTAGTGTATAGATCAGTGTTTGCCTGCATATGTCACTGTGTGAATTAGTGTGTACATAGGTGTTTCTGTGTATGTCTCAGTGTGTGTTTAGGCATGCCAGTTTATGCATCAGTGTGTCCTTTGTTGGGTCAGTGTGTGACTGGGTGTGCCAGTGTATGGATTAGTGTGTGCCTTGGTTTGTTAGTGTGTGCATCAGCGTATGCCTGGGTGTGTCAGTGTATGCATGACTGTGCCTGGATGTGTCAGTATATGCATGAGTGTGTGCCTGGATTTCTTTGTGTGTGCATGAGTATTTGCTTGAATGTGTTAGTGTATGTATCAGTGTGTACCTGGATATGTCAGTGCATATATAAGTGTGTACCTGGGTGCCTCAGTGTATAGATGAGTGTGTGTCTGACTGTCTCAGTGTATGCATGAGTGTGTGCTTGGGTTTATTTATGTGTTTGTCAGTGTCTCCTTGGGAGTTTCAGTGTATTCATGAGTGTGTGTCTGTGTGTGTCAGTGTATGCATGTGTATGCATGTGGGTTTGTTAGTGTGTACTTCAATGAGTGCCTGGGATTTTCAGTGTATGCATGAGTATTTGCCTGGGGTTGTCTGCCTACATGTCAGTGTGTGCATGAGGGTCTTAGGTGTTCATTACAAGTTTGCCGGTCCAACCGTCAGACCGCCAAAGCCGCAGGGGTGAGGCTGCCGCCATACGGGTGGCCTCATCCCCTTCGTATTATGATGTTTCCACTGGGCTGACCAGTGTAATTATTGTATTACGATGTTTCCACCAGTCAGCTCAGTGGAAACAGTGTCACAGCATTGGCCTTGGGATCCGAGGCCAATGCCGTCACGCACCAGCACCCTCGGAATGCACACTGTCTGCATAGAAGCCAGTGTGCATTCCGCAGGTGCTGGCAGGGGGGCCTGCACTCCCCATGCCATGGGCATGGGTAATACTGTGGCCACTCTGTGGCCCCCAGTACTGGCTTTCGGCCAGCCTTTCTATGGTGGTGAAACTGCCATGGATAGGCTGGCAGAAAGGGAAGTCTTGATCAGCACTGTGGTGCTGCAATGGGTACTGCCATTGCTGACCACAACTTTGACCACCTCCTCCCCATCAGGATCAGTGATCCTGGGAGTGGCAGCGGTCCCTGGGCAACCTGACCACCAGGGTTATAATCCGGTGGTCTGACTGTCAGGAATACTGTGGTCCAATTGCCACCACGAGTTTGCCGGTCTTAAGACCTCCAAACCTGTGATAAGGTCCTTAGTGTGTGCATCAGTGTGTGCCTGAGTGCATTAGTGTATTTATTAGTGTGTGATTGGCTGTGTCAGTATATGCATTAGTGTGTACCTGGATGTCTGAGGATTAGCATAAACCAATTTTATGCTAATCTTTCAAAGCGCTGAACTCACGGCAAAAGGTTTGACTCTTGTTCCCTAACTATCACCAGGGTGCACCGTATAATAAATCCCGCGGACATATGGTGGCTTTAGGGGTACGAGAAAATTGGTGCTGCACTAGGTGCAGCTCTACTTTTCATAAATCTGTCCCCAATGCCCTTTATGAGTCAGCTTTCCAAGCAATGTTCTCCTTCTTTTGACAGTATTCCTACTTTAGTATCCTTTAGAATATTTCCGGGTTGCATATCAGATGCTTGACGCATGTATTTCAACCACATGTTAACATTTCTAATGCTTCCTAATGAATTATGAGTTTCTTCATGTACGAGATTTTTAAAGACATGCTGTCCTTTTATGGGGGTGAGTTGTAACAAATCACCAAAAACAATAAGATTATTTCCTCCAAAAAGTACATCATAGTCTGTCTTCAATACCTGTTGTAAGCATTAAGTTCGAGACCATACTCATTTCATCGATGATTAAAAGTTAATATTTCTTTAACACTCTTGAAACTTTGTGACAAGCTTCTCCAGATAGCTTTTGGCACTCCAGTTTATTATTGTGTTCAACAGGAAGTATAAGTAGACGATGTACGGTAATTCCTTTGATGTTGTGTGCAGCCAGTTTAGTAGGGGCTGTTACTACACATGATGAAATGGAGTCAGTAGTCTTTTACGAATAAGTGGTTAGAACTTGTATCAAAAAACTTTTTCCAGTGCCAGCTTGTCCACTGACATATAAAGGGATTTGCTTATAATTTGAACATTTGCATTGATTGTTTTCATGGAGGAACCCATGTTCTATTTTTTCTTTGACTTCCATATATATTTCTTTTTGTTCTTCATTGAGTTGTTCTGCTAAATGTTCCAAGTGAACATTTTCTTCTGTTACTTGTTGCATTGCTATCTCCATCTATTTCATCGCTATGGAGGCTTCATTTTCAAATATAGGCTGTCAAAGGAGATCTTGATTGAGAGGTCTGGAACTCTGGCTGCTTGGCTAACTATCTTTGCTAAGAAGTTGTACTGTCCAAGTAACTCTGTTTCAGAACACTAAGGTATGAATAGCCGGGGAAGAGCAAAGTAGAAAAATTATTTTTTATCAGCAGTTTGAAAAGTACGTTTTCTGTGATTTATTTAAAACCTTTTGCATGCCAAACCAAACAACCATCTCAGCCAGCCACTCCATATTTGCCAACATTAGTGTTTTCTGAAACATTATTTTTGTACCTCTAGTGCTGCAGAATATCATAACAACATATATTTTCAGGGAGTGGACCTCTTCTTGGATAGCAGGTATCCAATGTATTTGTTTTTACAGTTTCTGTAGTGTCTGGTTCAAACTCTACTAGGTACTGAATTTCTCAGAAAGATTCCAAGGCTCTATTTGTGTGCTGGCAAGGCCTAGACTAACCCAAACAATTCCTCTAGACTTTGACAACAAACTTGATGAACTCAATCTGTCACAGCACTCAAATGAGCTTTTCTCCCATTGTGAGAGCAATTTAAGATGAAACTGCATAATTTCTTTGACGGAGATTTTTCTGCAGGAATCTACTCCCATGTTTCCTTCATTTGTGTTTTCTCTGAAGTTTGTGATGTATGAAGTGACATAGCAAGCTACAGCAATGAAATTATCTACAAAAAACTGTATGTCCATGTTTGCATTCCATAATTTCAAAATTACAGGATTATAATTGTTAATATATTTGGAAGCCTCTGATCTTCTCAGATTATATGTAATTTTAGTGATATTTCAGTCAGTGCATGCCTGAGTTCAGATTAAAAGCTATTCACTTATTCTTTGGAAATGGTAGGCATTGGAAATTCAAAATGGCACCTTTTGTGTCTATGGCCGTCATTATGACATTGGTGGTAAGTGCCACTTATCGTCATGCTGACTGCCCCAACATACCGCATCTGAAGCGGATTACCGCTACCCATAATATGACACACACATAGCAATCCGTCACTATACAGCCACACACACAAGTCCGCCAGCTCAAAGGTCAGTGATAAACTGGCGGTATCCAAACCCACACAGTTACGCCAACAGAACTCCACCCACAACATTATGACCCACGAATCACTGTGGCGGACAGTCAATGGCGGTAAACCATTAGCGCTACATACCGCAGCGCTCAAAATACACACACACTAACAAAACAACACTACATTGGCAATTTGAATAACACACACCTGACACCCACACACAAACCACGCTCACACACCCACACCACTTCAAAACACACACCTTCATTACCCACAACCATTTACGACTAAAACAATTGCCACAAGAGAGATAGCAAGACCACAGACAAGACCACAGCCACACACCACCATCACCTATACACCATCCACGCACCTTACGTCACACACCCCAAACACATCACCCCACATACCTTAACCACTCACACTACACCCATGGCACCCCAACGACACCCAAGATTCTCAGAGGAGGAGCTAAGGGTCATGGTGGAGGAAATCATCCGGGAGAGCCACAGCTATTCGGATCACAGGTGCAGCAGACATCTATTGCAAGGAAGATGGAGCTATGTCGGAGAATCATGGACAGGGTCAACGCTATGGGACAGCACCCCAGAACAAGGGATGACATCAGGAAGAGGTGGAATGACCTACGGGGGTAAGTGTGTTCCACAGCAGAAAGATGCCAACTTGCTGTACAGAGGACTGGCGGTGGACCCCCACCTCCTCCCCCACAACTAACAACATGGGAGGAGCAAGTCTTGGCAATCATGCATCCTGAGGGCCTGGCAGGAGTAGGAGGAGGACTGGACTCTGGTAAGTCATCTCTATTACTATTACCCCTCCTACCTGCATGCCATCACCTACCCCCACCCTCACTCCCATCACTCCACCACCTCACATACACCCCACCATCAGAACCCACCCATCTCAATTCAAAGCACTGCATGCACCACCAATGCATGGACATCACTCACAGCCCTGCATGGACACCCATCACTAAAGAATGCACATTAGAGAGAATCACCTAGCCCACCAAATAACTACTCACACAAGCCAAAGCTGAAAGGGCAATAGAACCATAGAGGTCAACACACCCATGCACAAGATGTCACATGCAGATACAATAACACTGCATTTACATCCCCACAGGTCCCCCACCCAACGTCACAGAAGAGGAGGTGCCAGCAACATCCAGTCCCCCCCAGAAGAGGCCCACAGTGATGACAGCAGCTCTGGATGCCTGGATCCGGATGACCAACCTGGCCCATCAGGGATCTCCAGACAGTTGGTTATCCAGCCACAGTCCCATACCACCACAGAGCCTACCCCCTCAGGAAACACCAGCACAGTACCCACCCAGTGGGCCCATACCTCTGTCCCCAGGACACGTCAATCAGCAGTATGTCCACCACTACAGCGACCCCAGGCAACCCCACAAACACTGGACGATCTGGGACCTGGGGTCAGTGGCAGTAGGGACACGGTTTAGGGGACAGAGGCACAGGACAACAGGGAAGCTGGGTGGACTGCTGTGCGAGAGGGGAGGACAGGCCCAGGGAATCGACTCTCCAGGAGGCACTCACCAAGATCCTGGGATCATGCCACCATTCACAGGAGACGATGGGCCAGATACTGGACAAGTTGCAGGAGTCTCAGCTACTGTAGGAGGGACAGTACCTGGGGATCAGGGAGGACTTGAAGGACATAAACACCACCCTGGTCACCGTTTCAGGGGTGCTGGCAGACATGGCAAACACCATGATGGAGGCAGTGGCACACCAGCAGGCCCCTGACACTAGCCAAAACAACTGAACATCCTTCCCCCTCCGCTGCTGCTAGTGGACAGGAGGCCCTGCCACAGGACCAACAGGCCACCAGCACCCTCCCCCTACAGAAGGAGAACCCCCCGCAAATTATCCCTATGATCCAGGCAGAAGCCAGAGACTATTGCCAAGACCCCCACCAGGAAATACGACCCTCCTGATTGTCACCCTTGTGTCCCACTCAGTCACCCTGTGTAGGAAAGTACCATCTTGCCTAGCATGTTACCCCCATTTTCACTGTATGTATGTTTGTTTTTGCCCTTGTGTCACTGGGATCCTGCTAGGCAGGACCCCAGTGCTCATAGTGTATGCCCTGTATGTGTTCCCTGTGTGGTGACTAATTGTATCACTGAGGCTCTGCTAACCAGAAACTCAGTGTTTATGCTCTCTCTGCTTTCTAAAATGGTCACTGCAGGCTAGTGACTAATTTTACCAATTCTCATTGGCACACTGGTACACCCATATAATTCCCTTGTATATGGTACCTAGGTACCCAGGGTATTGGGGTTCCAGGAGATCCCAATGGGCTGCAGCATTTCTTTTGCCACCCATAGGGAGCTCAGGCAATTCTTACACAGGCCTGCCACTACAGCCTGAGTGAAATAACATCCACGTTGGTTCACAGCCATTTTTCACTGCACATAAGTAACTTATAAGTCACCTATAAGTGTAACCCTCACTTGGTGAAGGTTGGGTGCCAAGTTACTTAGTGTGTGGGCACACTGGCACTAGCCAAAGTGCCTCCACATCGTTCAGGGCAAATTCCCCGAACTTTGTGAGTGCGGGGACACCATTACACGTGTGCACTGCACATAGGTTACTACCTATGTGTAGCGTCACCATGGTAACTCCGAACATGGCCATGTAACATGTCTAAGATCATGGAATTGTCACCCCAATACCATTCTGGTATTGGGGTGACAATTCCATGATCCCCGGGTCTCTAGCACAGAACCCGGGTACTGCCAAACTGCCTTTCTGGGGTTTCCAATGCAGCTGCTGCTGCTGCCAACCCCTCAGGCAGGATTCTGCCCTCCTGGGGTCTGGGCAGCCCCGGCCCTGGAAGGCAGAATAAAGGATTTCCTATGAGAGAGGGTTTTACACCCTCTCCCTTTGGAAATGGGTGTGAGGGCTGGGGAGGAGTAGCCTCCCCCAGCCTCTGGAAATGCTTTGATGGGCACAGATGGTGCCCATCTCTGCATAAGCCAGTCTACACCGGTTCAGGGATCCCCCAGCCCTGCTCTGGTGCAAAACTGGACAAAGGATAGGTGACTGACCAGTACCTCCCAGGGAAGGTGCCCAGAGCTCCTCCAGTGTGTCCCAGACCTCTGCCATCTTGGATTCAGAGGTGTTGGGGGCATACTGGACTGCTCTGAGGGGCGTCAGAGACCCCTTCTGATCAGCTCTTTCTTGGTAGCCAAACCTCCTTTTCTGGCTGTTTAGGGTCTCTCCTCTGGGGTATTATTCAGATAACGAATGCAAGAGCTCACCAGAGTTCCTCTGCACTTTCCTCTTCGACTTCTGCCAAGGATCGACCGCTGACTGCTCCAGGATGCCTGCAAAACTGCTACAAAGTAGCAAGACGACTACCAGCAACATTGAATCGCCTCATCCTGCCGGCTTTCTCAACTGTTTCCTGGTGGTACATGCTCTGAGGGCTGTCTGCCTTCACCCTGCACTGGAAGCCAAGAAGAAATCTCCTGTGGGTTGACGGAATCTTGCCCCTGATAACACAGGCACCAAAAGACTGCATCACTGGTCCTTTGGGTCCCCTCTCATCCTGACGAGCGTGGTCCCTGGAACACAGGAGCTGGGTCCAAGTGTCTTCAGCAGTCCAGTGGCCCTTCTGTCCAAATTTGGTGGAGGTAAGTCCTTGCCTCCCCACGCCAGACAGTAATCCTGTGTACTGCGTGAACTGCAGCTGCTCGGGCTTCTATGCACCTTTGCCAGAGTTCCTTTGTGCACAGCTTAGCCCAGGTCCCCAGCACTCTGTCCTGCATTGCCCAACTCGATGAGTTGGACTCCGACCTCGTGGGACCCTCTTTTGTGACTCTTAGTCGACCACTGTCCTCAGATCTCCCAAGTGACTGTTCAGGTGCTTCTGTGGGTGCTCCCTGCTTCTGCATGAGCTCTGTGCGTTGCTGAGCACCCCCTCTATCTCTTCCTCCAAGGGGGCGACCTCCTGGTCCTTCCTGGGCCCTAGCACCACCCACAATCCTCAACCGTGACTCTTGCAGCTAACTAGGCTTTTTTGCGGTCTTTCTGCATGGAAACAACTCTGCATTCTCCAGCACGCCGTTGGACATCTTCTGACCAAAGAAGAAGTTCCTGCCACCTTCCGTTGTTGCAGAATCTTTGGCTTCTTCAACCCAGAGGCTGCCCTTTTGCAGCTTCATCTGGGGTTAGTGGGCTCCTGCCCCCCCTGGACACTTGCATGACTCTTGGACTTTACAGGTTCTCAGGTTCAGGAATCCGTCTTCAGTGTTTTGCAGGCAGTTGTTGTCCTTGCAGAATCCCCTATCTCAACGTTACTGTCTTTCTGGGGTAGTAGGGTAACTTTACTCCTACTTTTCAGGGTCTTGTGGTGGGGTTTCTTGGACACCCTTAATGGTTTCTTACACTCCCAGTGACCCTCTACACACTACACTAGGCCTGGGGTCCATTCGTGTTTGCATTCCACTTTTGGATGATATGGTTTGTGTTGCCCCAGGCCTATTTCTTCCTATTGCATTCTATTATGTTCTACATTGTTTGCACTACTTTTCTAACTGTTACTTACCTGATTTTTGTTTGTATGCCTAAGGGAGTATATCCTCTGAGATACTTTTGGCATATTGTCACTAAAATAAAGTACCTTTATTTTTAGTAACTCTGAGTATTGTGTTTTCTTATTATATGGTGCTATATGATATAAGTGGTATAGTAGGAGCTTTGCATGTCTCCTAGTTCAGCCTAAGCTGCTCTGCTATAGCTTCCTCTATCAGCCTAAGCTGCTAAAACACCTCTAATCTACTAATAATGGATAACTGGATCTAGCACAAGGTGTAAGTACCACAAGGTACCCACTCTAAGCCAGGACTGCCTCCTACAGGGTGTTGTGTGTTGCGTGTGTGTCACTCTCTTTTTCCTCCCCCCTCCCTTGTGTGCTACCACTCACCGTGGTTGTCTTCGCTGGCGTTGATTTTTCATAATGCAGCAGAGGGTAGAGAAACATGGGGAATATGTGCAACTCTGGCTCCATAGCGTCATGGTTGTTCTCTGAGTCTTAACCGGTGAGTCCTTTGACTTCTGAGATCTGTTTCCGCAAGGCTTTTGATGTCATTGGTACCACCGCGGAAATGGTGGCGGATAGGCCTATCATAATACAGTGGGCGGTACATTGTCTTCTGCCTAGCTGTTGGAGGTTACTGCTGTGGTGCTTGTTGATTCTGAGCGGTTTCTGCTGTGGTCATAATTCAATTTCTGTTACCGCTGGCCTGTTGGCGGTATTACCGCCTCTTTATCACCGACCGCCAGGGTTGTAACAAGGGCCATTGTGTTTGGCCTGGCGGACAAACTGGCTGAACTCTCTCTGACATCCAATTTTGACCAGGATGCCATCAAAACGGGAGAAAAATTCTGAGGGAGGCGGCTGCACTCAGATTATCATTCATCAACCCATTCGCATCTAAATACAATGGGTGGACTACATATAGACAGATGGGGAAACTGATGGAAAAGTGATTGTGGTACCAGATCCAGCAAGATCTAAATCACGCCCTACATGCCTACAAACACCACGCACAATAACAAAAGTGAAAATACAACACAATGGTAATACATTTACTAGGGCAGTTATAGTTGCACATCACATATATGCAAATATTATTTACTAATTGATTTCACATACAAAACAGGCAAAATGGTGCATTGCAATTGTCCAAATAAAAAGGATATACTTAACAAAATATGAGTTAAACCTTTAACAATAAGTTTGTGAACGTTGAAAATAAGATTTAAAAAAGCACGACACAATGACAATCAAGGACAAAATGTTCCTGCAATATGTAAGACAAAAGCATAGAATATGAGAGTTATAGATAGTGAGTCACTGTGACCAGGAAAATGAGACTATCTCCTTGTTTAGAGATAGATAGTGCATGTCCCTTAGCAAGAGGTAGCAACCTCAGAGAAAATGAATTTTAGACCGCAGTTTGGCCCACAGCAACAGTTTGAATCCCACAGGTATGAAAGCAATGCCCTAGATCAAACTTGTCTTCTATTGTTCAATGAGCTGGAAAATTTGCATTTTACAATACTTCCCCCAAAATAGCAGGGTCAAAGTAGAAAAAAATATATCAGTGCTGGCACAAGAAGGGAATGTGCTCACCAAGTACAGTCATTACTGAGCTCACCTTCCCATACATCATTAGTTTTTTGAGCAAATCCTCATACAGTTTTTTGGTGGGATTATATAGTGCTCCAAGGTGCTGTGTCCTTGACACTTTGTCTTCCCTAAGTGACTCAGTTCTTCCACGCAGGCAAGGCCATCTGCATGTCTTGAGACATGTTTCCTTGTAATAGGAGCAAGGTCTATATTCTGTAGGTATGTGTAAAAAAGGTGGTCATAGAGCTAGGGTAAATCCATGGTTTCATTTGTAAACCCTGGCTTTTAGACAACAAACTGCTGCAAATCATAATTTCTGCCTGGATGATGGAGGGTTTCTGCCTCCTAAAGGTTTTGGAAGATATCTTTTACTCTCTTATTAGAATGCACTGAACTGGCCACACCATTGGTGGAGAGGGGCAATTTCAAGGGGCTGCTTTGTTCTGAAAAAACATCTGGACAAAACAAGAAAATATTAGGCGGAAGAAGTGAAAGATATAACTGCCTTTCTTCTTATTTCACCTAATCCTAATGATAGGTGAAAAACAGTTTTTTGAAAATTAATGAAAATGTTTCAATATTTTATGAGTTATACATAAAGGCCCTCATTATGACATTGGCGGCAAATGCCGCCTACCGCCACGGCAACAGCCACCAATATACCGTCGCCGTGGGTACCAGCCACCACCCGCATTATGCCGTTAGTCGGAATACTGCCAGAAGGATGGTGGAATTCTGTTGACAGTCATGGTGGCGGACGGCGGTAAGGTGGCACTGCCCATGCCAGCAAAACACCACTGACTGTATCATGGCGGTGTTTTGCCGGTGGATGCTGCTGCTGGTAGCAGCAGCGTGTCCTGTCTCCTGCCGGAGGACCCCCTGCAAGCAGGTAAATCAGGTTCTCTGACAGGAGAGAGGGGTGGGGGTGCTGTGTGCATGTGTGGGGGTGGGGGTGACTGTGAGGGTGTGTGTGTCTGTTTTTGTATGCGTGCATGCTGGTGAGAGACGCATGGAATGCATGCTTGTATGACTGAATGTGAGTGTACGTGTCTGATGTGTGTTGTGAATGCGTGTGTGCGACAATGTATTTTAGTGTGTGTTGTGGTGGGTGGGTATGTATGTGTGCATGCGTGGGTGGATGTGGGTATGTGTGTGTGTATGAGAGTGTATGTGCGCACTTGTGGGTGTGTGGATGTTGGTGGGGGTCAGGAGGGGGAGGGTGGGGGAGGACTCTGGGGAGGGGGGGGGGAGACCCCTATCAGTTCCAGGGAAGGAATTCCCTGGCACTGATAGTGCCTACCGCCATGGTTTTCGTGGCAGTAAGATTGACACAAAACCTATGGCGGTAGGCGTGGTCATAATCCCAAGGGTGGGATTGTGACGGCCTCCGGGCTGGAGACCAAAGACTATAGGCGGCCGGCTGTTACCACCCTGGCGGATGGAGTGGTACATTGGCGGTTTGGCTTGAGCCAAACCGCCAATGTCATAATTTAGGAAAAGATACCACCAACCAGTTGGCAGTACCTTTCCCCAAATTACCGCCGTCCGCAAGAGTCGTAATGTCTCCCATAATGTTCATGAACATCCCAAACATAAAAAGCTAAAAAAGTAAGGGCCATTCTTGCCAGGCAACTGAACTTAAATTACACACAAATGCAAGCGAGTAAATATCCTGGGCATAGGTACAGCACATCAAAAACTACCAAATGGTGAGACCACATACAACATCGGAACATGTACAGAGGAATCCAAGTGAGACTACACCTTGAGAGGACAGGATGGGGAGATTAATAATACATGGTGTCCCCATCTTATATTGAACAAAGGTGGTGTTCCTGAGAAGCACCCATTTGAGTGAGGAGACCCTCAGATTCAGTGGCCCCAAAAGCAATTGCCACAGAGGAAAAACAATAAGGAAATTACAGACTGTAAAGGAAAACAACTAGGATGCCACAACTGTAGGTGACTGTTGTTTTGCCTTAGAAGGCTGAAAGTGACCAAGTTAAATGTATTTAAGGGTCTGCTTTTTCTGGAAATAAAAATTAAACTACCTTCAATGATCTATGAAATTTTAAAAAATGATCAGTGTTTGTGAGAAGTTGATTGTCTAATGAGGTCCCCAATGTGGTAGTCGTAGCAGAACCTAATATTAATAACTTAACAAAAACGTTTTCTAAGTTCTGAAGATTGTAGAGATACACAAAAATAGTCATCCATTTGATAATGTTACATGAGGCTGAAAAGGAAATTTAAATACATCATTATGAGAATTCTATTGTGTTCTCATACCAATTAAAAAGATGGTTCATGAGTTGTACTGACTGATGGGACGAAATACGAGCAACTCAAAACATGGGATGATTTTGAAAATAATAGGATCAATAAGATTGGCTTAGCAAAATTAGGGCCACATTTGTCCTCAGCACAGTTGTTTCATTTTGGTTTATTAATATTAGTTTTCAAAAGGTGGGGTGCAACTAGACGTAATATTTGGGAGGGAGCAGAGGGGCTGACACTTTGAAGAATAGAGCTAGTTCAATGTTTAGAACCAGAGTGAAAAATTATTTGTGGTGGCTCTTTTCACTTTTTTGGTACACTGCAAAGCAACAGTCTCAGCAATATGTAGTCAAAGATGCTTTTTATTGCTTTTTAAAGCACAATAGACGTCTATCATTGGTGTGAGCTAAACATTATTTTAGCTATTTAGGAGATTTCCTAAAGGAGCTTTAAAAGAATGAATGGTAAATCTGAGATTATAATACACATTGGACCAATAGACTGTTAAGGATTCAAAATTTTAGATTTCTATGTGTGTGGGTAGTTGCATTTGTCTCAACCTCTACAAATCTGTATTTAATTTAATTATACTTTCCAAAAGAATTTTTCAGAGAATTGATAGCAAAAGGTAAAGTATACACATATTTCTTATGGTATTGTTTTGTTCATACTGTATTTTCCAGCACACAATATACATACATTGCTCGCATACTAAGATGTTAGTACAGGAGACAGCTGTCTTGATGTTAGGAGGAAAAATCATTTATATCCATGCTTTATTACACATAAAGAGCCCTCATCGGCCGTGGTGGCAGTCTGACCGCTGCCAAAGTGGTGGTTCATTATGATTGTGGCAGTTTGGCCACGGTCGGACCACCAGCACTGCCAGTTTTCCTGCACTGGAGGGACTGACAGTGCTGGAGGTCCTAATCTGCCAGGGTGGCTCTGCATGCTGCACCGCCCTGGTGATTATGAGCCCCCTCTCCACCAGCTTTTACATGGTGGTTACTTGGCATGGCCAGCTTTTACATGGTGGTTACTTGGCATGGGCATTGCAGGGGCACCCCATGGACAGCCCTGTTGCGCTTTTTACTGTCTGCTATGTAGACGGTGAAGAGCATGAGGGGTGCTGTTGCACTCTGCGCATCTCAATATTGCCACCCGCTCCATTATCAGCCGCCGTAAATGTTGTGGGCTGTTTCCCGCTGGGCCGGCAGGTAACTTATAATTGGGCCCACCGGAAGGCAGTCGCACTGGCGGCAAACTGACCGTAGGAGTTTGGCATGTGGGCTTTTCTACCATCAAACTCAATATGACTCCCAAAATGTTGAAGTTGTACTTCTTGGTACTACATAAAAAAAACATTAGTTCAATATCTCTTCATATGTTCATGGTTTTGACTTGCTTGGTCACTATTATAATCAACAATGCAATCCATATTTGGAAAGATGTTTGCAATAATAACATGAAAATCATATAAACTCAGCACAAAGTGAAAATGTCCATGGTGCCCTTCCCGCACAGATTCATCTCAATCAATGGTAACCAGTATAAGAGGCTGCTAAAGCTAGAATGCCATTGATTATTTCTGGTGTACTGCCCTTGCTAACCATGGTCTAAGGGTTCATGGAAGCAGTGGAAGGATAGGAATGTACACAGATCTACAATTCCTGTTTTCTTTCTTTATTTACAATTTGTAGGCTCCAGCTAGCCTCTTTGTTGTAAACAAGAGATTCTTGAATGTTAAGGACAGGTCAAAGGGTCAACCACAAGATGGGATTGGTGGTCAAATGGTGTGTTATGCCACTTCCACATGACATTAGCATTTAAATGAAGTGTAGCATAGAACTGATGGGCAAGCGTACACCATATTTAAGAACACCAGTGACAGAAACATTTTGAAATATTAATAATATTGGTTACAGTACTTGGCAACCATGCATGACGATTAACTGGTACAACTTAAAGCTTGAGGAATTTTAACATATGCTTTATAATCCTTGTGTTCTGAGAGGAATCATTAATTAAGACTTCTTGGGGCAGATGATGCTTAGTGGTAGAGAAATAAAGTAAATCCAGAAAGAATGGTACAGATATCAGAGTGACTTCTAAAAGGAGTGATAGCGCTAAATCATAAACATTGAAAACAATTTGGATAAATCGGAAAAACTATAATGTGTGAAAAAGTCTGAATTCTCAAGATACTAGTGTTTACAGGTTTGACTTGAAGACGAAATTGATTTGAGCAGTTGGTCTTGCGAACGTTAACCCACCTGTGTTTTCTTTTCAGATGTAGACTATTGTTTTTAGTGAACAGGAAGTGGTT
The DNA here is from genome assembly GCF_031143425.1 of Pleurodeles waltl. NCBI lineage: Eukaryota > Metazoa > Chordata > Amphibia > Caudata > Salamandridae > Pleurodeles > Pleurodeles waltl. The sequence goes on from NC_090440.1 coordinate 1,849,715,677, forward strand.
ATTTCAAGAAAGCATTCTCCTGCATTTTATTGGCATTTTTCAAGCTCTGCCCCATATCCGAACCTACCACTCTCTCACCTAACTCCATTAACATTTTTATCATCTTTGACGCTGATGATATCTGTGTTCTCAAAAGCAATGATCTCCCTCCAATCTTCCCTATTCAGCCTTGGTAAAAGCTAAATAAAACCGCTAGAGAATTTTTTCAGGAGAGGCATGACTATAGCCACTGTGCAATAATCTAGTGATCTACTGCCTCCATGGAGTTCTCATTGACCTGTTGTAGTAAGTCTTGAACTGGGTACCATGATTTGTACTCTGTCACTATCTTATTCTTCTTAGTGTCACTGAAAACCATGAAAAAAACCTTTTTCATGGGCTATGACAATAACCTGCTTCCTTCTCTTGATGGCTCCTGCCACCCACCATTTCTATTTTTACCTTCCTTCTAAACCTGTTTGTCAGATTGTCAGATAGTTAAAATCGGTTACCTATAAAGCAATGTGGTTCTTCCCAATGAGATGCTAATGTTTTGAAGCATAGCCAATCTATCAAAATTTCTCCTTCCTCATTTTCTCTGCTTTGTGTCTGTTGTACTTTTATCCATCTCCCTGTTTTCTATCTCCTACTCCTGCAGCACTTTCAGGTGACCCTAAGGAGGGCTTAAACTGGTAAACAAATATACAACATACCTTTCTATGCTGAAAACATATTATTTAATCTTTAGATCAAAGGCTCAAGAATGAATGTAATATCATCACATCAAGTGTCTGCAACATTTCTGACAAGGAATTAGTGTGCTGAATTTGAACATGGACACAATTGAGGTTATTGTTTTGGGTCCTAAAGTACTTATCTTCATACTCTGTCTGCAAATACCAACTATATTGGTAGTTCCAATCAATCGTTAGAACAGTGTTAGAAACGGCTTTTGTATGGAGCTCTGACTTGGGTCAGAACCCTATATCAACACTAAAAACACTTCACTTTCAATTTGACTGCATGAATAAGGTACAGAGTGGAAATGTGATAGAAACTAGTATTGGTTATGGCAATACTCTTTACATTGGTCTCAAATACAAAATCTACACCCTGTTCAAAACCTGTTGCATAGCTGCTTTGAAAAAGTGCCACATCCTAAAAAAGTAAAGCATAGTAAGCCCATCAGTAGACTGCATAGTGCACAGTAAAAGCGTCAAAAAAATCATAGCCCAAATGCAGCAGGGCTCAGAGTAAGCAAGAAGACTGAAGCAGAAACTTCCAAATGATAGCAGATGGTAAGTGCTCTACAACCAGTACGCACTCATCACTGTGAGCAATGAGTAAAACTAGATGATAGAATATGTAGAAGACCAGGAAAGCATTGCAGTCCAAGATGCATAAGGATGCCCAGGTGACATATCCATGGACCTTGCAGCATGAAGACACCCACAACGATTCTGCCATAGTGAAGTCCATAAGGATTCAGCAGGGTTCCAGGCATAACATCAGAATTACGGGAAACAAACTGCAGCAGGAAGGTATTGAAATTGAGATGGTGTAAGTATACTGCCAGCTATCAGTGTGGCACAATTACACCTCAAAAACTGATACAGATCTCCGTCATGAGTGTGGAGAAATCCGCACCTGTAAATCATTCTCATAGGGTGGAACTAACAGTGTTCCTGGACTTTCCAAAGTGTAGTTACCCTTGGGTGTTTGTGAATGGCCAGAAAACTATGCTTATGAGCACCACAAGTTTACAACATTTCATTAAACATATTGGAAAGGGTATTTTTTGCACCATTCAAGGGCTGATGTGAATCCGCTTTCTGGGTGGGAAGGAAAATAGGTCATCTTCCAAACTGGTGGCAGGGATAGGGGTTGCTCCTCTGGGAAACATATTTTCCCCATGAAGAAAAATGCATTGGCACAGGAGATTCCATTCTCTTGTGCAGAGTTCTCCACGGGGGGCATCTCAATCCATAGGTTCCTCCCCCAGGTGCAGATTTCCATTTGGAATTCATAAATTTAGAAATTGGTAAATCTACACTTGGATGCAGATGTAAATCTCTTTGTGTTGAATTACTACCTTCTTTGTGGATTGTCCAAACAATGCATGTACTTTTCTAGAGAAATATGGCCTGGATAATTATCCAGACTAGTCAGCACAATGCTGTGCACTAAATAAGTGGAATAAGTTTCAAGAGACAGTAAAATGAGTAATGCTTAAAGTCTCCACAAAAATATAGATTGCAAGCCTAATAGAATAAAACAGTTGAATACACAACACACTGACAAAAACTTTAATGAATTCTGACTGGCCACTATTTCTCCACAACACAAGCAGGCTTTATTCATGCACAGTGTTGTAATAAAAGTACAGATGTATTCTGGCACTTTTGAATATTTTGAGACCTTTTGAAGTGTTTTATTCTACAGCCAATATAACTTTAGCAACTACATACTTTTACATTTTTATGATTATTTTAATCTACTATACCTGATTAAACAGTATTTTTAGCACTGTGAAGTGTTGTTAAAGCTAGCCTTTTATGCTTCTTAGACTGATAAAAGGAATGAGATCCCCTGTGTGGATTTCAGAATTCCTGCAGGTTGCACAAAAATGTCTGCAAAGGCCTTAACACTGAGGCATAGAACTATCACATGAAGCTTCATAAAGGTGCATATCATGTGCATTTACACAGAATAACTGATAGAATATTTCTAACAGATGTCAGATAGCAATCTTTCTTTTGTTACCTTATTTTTAAGTCAAACCTACTAGACAGTGCATGTGCTGGTTGCTGTGAGGCATATTGTGGTCTTCCTACAAACACAAAACGTCTTCAAGCATGCCCACTGCTTACCATTAGTAGGGTTTCCTGACACCTGCAAATGCTTGCTTCTTTTTTGATAGATTACTATGTCCATCTTATGTCATTCCCACCAGGGTAAAATTGACAATTTATGTTCTTTCACTGCAAACTTATCAAGGCCTGTTTTTTTTCTCTTAAGCACTCCTTGGGATTCCATGTGTGTTTAAGCTGTCTCCTGACTGTGCTTCTCTTCCCCTCTCCACACTCCATGTTGTTCTCTCTAATCCATGTACTTCTCTGTGCCCTCTGCTTGTTGCTCTCTACCTGACTGCTTTTTCTCCCTGTTACCTTTCTCTGTTGCTTTCCCCACCTACATCCTCCTTCTCCCTCTCCTGTTGTCCTTCTCACCCTTGTACTCACCCCCGGTGCTTAGTCACGTGTGTGTTTATCCCCCACCTGCTCCACATAGCTCTACGGCCTTTCCTCCACACCCCCTACCTTTGTTTTGCTTTACTCTGCCTTGTTCTTCTTGTTCCGCCCTGTTGCTCTACCTCTCTATCCACACCCTCTGTGTTGCATCTGTACCCTCTATGTTGCTACACTCTCCACCTCCCCCGCTGTGCTACTTCCTCCCCACCCAGCCCCTCTGTTTTGCTTCCCCTCACCCCAGCTATTCTTGTTTCTCACCCCACACTGGCACTTAAATAAAAAACAAAAGCTCATGTCAATTTCAGTGGCGGCTGCTGTCAATAAAGAATGGTGGGTCAGCGGGAGGGAGAATAACAACAACGAAGTAAAAGAGTACTTACCTGCCGATGACTGAAAGGCTGGAAATCATCAGCGGTTTCTAATGAGCATGGCGCAGCGAAGATGTCAGTAGGCATGTGTATGTTCACTTTAAACTCTTTTAATAATTCTCAGCAGCACACAAAAGATGCTCAATGCCCGATGCAGCGCAGGAAGGTCGCTTGTTGTCAATGGAGGGGAAATATGTCAATTATGATAGTGCGAGGGGGAAGAAATTCTGGAGCCTCTTGGTGAAGCCGGTGTTTGTTGAGCAACTCACTCTGAAGGTTTCTTCAATGCCTTGTGGCAATATGAGAATGGCCGCGCAGATAGTTAAATGTCTTGCAGTGCTGTCAGGTATTGTTGGGCGGCACTGCAAACAATTGCTATGTCTCACTCATTATGAAGCCTCCGTAAATGCCTTATGGCAGTAAATAACCGCAAGCAAGCAGCAGTAATGGTTTAAAAATGAGCAAGTGGCATTAATTGTTAAAAATTAGGTATGCAGCTGTAAATGCCACAAACTTACCCAGATAAATTCATTAGTAAATATCTCTGTAGGCAGTTGTGAGTCTTACAGTTAGTCATGCATGCAGAAGCCAAACACTGTTAATTTATTTTAATTTAAAGTTATTTAGAGAAATGGTTCAGCAAATACATCCATTTCCTCGGTGCTCTTCTGCTCCTATTCTCTCATGAGAATGTGGAGAAGTGTGGCTCAATGGTTAGAGCGGCAGACTCTGATGCAAAAATCTGGCCTGGGACCAGGGTTCAATTCCTGCCTCAGTGGGTCTTGGGCTCAATTTCCTCGCACCTGATAATTCTCACATTGGTGCCTAATCTAATTCATGGGTCCCACTCTGTAACTCTGGGCAATAGCTTGCTTAATCTCCACAACGGCCCCACCAGCACTAGGATGCCTGGCTTCACCTTGAAAAGCCGGGAGGGATTCCACAGCAGTATGCGTACAGCGCCTTGAGACCCTAACGGGTGAGTAGTGTGCTATACAAGTATGAAGTTTATGTCCCGGGATACTGCACAGGCTCCCAGACTCCATTACACCAATCTAAACACAGTTTTCATGCTGGTGATACTACCATCCAGCATGAGAGGAGTGGTCTGAGCTGGCTGGTTTGGTGCGCACTAGAAGCAGGGAGTCTGTGCTTGTTCTCAACCTGGCTGTGCAAGACAGCTCGGGTTGGATAAATCTAAGTGTGCTTGTCAGTTTGGCCAACTGCCTAAGGCAGCTGGACAAACTGACATGCGCACTTGCAGTGCTCACCACTCCTCCTCCCTGCTGCTGTCCATCAGGATGCCCTGCCCCAACTTATGACTCGGTTTACCGGGCTCAGTGAAAAATAAAATGATAATACATTTGTTATTACTGTTTTATTTTTCTTGTTTTCATCTGCTGGTTCTCAGCAGTAGGGTGACACTCCTACGGCATAATAGAGGAGTCATCGCTAGTCATTTTCTAGGTGCATGCATGTGTGGTGTGCAAGGTCACAGCATGACAAAATCATCGTACCATAGTGCCTTTTTACGCTTATTTTCTTTAGCCGGGGAAGCTGTCCAGCATGGTTTGAAACTATTGGCATTGTGTCCAAAGGTGAGACCTATTGGCTTTGCCAGTAGAGGTGAACACGCAATTGAAAGCTTGAGCCATATGCCTGGCTTAGCTCAAAGTCCTCAGGTCCAAAATGAGTTGGAGTTGAATTTGGCTTCTGCCTGCCACCTGTGTTCTACTTATGGCACCAAGAATTCTTTAAAAAAATAATATTTGTGGTAAAATCGGTGAGTAAAATAGGTACCCATCTAGTGCCTGAATGGCACAATGTGAAATGAGAAAACCTAGGATTTTTCCAGTTTTAACCAAATGTTGTGTTCCTAAGCAACTGGTTTAATTCACTGTTCTTCTTTTTTCCTCATTTCATTTGATAGCACTTAGAAACAGGTAAAATACTAAATATGGGGGTGACTAATGAGTGATATGGCGCTCCTATTTCTATTAAATATAACAACAATTCTATTTTTAGTGCACGGTGCCAAATACTGGGGTTGCACCCTCCAACCTCCCCAAAAGAAGTAACAAAATGTCACCTATAATCAAATAAACGGTATTAGCACACATGCAATGATATAAAGAAAAAAGTATGATGACCAGTAAATATCATACTAATAAATTGCAAATTTTTTACAAATTCCAAATGAAATTTAATATAACAATTTTTTTACACACTTTAGAAAATTTAATCTAAACGATATGATGCATATAAAGTTAATAATATTCTTTTCATCCAATTATCATGATTTCCACATTGAAATAATATTTGTTTCCACACTGAAATATTCTTGCTTAATGATTGAACACATTAATCCCAAGAGTTCATCAAATTCCAAAATAAGTACAATCCAATTAATGGTAGAACGAATTAGTCCCAAAAATTCATAAAATTTCAAAATTAGTGCAATCCAATTCAAAGATTATCCATGAATGAGTTTCCATCCCATCGTCCCGTTGTCAAATGGTAGAACGAATTAGTCCCAAAAATTCATAAAATTCCAAAATTAGTGCAATCCAATTCAAAGATTATCCATGAATGAGTTTCCATCCCATCGTCCCGTTGTCAACACGTGTTTCATCCTGGGAGTACCCATGGATTTCTTCAGGACCTCCTACAACAGTATTATATATATGATCTTATAATGTTTATAATCACTTTTAATTACTGACATTTCAATCTATATAGGTGTATTGTGAGAACCCAATTGTTACCATTAAATTTCATCAAATTGCATGCTGCGTGTCTTGAATGATTATCAAAAAATTAAGTGAGTATACTCTTATAAGTGACTATAACCACTCCTGTGATAAAGCATATTTTAATTTTAAAGTGCTGTCCATACATGACCATTTCCCTCCAATACCTTATTTATCAATCTAGTGAGCTTGATCCATGCTGTGTTCATACCTTTAACTAATTGTTCCAATCGTCAAATTATTGATGTGTCCCTTGACTTCTATTCCGAATAAATCGTTCCTCAAATAAAAATATACAATTTAAAGTACTTTCTCATGTTTTCCACTTATTTGTATATCAAGAAATGTCTAGAATTCGGCTATATTTATCTGCTTACCGCTATCCTTCGTTAATTTTATGTTTATTTTTCTCTCGTTTATTAGCGTCGTCATGCGAGTACGCCCGACCAGCTTCCCGTATCTAGCAGCCGCGGCGCCTCGGCTGCCGGCATTAAATACATCAAACGGATATAAAAATAAACAACGGACTACAGCTTAGGAGCGTTTGTGTGTTTCCCTATTGATAGAAATAGATGAAAGACTCCCGCACTCAGCAGGTTTACATTATATCGGTGTTCTATGTCACTATTAAAATTAAAAGCTACCATCTTAATTTGCAAATATTAAACTATAAACTTCCTGAAACTGACCCTATTAATAATATTGAGTTATTTTAACTAGTGGCTACCTTTAGCCCCCGATTATTATTATATCATTATCAATTTATTATGTATGAAACCCTTTATAATCTATGTCATAATTTTAATAATACAATGTATCAGTAAATAGAATTAGACTTAATAGAATAATGTTATACATATATTATTATATATTATAGTATACCCTGACCTTATTCTGATAAATAGCATTGTCCAACTATTCATTATGTATCACCCAGGAAGTACTCCATTTCATAATCTGTGTTCAAACCCTGTTCTACAGCTCTAAGCTTCAAAATCCAATATGACTCCCTTCTCCTTAGGGATAATTCCCTATTCCCACCACGTGGGTTAACTGCACAATGTTCAAAACCAAAAAATTTAAACATTTTGTATTTAGCCTGTGCTTGGCAGATCTTCATATGTAACGCTATAGGGTAACGTTCATCTTCTAAATTAATTGCCCTCCAGTGTTCGGCAATTCTAACTTTTAGTGGACGTATCGTACTACCTATATAAATCTTATCACATTTACATATGATCATATATATCACAAATTTCGTATTACAATCAATATGTGACTTAATAGACACTAGGTTACCATAGTAATCCACAAATTCCTTCTTAGGCTGCCATGCCCATTTACATACTGTACATGCACCACATTTAAAAAAACCTAAATTACGCTTCCCTAACCAATCTAAATTCTTCCTCTCCAGTGGGTAACTTGGACTCAATATATTACTAAGGGTATACGAACACCTTCCTTGTGTCTGAGTTAACTAGACTATAATCTTGCTGCATATAATAATCTAGGCTACACATTGGGTGAACATTGACAAATGACTTACCTCCTAATTCACTAATGACATATATCATCAATTGTGTATTTGATGAATGCTTGCTTCTTTATTTTGTGTGCATTGCTTATTCGAAAATGCTGAGGCCTGGATTCCTAGCTTCCTGTATTGACTTAGTCCCTGGATAACATTAATTATAAAGTGGGGGTCCACAGAAGCTAAAAGGTTAAGAACCACTGGACTATTTTATTTTTTTGCATGAGTATTAGGGTATGGCTAATGTTGTATAAAAGGTGTTAAAATGTTGGGAGCCTGTAATATTTCAATATTAGTGATTAAGGAACTCCACTCAGGTGCTTTATGAAGAAAGTGCAAATGCCTTGCTTACACTGAGCTGCCACAAGATGCTCAAGTGCATAGCAGGTAAAGCATCTTGGAGGAGTTACAAGACTGCAGAGGCTGCGATCTGGCTATTTATGTCAGATCAGTAACAGTGCGTGCAGTGTGCAGACAGACAAGTGTCTCAGCATTTTAATGTTTTTATTTTCTATGTATTTAATGTATTTATTTTTGAAATTATATAGAGCGTACAAGACGCAACAGATCATCTGCGTCCTTTACGTGGTAGCAGTTACTATGAGTAGTTTGCATTTATTATTCAAAGGGGACTCCAAAGGAGACCTAGGGCCATATTTATACTTTTTGACGCAAAACTGCGCTAACGCAGTTTTGCGTCAAAAAAATTAGCGCCGGCTAACGCCATTCTGAAGCACCATGCGGGCGCCGTATTTATTCAATGACGTTAGCCAGCGTTAGCCGCCGGCGCTGCATGGTGTGCGTGAAAAAAAACGACGTACACCAGGCAGCCCCGGCGTAGGGGGATATGGAGCTTGGGCGCCAAAAAATGGGGCAAGTCAGGCTGAGGCAAATTTTTCGCCTCAACCCGATTTGCGCCATTTTTTACGACTCCCAACCCCCATGGAAATGACTCCTGTCTTAGCAAAGACAGGAGTCATGCCCCCTTGCCCAATGGCCATGCCCAGGGGACTTGTGTCCCCTGGGCATGGTCATTGGGCATAGTGGCATGTAGGGGGGCACAAATCAGGCCCCCCTATGCCACAAAAAAATAAAAACTTACCTGAACTTACCTTAATGTCCCTGGGATGGGTCCCTCCAGCCTTGGGTGTCCTCCTGGGGTGGGCAAGGGTGGCAGGGGGTGTCCCTGGGGTCTTGGGAGGGCACCTCTGGGCTCCTTCCGAGCCCACAGGTCCCTTAACGCCTGCCCTGACCAGGCGCTAAAAAACGGCGCAAAAGCAGCCGGATATCATTTTTTTTGACCCGCCCACTCCCGGGCGTGAATTTTGCCCGGGAGTGTAAATACGGCGCACATGCCTCGGAGTCAATTTTTTAGACGGGAACGCCTACCTTGCATATCATTAACGCAAAGTAGGTATCCATGCTAAAAAATTACGCAAACTCCATGGACTTTGGCGCTAGACGCGTCTAACACCAAAGTATAAATATGGAGTTAGTTTTGCGTCGGAATTGCGTCAAAAAAAACGACGCAATTCCGGCGCAAACAGAGTATAAATATGGCCCCAAGTGTGAGGCAGAGAAGTGCATTTTAAGCCCAGAGAGATACAAAAGAGCCCTTCAGTTTGGCATGCTACATCATAGGTCTCCACATCTCAAGATTAAAGGCCAGATTTAAGAAAAGTGGCCCTACATTATATGTAGGGCCACATTTCTTGCAGCCATTTGCGCCCCCCTACCGCCACCGTGTGTGCGCCGTGGAGCAGGGTTGGGGGCAATAGCATCGTATTTTTGATTTTATTGATGTACTGTTCAGGATTAGCGACAAAATGTATATAGGGGCCCTTTGAAAACAATGGCTTGCCCCCTTTTAACTACTACTCTGAGCAGGCGTGAAAAATGCAGAAAAAAATGACACGGAGAAATCTTTTAGATTTCTTTGCACCATGTTTTTTGGCCCCTAATGGGGGAACGCCCCCCTTGCATCCATTATGCCTGGCACAGGCATAATGTGGTGCAAGGGGTTACAAAGTGGCGCACTGCATGCACCACTTTGTAAGTTTGACTGTTATTTTTCTTTGCTGGGATCTGAGAATGGTTTGTGTGTTGAGGAAAAACTCAGCACTTTAAAAATTTCATATTTAACTTTTTCACCAGGCAAGGTTTAAATCGTACATTCGAATGGTTGGGGAATTTATTATTATCCCATCATCCTATCCAGTCAACATAGGTATCATGTATTTTTCAGGGAAGATGTATTAGTGAGCCTCAGCTCTCTACCCTTCCTCTTCTATGCGTATGTACTCATAGACCTCTGCAAATGTTGTTTTGACTTACAGGAATGATATTGTATGACCTTGTTCTTATACACAAATGCTGCAACAGTAGAAGGAACCAGCCTACATGCCTCACTGCTTTGTTAGATGTACAGTATTGTCTTATTTATTCCTTCATCATTTGATCAAGCCACTCCGTCTTCAGGCGTATATGTAGTTACCCTCTCAAAGTATCTTTACACATTTTCTCTCCCTCTGCAGCCACTGTCATTTGACAGTGTAGGTTTGATGACTTTTTGTTTCTGGCTCAGACCTTGAATCCATAATTGACCCATTGCACACCCATTTCTTGAGTAGAGCTTGGAATCCGTTTTGAAAAAATCCAACCAGATTTACTCCTGAGGGAAGCACAGAAATCTACCAAAATTGTAATAATTTGTTCACAATGAAAATGCAATGGTTGCTTAGGCGGAAGTCGACAAAATATGAATATGTCTAGCAAACTTAAATCATTACATAAAGAGGAATAAAACAATATGTCCTGTGTATTATTTGCAAGATATGCAGTCCTCTAAACTCTTAAATAGGCTACTCAGAAATTAAAACCATTGCCGGTGCCGTTTAGAAGTGATTTTTTGCAAGGCTACTTACCAACTAAAAAAATAAGCAGCTGCAATGTTGCAATTTCAAATGGTAGAAAAGACAGTACATTTTATTGTTGGTGAACTTTGTCTATGCAAAACATTGGAACTACAGATCCAGGATTTAACCTGTTAAGTGCATCTGTCGGACATTGGCCAGCAGTAGGTTGGTATAGAAAGAACCCTCTGGTGATTTCTTTATTTTATCTCTATCCCAGACTGCTCAAGAAGAGCTTTCCGAGGTGCATTTTACTTTAATGACAATCAGTGTAGAGGGCATTACAGTAAAGTGAAAGTAAAAGGAGCTTATGGGCTCCTTTTACTTTCACTGCATCAGTTCTCGGGGGACATATCTCAGCCCCCTGAGCACTCATTTTCCTGGAAGCGATATTGTTCGAAAGGCAAGAATCTCCCCTTTCCAATGGTATCTGTGTCTGGAGGCTCCCTGCTTGGGGATCATCACAGAAGAGTGATCCCGAAGCAGGGATCCACCATATAGGTACCAGTAATTTTGGGAGAATAGCCCCTTGGGCAAGGGGTTGTGATCCCAACACCCCCCCCAAAAAAAAAGGTTAGTCAGCATTTCTGCACCCATGGGGGATGGATGAGGTAAGTGCCCGCAGTCTGCCCCATGGATGAGATAAAGGTCCACTAGACACCAGGGTCAGCTTAAAAAAATAAAGAATCTGGAGTTGCCCACAATCGGCATGGCCATGCCCCCACCCAAAAAAGATAGACAATCTTTTTACCTCCAGGGATGCGGATGGGGTAATAACTCTCAATGTGCCTCCCAGGGGAGCCAAAACCCGAATAGACATCAGGGAACATTAATAAAACGAAAGATATAAGGGTGAGAGCCACCCACCATGAGCATGGTCATGCCTCACCCAAACAAAATCTAGTTACAGACTTTCTGCTCCCCTCGGGGGTGGATGGGGATTATTGCCCCCCATCTCCCCCTCCTCAGGCACCACAGGAACTTTATACAAAATAATATAGGAGTGGTGGCTGCCCATTATGGGCATGACCATCCCCACCCCAAAAACAAGGCAGACAGTTCTTCCTTGCCCTCCTGGGGTGCAGATGCAGTGATTACCCCCCAATGAGTCCCCTCCAGGGGGCAGAAAACAAAAAATTGTTTTTTTTTGCATATAGGGGTGAAGGCTGCCCAACAAAGCAGTCTCCATGCCCCCAGTGACAGTTTGAGGTAATTCCCCCCCATTCTGCCCCTGGGGGACAGAAAGACCACTAGAAATCAAAGACTGCTTATGCAATATTATTTGTAGGGGAGTGGCCTCCTAGAGCTCCCTCTTCTTGGAGCCCAATAGACATCCGCTCGCCCCCGGGGACGAATAGGGGTTTTCATTTTTTACAGATTTCTTGCACGCCGATGTTTGTATACTGTTTGATTTGCGGAAGAACAAAAGATGCTTATCTTGGAAGTACCAATGGCTTATGAGAAAGAACTAGATAAGTCAGTTTTGAGGCCAATTGTTTAGCCCCGAAGAAGTCCTATGGGAAAGGACGAAACGCGTTGGCTATTGCTGCTATGAATTTATGTACTATTGGATATGAAAAAAAAGAATAAAAAGAAGACTTGTATAATTTCAAATCAAAGAATTGGACATTTTATATTATTGGTGGTGGTGCACTACCATTGTTCTAAACAGTGGTTAACTAGTCGCAGTAGACTGGGTCCAAGTCACAATCTCAGGCCTAACTTGATGAAGTGCAGGCCGGCCTGAGTTCATCCAGATGAAAAGTACCTTTTAGCCTTGGCATCGAGAGGTGAAATTCTTTTGTTGAGCGAACTAGTTAGCATTGAGGAACTGTTGACGAGGAGCTGCAATGCAAGGTCCAGTATTGAGATGCATTGTGCAGCGGTGGACTCGATGACCATTAGTGAAGAGCGCTGCAGTGGGAGGTCCAGCACTGTTGTTGAAGAAGCCGGTGGGGCTTGCAGAGACTTGCAACTACATTGTGTCATTGTAGGGGACAGGATGCATCACCCTGGGCTGGTTTTGGTCTCGGGCTGTGTCTGATTCTAAGAACCTGCTGGGGCATGCATTTAAGATATACTGCATCATGCTGGGCTGGAGTCAATGGTGGGCTGTGTTGTGCTAAGTGGAAATGCCTCAACACCAAAGAAGCTTGTTATATCCCTGTGGCATGAACGGGGCCAGCCGACTGACCCTTGGAGATTCATTGGAGTCCTGGGACCACACAGACAGGGTGGATTCAGCAGGGCAGCAGAAAGCAACAGAAGAGTCCCGGTGTAGCAACAGAAGAACTTGGGAAACAAAGCAGCCCTTGGTCAGGAAGCAGGCCAGCAGGGCATATTTCACAGTCAGTCCTTTTTTCTGGCAGGGTCCGCAGGTCCAGAAGTGATCTGAATAATTTTTTGGGGAGATCCGCTTTGTATACTTAGTGCCTACTTTGAAGTGAAAGAAGCTTCCTTCATCCTCTCCCTACTGACGTGTTTGGAATTTCCTTCCTCCCTGTCCTAGATCCAGCTTGTCTAGGGGCACAAAAGACTATTTTGAATCCCTTTGTGAGTGTGCTGAGGCAGAGTCTTTGTTATGTGCAATTGTGGTAGGTGACAGCATCCCCCTGTCCTGACAGAGATGACCCATCCTGACACACTTATTCCACCTTTGCCTCACTGTCTGGAAGTAATACACAAAGATCAACTGCCAGCCACACCTGGTCACATGACCCAGGATATTGGCCGCAGACACCAAATAGTTGGGACAATAAAATGCCAACTTTCTAAAAGTACTGTAATAGAAAAGGGATATGGCCTCTTAAACAGCAAGGCTAGACCAATTAAACTACACAAAATAAACAAGACTGCAGTTAACATGGAAACAATATTATTTACAATGAAAAGGCAACACCATTGACCCCTCCCTTGCATTAATACATAACATTTATCCAGAACAATTTTAATTGAAAAATATTTATCACACACAGAAGAACAAATACAGAAGTGAACAATTACCTCAACAAACATTACTTACATCAAAAACATTTGACAATAATACACATTCAAGAACAAACAATGACAAAAAATAAAACTAATATTCAGCTCTTGCACCGATTTGAAAAAGAGGGAACTTGGAGCCCATCTCATTCGCAAAAGTTTAAGGTTCCTCCTTAAAGAGAAGAATAGTGTGGAGGCGCTAATTATGTCTTTATGGTAGCTCAAACAGGAATGATGTGCATTACAAAAAAACACTTTGAATTCTCCCTGAAGGCCTAATCTTCTTTAATAGCGCTCACCGCTGCTCCCTATTGTCGACATGTTTCAAACCCACATGATTCAAGGGTTCTCTTCAGGGCACAGAACACCGAAACACAACTGGTCAGGAGGAACTGCCATCTTGTGAATAACTTGCCACCAAAGCAGGGATCTCAGGATTCGAATAGAGTAAGAAACACTCCTTGACTTGCTGAACTGAAGTATAAATCAGTTTAATTGCTTGTCCTTCTGCTTTCTCATGATGCATTCAGACCGATGGTCTGTGGAATGTAAGTTGCTGTAGGTGGGTCTGGGGTTGTGGAGGGCTTTCTAGGTGTGCGTGAAGAGCTTGAAGAGGCATCTTTGGACGTGGAGAGCCCTGAGGTGAGGAATTATGCTGATTCTTTTGTGGAGGTTAAGGAGGAATACTGTTGCTGTATTCTGAATCGTCAGGAGGTGGTTCAGAACCCGTTTCATGGTTCATGCGTACAGCGCTTTGCAGTAGTCGAGTCAGCTGTAGATGAGGGCCTTGGTGACTGTCTTCCTGGTTGGTATGGAGATCCATCAGAATTTCTTGCAGAGCATGTGGAGGATGTGGAAGCAGGCAGAGGAGACAGCATTGATCTGTTGCTTCATGGTCAGTTGGGTGTCCTGGATAATTTTGAGGTTGCGTGCATGACTGGTGGGGGTGGGTGGGGTTTCAAGAGCAGTAGGCCACCACATGTCATCCCAGCGAGAGGACTTGTTCCCGAAGATGAGGACCTCTGTTTTGTCTGAACAGAAGTCAATAACCTGGGGTTGGTCACGTTGGACCAGGACAAAGTTCATGCTGCCCACAATGAAGTTCAGGCAAGATACAGGTCCATGTTAGTCCCACAGAGGTTTTACCTTCTGACTTTGATGCAAGATGGTACAGTGTGATCCTGCAGAGCTCTGCATCACCCTGTGTCACAATGCATTATGCTGAGTTGGATCTGGTAAGGCTCTTAGTCTGGAGATGCATGGCTCTGTGTCTGCATTAAGTCTGCTGAAGATGCCAATCAGGAGCTGAGCAGTGTTACGATGTGATACTCTGCATCACACTGCATCGCTCTGAGCAGGATCGAGTGAAGTTACCAATAAGGAGCTTCACAGTGCTACAATGCAAGGTTCTGTGTCAGACCCGGTGAAGTTGCCTATCATGACTTGTGACCACTGTGAAGCTTACAGGCATATAAGGAGACATCACCAATCATAAGGAGCATAGTGATTTGATGCGAGGCCCTGCATTACCCTGCTGAGCTCTGCTTAGGACATAGTGGAATGTTCAAGTAGCAGGTAGTAGTACACTCTCAATCAATCAATCAATCAGTAATTTGTTAAGCGCGCTACTCACCTGGCAGGGTCTCAAGGAGGGGGTGCTACTGCTCGAAGAGCCAGGTCTTGAGGTGCTTCCTGAAGGTCAGGAGGTCCTGGCTCAGACATAGGTTGACTGGGAGGGAGTTCCAGGCTTTGGCGGGAAAGGTGGGAGAAGGATCTATTGCCAGATGTGGTGTGGTAAAAGTGGGCAACAGTAGCAAGGGCGAGGCTGGCGGAGCGGAGTTGGCGTGTAGGGATGTGGAAGTTGAGGCGGTCGTTGAGATAGGCCGGTCCAGTTTCATGGAGAGCTTTGTGAGCGTGGATCAGGAGCTTGAAGATGATCCTTTTGTTGACGGGGAGCCAGTGGAGATCTCTGAGGTGGGCTGAGATGTGTTTGTGGTGAGGGAGGTTGAGGATGAGTCATGCAGAGGCGTTCTGGATGCGCTGGAGTTTCTTCTGGAGCTTGGCCGTTATTCCCGCATAGGGGGCGTTGCCATAGTCCAGTCTACTGCTGACGAGGGCGGGTGTGACAGTTTTTCTGGTATCAATGGGGATCCATCTGAAGGTCTTGTGGAGCATGCGAAGGGTGTTGTAGCATGAGGATGTGATGGCGTTGCCCTGCTGGGTCATGGAGAGAGAAGCGTCCAGTATGGGTAGTGGGCTTTGGAGCCGACCCCAGGGTGACAGGCCACCAGGAGTCATCCCATGCTGATCTGCTGGGGCCAAAGATGATGATCTCAGTTTTCTCTGAGTTTAGCTTGAGGCGGCTTTTCTTCATCCAGTTGGCAATGGCGTGGAGGTTGATCTTAGCATTTGCGGGGTCTTGGTGAGAGAGAGGATGAGCTGTGTGTCATCTGCGTAGGAGATGATGTTGAGGCCGTGGGATCGGACAATGTTGGCGAGCGGAGCCATGTAGACATTGAAGAGGGTGGGGCTGAGTGAGGATCCCTGGGGAACTCCACATATGGTCTTGGTGGCCTTGGACAGGAACGGGGGAAGGCGGACTCTCTGGATTCTTCGAGAGAGGAAGGAGGTGAGCCAGTATAGGGCTCTGGGATGAATTCCGGCGTCGGAAAGGCGTGTGCGAAGGGTGTGGTGGCAGACGGTGTCGAAAGCTGCAAAAAGGTCAAGGAGCATGAGGGCGACGGATTCTCCTCTGTCGAGTCTGCTCCTAATGTTATCGGTGCAGGCGATAAGGGCGGTCTCCTGCTGTGGTTCTTGCAGAAGCCTGACTGGGAGACGTCAAGAAGGCTGTTGTCTTCCAGGAAGCGGGATAGCTGGTTGTTGACTATCTTTTCGATGACCTTCGCAGGATATGGGAGAAGGGAGATGGGTCAGTAGTTTTTGAGGTCTTCTGGGTCAGCATTGGATTTTTTGAGCAGGTCGTTGACTTTGGTGTGTTTCCAGCTCTCTGGGAAGACGGCGGTCTCGAAGGAGATGTTGATGATGGTTCAGAGCTGGGGAGCGATGATTTGGCTGGCTTTATTGAAGATGTGGTGAGAGCAGGGGTCAGCAGGAGAGCCAGAGTAGATGGTGCTCATAGTCTTGGTGGTTTCCTGGTCATCGTTGGGGGTCCAGGCGTTCAGGACGCTGGTGTGGCAGGGTGCGTTGGAGTCGACCTTGGCTGTGGTGGAGGTGGGGGGCAGTGGTGCGAAGCTTTCATGGATGTCGATGATCTTATTGTGAAAGAAGATGGAGAGGGAGTCGCAGAGATCTTGTGAGTGGGGTGGGTCAGCGGAGCAGGCCTTGGGGTTGGTTAGTTCCTTGATGATGCTGAAGAGCTACTTGCTATTGTGTGCGTTGTTGTCAATTTGTTTGTTGTAAAAAGATCTTTTGGTGGCTCGGATGAGCTGGTGATGTTTGCGTATGGCTGATTTGAGAGCAGCATGGTTGTTTTCTGAATGTTCTTGTCGCCAGATCTTCTCGGCTTTCCGGCATTCACGTTTGGATGCCTGAAGGTCTGGGGTGAACCAGGGAGCTTTCTTGTTGGCGGTTTTCTTGAGTGGGGGGAGGGTGTTGTCACAGTCGTTGAGCCATGATTTGAGGGCGGTGGTGTTGGGGTTGTTGGTTTTGGGTAGTAGGGCGTGAGCGAGGTTGGAGATCAATTGGTCCTTGGAAATCTTGTTCCACTTGTGGTGAGGGATCCGATGCTGTTGGTGATGGGTGGTGGGCTTATGGAAGGAAAAATTAACACAGCGGTGGTTGGTCCAATGGTGTTCGGTGGTGTGAGTGAAGTTAGTGTGGTTGCTGGAGGAGAAGATGGCGTTGAGTGTGTGACTGGCTGAGTGGGTGGGTGGGTGAGGTGACCAGTTGCTTGAGGCCAATGTTGTCCAGGTTGTCCAGTAGCACTGAGGAGTTGCAGTCACCGGTGTTCTCCAGGTGGAAGTTCAGGTCACAGAGGAGAATGTAGTCTGTGGAGGCGTTGGCGTGGGTGCTGATGGTGTCGGCAATGGCTTCGCAGAATTGTGGGCGGGGGCCCAGGGTTCTGTAGATGAGGGTTCCTTTTAGGGTGGTGTTGGCATTAAAGTATATCTGGAAATGCTGGTGTTCTGCAGTATCTAGTGCCCCGTGGGTGTCGGTTGCGATCCTGTTGGAGTTTCTGTGGACAATGGGGATTCCTACTCCTGGTTTGTTGGTACGGTCTTTTCGGGTGATCTTGTAGCCCTTAGGCATAGCTATGGCGATGTCCAGTTCCGATGAGGGTTTCATCCAGGTTTCGGTGAGGAAGGCGATGTCAGGGGAGGTAGATGTGAGCAGGTCCCAGAGTTCGATGGCGTGCTTCTGGACGGAGCGGGTGTTGAGGAGGGTGCAGCTGATGAGGTTGGGCTCGGCGGCATTGTTGTGATGCTTGGTGGCTTGAACGTAGGTGAAGTGGCACAAGCGGCAAGAACGGGTAGACTGGGGCAGATTAAAGCAAAGCAGAAACGGGCAGAAACAGGCAGAGACAGGAATAAACAGGCAAAAAGGCAAAAGCAGAAAACGGCACACAAGTACAAAAAACAGATGACAAGACAACCACACAAGATTTAAATAGAAAGAGTACACTGTTCCAATGTAAATATATGCAGGGCAAAGAGATGTCAGTATTTTCAGGAGAGCCCTCAAACATCCACTAGGATGCTGAGCTTCATCATTGGGCAGTCTCCTCGTCAGACTGGTACAGCAATGTCTGGTGAACCACCCCGATAAGGTGGTGGTACTCAACCGAAGATAGTGTAGCAGATATGGTTCGATCTGCGGAAAAAACTGACTATTTAGGGAAAAGAGGAGAGATAAATGGATTAAAATTGGCTCTGAGCCTTAAGCATCATAATTTAATGGCTCAGGAAAAGGATCAGGCCAAGATTAAAAAAGGAGGGGAGTAAAAATAGGGAATAATGTCCCCCTGTACTCCAAGAAAGGAAAAAGGTAGTATACCTAGTCCTAACTTACTCAGGTCAACATGCTTCGCGCCTCTCTGGGCAAAAGTTAATCCCTTGGCGCTTCATCAGGACCGTGATAGCTACTTCTCCTATTTTATCTATAAACAAATAAGTGCTGGAAAGTCACTTACTGAACGAGGACTACTTGTCACCGTCAATTGGTCAATAGGTCACCCGACCAACAGTAGAGAATAGGCATCCTAGGTACATGCAAGCCTCAAACTAAAGGAGAGTTATTGCTTCTCTCTCTGGTCTCTCATGATACCTGCCCGGAGTCACGTGCCTGTAGCAAGATAACAAGACCAACACACGATACTTACATCTACCACTAGAAACCTGCAGGTGGTGGAGGGCCTCTAACTCGCGGCAGCAGTGAGGGCGGGGTTAGGAACACAAGGGCAGTCTAGGGGAGCTGCTCGGCGTGCAGAGTGGTTCCTGGCCTTAAGTCAGGTCAGGGGTCACTCTCAGTTTACCCAAGGGTCTAGGACCTTTAGGACAGCACTTTTGGGCCAGAAATCACTCTCAGAGAAGCCAGCAGAGGGGTCCAAGTTAGGTCCAGCTGGATTTGGTCAGGTGGAAAGCAGGGAAGGCCTGTGGAAGTTTGTTATATTCATGTAGCTCAAACAGGGGGCTAGCCAACTGAGGCGTGGAGTCACTTCTGGGGTCCTGGGATCAAGGCAGCCATGTCCAGTCTTCCTTCTTTAAACAGCTGGGCATGCCTTCTTCTAAATCTTCTCAGATCCACAAGTCTTCCAATTTCAGGTTCTGGGGTTGCTGCTTTCATGCCCAGTCCCCCTATACTCCAACTCCAAACAGGTTGTGGTCAGTTCTTCCCTTTCCCCTGGGTCTGGCTCCAGCCTGGCAAGTAAAACTAAAGTGAGGAAGGTCTAGGTCGGTATTGCATTTGGCACTGATAGGGCAGGCATCATTGGCATCCTGAAAAGTCCAGAAAGGGATGGTACAGTCTAAGGTCTTTCCTTTGAAGCTCAGGAAGGGTCAGAGTGCACGCCACAAAGGCCATCTTACTCAGGAGAGAAACACCCTCCCCTAAATCCAAGGACCTTTTGTCCATTATCTCACAAAATAGCCAATAACATTCATGTGACCCTGGAGATAGGCAGGAAGGCACACTTGGCTTATGCAGAAAAATGGCAAGTTTCCAAAAGCGGCATTTCAGAATAGTAATTGTAAAATCCAACTCATCAATAAAGAGGAATTTAAATTGGGATAAAAATGAGAGTGGGAAAAGTATTCTTCTAGCTGTTTGCAAACTGAATTTAGCTCTTACTAAATGTGATAAGGTTAACCTGGGGTAAGGGAGCCACACAGCTAAGATACCCCTTGCTCACATGCTTGGTCACTTGGCTCAAGTGAAGTTAGTGTGGTTGCTGGAGGAGAAGATGGCGTTGAGTGTGTGACTGGCTGAGTGGGTGGGTGGGTGAGGTGACCAGTTGCTTGAGGCCAATGTTGTCCAGGTTGTCCAGTAGCACTGAGGAGTTGCAGTCACTGGTGTTCTCCAGGTGGAAGTTCAGGTCACAGAGGAGCATGTAGTCTGTGGAGGCGTTGGCGTGGGTGCTGATGGTGTCGGCAATGGCTTCGCAGAATTGTGGGCGGGGGCCCAGGGTTCTGTAGATGAGGGTTCCTTTTAGGGTGGTGTTGGCATTAAAGTATATCTGGAAATGCTGGTGTTCTGCAGTATCTAGTGCCCCGTGGGTGTCGGTTGCGATCCTGTTGGAGTTTCTGTGGACAATGGGGATTCCTACTCCTGGTTTGTTGGTACGGTCTTTTGGGGTGATCTTGTAGCCCTTAGGCATAGCTATGGCGATGTCCAGTTCCGATGAGGGTTTCATCCAGGTTTCGGTGAGGAAGGCGATGTCAGGGGAGGTAGATGTGAGCAGGTCCCAGAGTTCGATGGCGTGCTTCTGGACGGAGCGGGTGTTGAGGAGGGTGCAGCTGATGAGGTTGGGCTGGGCGGCATTGTTGTGATGCTTGGTGGCTTGAACGTAGGTGAAGTGGCACAAGCGGCAAGAACGGGTAGACTGGGGCAGATTAAAGCAAAGCAGAAACGGGCAGAAACAGGCAGAGACAGGAATAAACAGGCAAAAAGGCAAAAGCAGAAAACTGGCACACAAGTACAAAAAACAGATGACAAGACAACCACACAAGATTTAAATAGAAAGAGTACACTGTTCCAATGTAAATATATGCAGGGCAAAGAGATGTCAGTATTTTCAGGAGAGCCCTCAAACATCCACTAGGATGCTGAGCTTCATCATTGGGCAGTCTCCTCGTCAGACTGGTACAGCAATGTCTGGTGGACCACCCCGATAAGGTGGTGGTACTCAACCGAAGATAGTGTAGCAGATATGGTTCGATCTGCGGAAAAAACTGACTATTTAGGGAAAAGAGGAGAGATAAATGGATTAAAATTGGCTCTGAGCCTTAAGCATCATAATTTAATGGCTCAGGAAAAGGATCAGGCCAAGATTAAAAAAGGAGGGGAGTAAAAATAGGGAATAATGTCCCCCTGTACTCCAAGAAAGGAAAAAGGTAGTATACCTAGTCCTAACTTACTCAGGTCAACATGCTTCGCGCCTCTCTGGGCAAAAGTTAATCCCTTGGCGCTTCATCAGGACCGTGATAGCTACTTCTCCTATTTTATCTATAAACAAATAAGTGCTGGAAAGTCACTTACTGAACGAGGACTACTTGTCACCGTCAATTGGTCAATAGGTCACCCGACCCACAGTAGAGAATAGGCATCCTAGGTACATGCAAGCCTCAAACTAAAGGAGAGTTATTGCTTCTCTCTCTGGTCTCTCATGATACCTGCCCGGAGTCACGTGCCTGTAGCAAGATAACAAGACCAACACACGATACTTACATCTACCACTAGAAACCTGCAGGTGGTGGAGGGCCTCTAACTCGCGGTAGCAGTGAGGGCGGGGTTAGGAACTCAAGGGCAGTCTAGGGGAGCTGCTCGGCGTGCAGAGTGGTTCCTGGCCTTAAGTCAGGTCAGGGGTCACTCTCAGTTTACCCAAGGGTCTAGGACCTTTAGGACAGCACTTTTGGGCCAGAAATCACTCTCAGAGAAGCCAGGAGAGGGGTCCAAGTTAGGTCCAGCTGGATTTGGTCAGGTGGAAAGCAGGGAAGGCCTGTGGAAGTTTGTTATATTCATGTAGCTCAAACAGGGGGCTAGCCAACTGAGGCGTGGAGTCACTTCTGGGGTCCTGGGATCAAGGCAGCCATGTCCAGTCTTCCTTCTTTAAACAGCTGGGCATGCCTTCTTCTAAATCTTCTCAGATCCAGAAGTCTTCCAATTTCAGGTTCTGGGGTTGCTGCTTTCATGCCCAGTCCCCCTATACTCCAACTCCAAACAGGTTGTGGTCAGTTCTTCCCTTTCCCCTGGGTCTGGCTCCAGCCTGGCAAGTAAAACTAAAGTGAGGAAGGTCTAGGTCGGTATTGCATTTGGCACTGATAGGGCAGGCATCATTGGCATCCTGAAAAGTCCAGAAGGGGATGGTACAGTCTAAGGTCTTTCCTTTGAAGCTCAGGAAGGGTCAGAGTGCACGCCACAAAGGCCATCTTACTCAGGAGAGAAACACCCTCCCCTAAATCCAAGGACCTTTTGTCCATTATCTCACAAAAGAGCCAATAACATTCATGTGACCCTGGAGATAGGCAGGAAGGCACACTTGGCTTATGCAGAAAAATGGCAAGTTTCCAAAAGCGGCATTTCAGAATAGTAATTGTAAAATCCAACTCATCAATAAAGAGGAATTTAAATTGGGATAAAAATGAGAGTGGGAAAAGTATTCTTCTAGCTGTTTGCAAACTGAATTTAGCTCTTACTAAATGTGATAAGGTTAACCTGGGGTAAGGGAGCCACACAGCTAAGATACCCCTTGCTCACATGCTTGGTCACTTGGCTCAACCAGGTAAGCTTATCTCAGAGGCAATGTGTTATGTATTTGTACACACACACACACAGTAACACAGATAAACACAACAAAAGTATTCTGCAGCAGTTTAGAGAAATAGCCAATATGTATCTGAGTAAAACAAGAACAAAATGACAAAAATCCAACATACTCAAGTAAAGATAAAAATGTTCAAAGATGAAATCCTAGAATATCTCTTAGAAACACAATAGCTACAACTGGGGCTGTCACAGCATCTTGATGAAGTCACTTCCAACAGTCCGATGCCACTCGTGAGGGAGTGGCACCGACCCCAGGGACAGTACCTTCGAAGACGATGAGGAAACAAAAACGTTGCACATTGTCAATGAGTTGTCGCTGGAGCCTTTGCAGTGTTGATTCCTTACTGCTACCGTGGAGGAGAGGTTTTAGTTCCTTACTGCTAGGCAGGGGAGGTGAGGCATTGGTTCCTTATGGTTGGAGGGTAGGTGATGTGGCATCAGTTGCGAGGTATCGGTTCCTTACGACAACGCGGGGTCTATGAATCCAGCAGGTTAAGATGTTAGGCGTTGACTTTGCGATGTCGTGATCACACCACGGTGCAACAGGTGCTTCGGTTGAGTTGGAGTCGGGTGTCATGGACGTCAGTGACATAGTACTCAGAACTCTCGCTGTGGCAGGAGTTGAGAGGTGCTGCACTGACACCGGGCCTGTGTTGCAGGTCGTTGCACTCATGACTCCTGTGTAGGCAGCAGCAGCACAGAGTCGAAGAGTGACACCGGTTCCGAAGTCACTGTGGAGTAGATGTGCTTAGGCCCGTATTTATGCTCCTGTTGCGCTGAATTTGCATCATTTTTTTACGCAAACTTGGTGCAAACCTAACTCCGTATTTATATTTTGATGATAGACATGTCAAACGTAAACCTATAGGAGTTTGCACCATTTTTTGGATACTTGCACCTACCTTGCATCAATGAGATGCAAGGTAGGCATTCCCATCTAAAAAACATGGTGCAATCCCATAGCCCCATGTTGATCCCCTGTGCTAAAATGACGCACAGGTGGGAGGAGAGGCTTAATAATGGTGCTAAGCTTGCTTTGCACCATTATTTAATGCCTGGGTGAGGCCAGGCGATAGGGGACCTGAGGAACCATTTCCATGATTAAACCCCAAGCCCCAGGAACATCGCCACCCCCTACCAGAGGGACACCAAAGGATGTGGGACCCCATCCCAGGTAAGTCTAGGTAAGGATTTTTTTGTTTTGTTATTTTTTTTGCCATAGGGTGCCCTAACTTGGGGTCCCCTGCATGGCACAGGGTGCAATGGCCATGCCTAGGGAATATTTGTCCCCTATGCTGGCCATTGGGGTGGTGGGCATGACTCCTGTCTTTCCTAAGACATGAGTCATGTTTTTGGTGGTTGTGAGCCAGAAAAATGGCACTAGCCTGGTTAGGGGCATTTTTTTTGCCTCTAACCAGGCTAGCTTCAATTTCTGATGCACAACCCCGTCCTTCCCTACCGCCACTCCCACCCGGCTAGAGTCTTCTTCTAAGATTCTAGCCGAAGTTTAGCACCGGCCTGCGCCCTTCAATAAATACAATGCCCGGCTCGAATTGTTAAATGATGCAAGCCAGCGCTAAACTTTTCGCCGCTAAACTGTGTTAGTGCAGGTTTGTGGCAAAATGGAAAAATATGAGCGTAGGTTTCTTCTTAGTTGCACCAGAGTTCACTTGAAAGGACCCAGGAGCTGGATTTTCCACCATTTGGCAAGTCACAACTCTCTGCAAGAGAGCCCCGGCACAGGCAGTGAAGTCTTGGATGGCCCTGAGACTTCTTAAAAGGAGGCAAGCTTAGTTCACGCCCTTGGAGAACACTGGAATGAGGATGTAGAAAGCCAAGTCCAGTCCTTTCTCTCCCACGACAGAAGCAATAAGCAGCAGGCCAGCGCAACAAAGCAGCAGGCAGAGTGGCAGCCCCTTCTACAGCATCCAGCTCTTCTTCCTGGCAGATTGTCCTCATTCCAGAAGTGTTCTAACTATGTGATGTCAGAAGTCCAGTACTTATACCCACTTCTGTCATTGAAGTAGGTAAACTACAAAGAGATGTCTTTGTAGTGCACAAAACCCTGCCTTTAACTGCCCTGGCCCCAGACACACTCCTCGGGGTTGGATACTGCTTTACACTTAAAAGTTATTTCAAGGCAATCCTCAATGTTACCCTATCAGAGAGACAGGTCTTGCAATAGTGAAAACTGAATTGGGCAGTATTTCACTATCAGGGCATATAAAATACACCAGTAAATGCCCCACCTTTAGAATACACTGCAACCTGCCCATGGGGCTGCCTTGAACCTACTTTAGGGGTGACACATTTAGTTAAAGGGGAGGTTTGGGCATGGCAAGTGGCAGGTCTGAAACATGTTTACAGGGCTACTGGTGTGGGTGGCACAATCGATGCTGCAGGCCCACTAGTAGCATTTGATTAACAAGGCCGGGGCACACATGATGCATTATACTAGGGACTTACTAGTAAACCAAATATGCCAATCATGGATAAAACAATCACCAGTATAATTTAGACAGAGAGCACATGGACTCTAGCACTGGTCAGCAGTGGTAAAAAAAAGCCCAAAGTACTAAAGCCAGCAAAAACAATATTCAGTACAGGATCAAAAACAGGTGGCCAGAAGAAAAAAGACAGTGAAAATCACCACAAGAGCTGAGAGGACACATGTACCCCGAGCTGAAAGTGAGGAGAACTACCAAACCTCTTGAAAGTTCTCATCATTAAAGCAGAAGAACCTGAAAAGGCCATCACCATTGGTGGGCTCTTTTCCAGGGTGGTGTTCTACCGTAAACTCCATTCCCTGTAGGGAGATGGATAACCTCAACAATTTAGGATTCTTCCCACCTCCTCTACATTAACCATATGAGGGGCCTGTCGTCTGTCTGAACCCGCTCTGAACCCGGAAGTGAGTCCCAAGCAAGTACGTTCTTAGCTTCTTCAGTATCCAGACCAC
Organism: Pleurodeles waltl; assembly: GCF_031143425.1. Lineage (NCBI taxonomy): Eukaryota > Metazoa > Chordata > Amphibia > Caudata > Salamandridae > Pleurodeles > Pleurodeles waltl. The sequence continues at coordinate 1,849,741,412 of NC_090440.1, forward strand.
AGCAAAGGCCTCTCTTTCAATTGTGTTCCACCTCTGTTTCCTGGGAAGTAACCTATTAATGAAGGCTAGAGGTTGATCTAGGTCCTCTTCATTTAACTGTGAATACATGCCCCCCATTCTATGCTCTGAGGCATCTGTCTGCACCACAAATTCCTTGGTAAAGTCAGGAGCCTTGAGCATGAGTGCTGTTCACATGTCCTCCTTCATGGTCTCCAACGCAGCCCGGCATGCCTCTGTCCAAATCACCTAATGTGGTTGTTTTTTTGAATTCAGCTCTGTCAAGGGAGCAACATTGGTGTCATATCCCTTGAAAATCTCCTCTAGTATCTGGTAAAACCTAAAAAGGCTCTCACCTCTGCCTGGGTCTTAGGGGGTGCTCAAGCCAGAATGGTATAATTCTTGTGATGTAGCGGTGCCACCTGGCTGCTCCCTATATAGTATCCCAAGTACAACACATATCCCTGTCCTATCCAACACTTTCTGGCCTTGATAGTGAGGCCTACATTCTGCAGGGCCCCCAGGGACCTCCTGGAGGTGGTGGAAGTGGTCCTCCCAGCTAGAGCTGAAGACAGCATAGGCCGAACTGAAGTTCTCCAACCCAGCCAGAACATGATTTACCAGCCTCTGGAATGTGACAGAGGCATTCTTCAATCCAAAGGGCATAACATGGAACTGATAAAGCCCTTCTGGCATTGAGAATGCATACCTCTCTTTCGCCCCCTCATCAAGGCAATCTGCCATTACCCAGATGTTAGATTAAACGTGCTGAGGAACTTGGCAGCTCTCAACAGGTTAATGAGCTCATCAGCTCAGGGGATGGGGTGTGCATCAGTCTTGGTGATGGTATTGAGCCCACGGTAGTCAACACGGAACCTCAGTTCAAAGGTGACACTGGGTGGAAGAGCATTGGGGAATAAAACAGGATCAAGGACTGTTAGAGTGCTCCATCACCGCTAACTCCAGCATGTTAGAGACTTCCTTTTTGATGCGGTTCCTCACTCTTGTGCTTAACAGACTGGCTATCCCCAGTGTCAATGTCATGGGCATACTATTGGGTGACTCCAGGGGTGAGTGAGAACATGGAGGTGAACTGCCCTTGTAACTGGTGGCAGTCCATCTGCTGTTCTATTGTCTGAGTTGGGGAGAGGCTCACACTCCACACTGACCCATCCTACTCTTTGGAAGACAGGAGGTTGGGGAGAGGTTCACTCTCCTCTTCCACCCCATCATCTTTGACCAAGAGCATGGTCAACTGAGACCTCTCAAAGTGCAGCTTGAAGCGGTTCACATGCAGAACCCTTAAAGAGTTCCTAGGGGTTTGCAAGTCCACCAAATAGGTGAAATTTCTCTTGCGCTCTTTAACTTCAAATGGCCCAGACCAACAGTCTTGCAGAACATGGGGCTCTACCAAGGCCATCACCCACACTTTCTGGTCAGGCTGAAAGTGAACCAGAGTGGTATTCTGGTATACCAGCATTTTATGTCCTCCTGGTTAGCTTCCAGATTCTCCTGGGTGAATTTGTGGAAGTGGGCTGTATGGTTCTTGAAAGGTGAGCATGTAACTGAATACATCCTGGAAGAGCTTGTTAGGAGCTTTCTCCCAGCTCTCCTTCACCAAACTGAGAGGCCCTTTCACAGGGTGCTCATATAGAAGCTCAAAAGGGCTGAAGCCAAACCCCCTTTTGCTGTACTTCCCTGTAGGCAAACAATAGGCATGATAACAGGACATTCCACGTATGCCTCATGGGTTCTGAGAGACCCATAATCATGCCCCTCAGGGTACAGTTGAACTCCTCAACCAACCCATTCCTTTGGTGGTGGTAACATAGGGTGAACTAGCAGGTAACACCACACTCCTTCCACTTGGCTTTCATGCACATCAGCATGAAATTGATACCTCAGTCAGGTACCACCTCCTTGGGGAAACTTAAATGGATGAAGATCCCCAAAAGTACCCTTGGCATGTTGGGTACAGTCACTGCCCTCAGAGGGATAACTTTCGGATAACAGGTGCCATGGTCCACCATTATCAGGATAAACCTGTTGCCCATGGCTGTTTTGGGATCCAGAGGCCCGACAATGTCAAAGCCCATCCACTAAAAAGGGGTGTTCACAACAGAAAACTGTTGAAGAGGAGCTTTGCACCTCTTCCCAGATTTGCCACTCACCTGGCAGGTCCAGCTAAACACATCTAGGTCTTCCTTGTTTGGGGGCAACAGAAGTGGGTGACAAGCCTGTCAAAGGTCTTGTTGTGCCCTAAGTGACTTGCCAGTGGCACATCATGAGCCAGAACCAGCAGTAAGGCTCTGAAACACTGTGGTACCACCAGAACACAGGCAGTGCCAGGCTTAGCAACCTTAATCTCACTATACAGGAGATCATTCTCCCACTAGATCAAGTGAGGTCCAGAGGTGTCAGCAGCTGCCTGGGTTTTGGCCTGTTTCTGAAGATCCTCAAGAGTGGGGCACCCTTTCTGCGCTGTGCAGAACTCCTCCCTGGTGGGGCCTCCTTCACATTACCAATATGTCAGCTCTGGTAGATACCCCAGTTCATATACTTCCTCAACTGTAGGTTCTGGGGTGTCCTACTCGGGAAACATCCTTTTTTACGACTTTTTTTTTCCGAAGGTCGTGGTTAACGAAAGCGCAACAACGCTTTTTTTAACCACGACTTCGGTTTTTTGTGTCTTAACTACGTATGTTCTGAACAACGAACATGCGTGGTTAAGGTACAAAGAAGGGACTTGGCGAAGGTAAGTGTGGGTTTAGGTTTTGGGGAGGGGGTGGGGGGTCAGGGGGTTTTAGGTTTTGGGGTGGGGTGGGGTGGGGTTGTGGGGGTGGTGCGTTTTTGGTTTTGGGGAGTGGGTGGGGGGTCAGAGGGTTTTAGGTTTTGGGGTGGGGTTGGGCGTTTTTGGTTTTGGGGAGTGGGCGGGGGGTCAGGGGGTTTTAGGTTTTGGGGTGGGTTTGGGGGGGTGGGGCGTTTTTGGTTTTGGGGAGTGGGTGGGGGGTCAGGGGGTTTTAGGTTTTGGGGTGGTGTTGGGGGGGTGGGGTGAGGGATGTGGGGTGAATGGTGCCTATTGCTAATGATTTTATCAGGAATGCCTTTACAACGAAATATCATTATTAAGGCATTCGTGGTAAAATCATTAGTAGTAGCAACGAGGTCGGTGTTCCGACCTCGTTGTTAAGGCAGTAGTTTTTTTTGCAGTCGTTGTTTCATCGTACAGTCGTCCTACTCAGGTTCATCTTCCTCCTAGACCATCTTAATCTCAGTAGTAGGTCTGCTATTCCCCTTGCCCGTCCTCCTCTTGGCAGGAATCTGGGCCACTGTTTCAAATCCCTCTGATCACCCTCTCTGCTGGCCATGGGCCTTGTGGTCATGCACACCCACCCTGACATTCCTAACATTTTAAAGTGCAACCTCAGCTCCACCTCCCTCCAGACGGCATGCTCCAGGTCACTCACTAGCAGACAGTAAAAAAGCATGGATGGACTCCCTCATGGAACCTGAGACTTCCCCATTCAAAGGGAACGTGATCTTCCAAACGTTGGTGCTCTCTGTTGTCTGCTACAATGTAGTGGACCACGTTAGGGATAACCTGCTCCTCTGACACCAGATGACAGTAGATAGTTGTCATGCTGGATGCTGTGTCTCTCAGAGCCTCCACCCTTCTACCATTGATGGTCACCCACTGCCTGTACTTTTTAGTGTTGTCAGGAATGAGGGTTCTCTGGACCACCTCACCCTCACACAGGAAGACTACGGTTAACTCAGCTTGCTCCCCACCACTAGCTGGGGCCAACTCTTCCCCAAGCGATATACTGGCCACCCCTAATGTCTGTCCACTGGTGCACTTGGGAATCCCCCTGAAATGCCCCTACTAATTACAGGTGAAACACTTTAGGGGTCCCCTCCATGCAGGCTTTCCTAAAGGGAACCAACTCTGCTTCTCAATAGGGTGTTGGAAATCTTTACTCTGGGAAGAGAACTAGCTTGGGGGCCTTTTGAGAACTCCTTACTTTGACCCTTGTCCTCCCTCCTTCTTCTGCTAGTGACCCTTCCCATCCTTTGCTAAGTATTCCACATGCAATTTCTTTTGGACTCTGGTCCTGAGCCAGCTGTCCACCTCCTTGGCAAGCTTCCTGGGATCAGTAAGTTTGCTGTCAATCAAGTGCTGGCACAGATCTGGAAAATATTGACTAGATAAGTGCTCCAATGCAATCAAATTGTACAGCCCCTGATAGTCTGTTACCTTGCTTCCCTTCACCCAAACATGTAGTGCTTTGCAAAAGGAATCAACTTACTCTACCCAAGTTTGAGAACCAAGTTTAGTATTTTCCCCAAAGCTTTACCTAGCAACTTTCAGAGGTGAGATCATACCTCCTGGTTAGGTCTTTTTTCATGACGGTGTCCACCTCATCTGATTTTCTGGATCTAATGCCCCTCCCTTCCACTGAGAAATACTTCCACAGGCCTACCCCCATTCTTTCTCAGGCTCCCTGTTCATTCTCAATGCCACCTGATAGCCCTTGAAGCACTGCTCTGTGTCATTCCCCCACAATAAAATTCTTCACCACATCCTTGCGTATATGTGTTTTTCTTTCAGACCACACTATAGAACTGCTGCCACCATCTGTGCTGGACTTGCTTCTTAAGTGCAACTCCTTCGAGCTTAGCTTAGCTTCTCCTCCATTGCATTCACTCCTCTGCCCAGCAACACCCTCACATCCTACAAACCCAGACAATTAGGTGCTCCCTTGATTAGATTAGGAGAGGGCAGGAAAGGGGTGTGCTTAGGATTTTTAGCCACACCAGTGGGTGGGCTCAGCCAGATATAACCTCCAAAAATAACTTTCAACCATGATGGATTTTTGAGGAATGTTGCTCCCTGGGATTGATTTTTGCCACACTTCCCAGGAAGTGATCATCACAGGGGGAAGGACCCTGCCCCTGATTGGAGAACCAGGACCCCCCTGTTTTTCACCCAGGAGCAAGGTTTAAAACTGGCAGACCTACACCCACACCTCTGATCCCAATCATATTACAACTAGTAAGAACTACATAAGAAGAAGGACTGCCCTGCTGGACCCCTGACCTGCACCTGGACACTGCACTCTGGAGGACTGCCCCAGCTGCACACTTGGGTTTCACCGCAAGAAGGACTTTGCCTGGCTTCAACTGGTTCAAGGAGGGACTCCCTGTTTGCTACAGGTGAAAACATGCTAACCAGAGTCTCCTGCACCAATTCCTTAAGAAACCAACCAGCTGACCACTGCCCAGTGGCCAAAAAGGAGTTTGCGCCAGGTACATTCAGGGAGTTGTAGTATACACCCTCAAGGGTCATCTTACAGCTTCTGGAACCTTGGGGTGAGCTGTGGACCCCAAAAGATCCTTAAAGGAACATCTGGAAGAAGATCCAGAAGTTTGGAGAAGTTTTGAGAAATTTGGAAAAAAAGCTCCATAAAGTGACCGGCCCGCCGCGGCAACTCTAGCCGGCTTGCCTCAACCGCGACCCAGCCTGACTTGCAGTTTCGTCCCGTTGAAGAAAATCTCTTAAAAAGTGAGTATGTGCGAACGTAGGAAGTTGACCGGGACCTCCCAGGCAGTGTATCCGAAGAGGGCTCCAAGGACGTTGGATCCAGATTCAGGTTTGCCCCAGTCAAAGGATTTTCACCTCGAAAAAAAAACTAAGATCGAACGCAAAAATCTCCACCGAGGGCTCCCGCGACACATATCTGAGGAAGAGTTCTAGGAGGTCAGATTGGACTGGCGACTTGGTCCCCCTGAAGAAAATCTCCAGAAAAATGACTAAGGGGGACCGCCAGGGGTAATGTGGCGTCCATACCGCCAACAGGCTGGCGGTACAGAGACCCTTATTATGACCACCGGGGCCGGCGGTTTCCCGCCGTTTTAGCCCCGGCGGTGATAATCCGCCAGGGCAGCGCTGCAAGCGTGCTGCCCTGCGGATTATGACCCGCCTACCGCCAGCCTGTTTCTGGCGGTTTGCACCGCCAGGAAGAGGCTGGCGGTAAAGGGTGTCCACTGGCATGGGCAGTGCAAGGGTCCCCTAACAGGGCCCCGGGCAGCTTTTCACTGTCTGCATAGCAGACAGTGAAAAGCGCGACGGGTGCTACTGCACCCGTCGCACGGTCGCAGCACCGCTGGCTCCATTAGGAGCCGGCTCCTATGTTGCGGCCTCATCCCCGCTGGGCCGGCGGGCGTAAACTTTGTTTGCGCCCGCCGGCCCAGCGGGGATGTCGTGATGCAGCAGTTACCGCCGCCTGCCAAGCTTGTAATGACCCCCTAAGTCCTAAGGTAAACTTTTGACCGAGGCCTCCCACGGGCTGCTGCTGAGACGGCCTCCATCACGGTCAACCTTAAATTTTGACTTTGCCCCGAAATGCGACCAGATTGGCGATTTTTGTTTCTATGCGCTAGAAAGCATTAATTCTTTAAAAATTCAAATCTCCGGTTCCCCATATCCGATTTTATTTGTTTTGGTGTCATCTTAAAGCTTAAAATATTTTCTAAATTATAAATTAATTTTGGATTTTTAAACTGTTTCCTGTGTTTTATGTTATTACTGTTTTGTGATATTTGAATGCTTTACACTTTGGGGGTTATTACAACTTTGGAGGAGGTGTTAATCCGTCCCAAAAGTGACTGTAAAGTGACAGATATACCACCAGCCGTATTACGAGTTCCATAGGATATAATGGACTCGTAACACGGCTGGTGGTATATCCGTAAATTTACAGTCACTTTTGGGACGGATTAACACCTCCTCCAAAGTTGTAATAACCCCCTTTGTCTCCTAAGGTAAGCCTTGCCGCTTGTTGCCAGCTACAGGTCATTGATTCTATGCTCATTCTATGTACAGTTCATTTGCAATGGTTGTACCTGTTTCAATCAGTACATATTTGAAATGCATGACATATTCCAAATCGATTTATCGATTTATATCAAAGGGTGTTTATTGTAGTACTAATATATAGAGGGGGAAGTGCAATGGGATGGGGTGATGATGGAGGAAAGTCCAGGGTATTGTTCCAGTCTGTTTGTAGCACAGGTGGATTGTCCAAGGGGACATAGGAAGGGGAGAAATGGCAGTTCAAGGTGGACAGAGTGACTGAGTGGGACACAAGGAGGGCAATCAAGAGTGTCTCATTTCCTGGCAATGGTCTTGGCATGTGTATCTGGCTTCTCTCTGGATCGCAGGGAAAGTTTGTGGGATGGTTCACCTTCTGCAGGGGAAGGGGTATTGGTGGCCTGTGGGTCCTGTGGCGGGGCCTCCTGGCCCCTAGCAGCAGTGGAAGTGGGAGGCTGTTCAGATGACTGGCTAGTGGCAGGGGCCTGCTGGTGTGACACTGCCTCCCTCATAATGTTGGCCATGTAGGCCAGCACCCCTGCTATGGAGATGAGGGTGTTGTTGATGGCCTGCAAGTCCTCCCTGATCCCCCGATTCTGTCCCTCCTGCAGCTGCCTGTTCTCCTGCACGTTGTCTAGGATCTGGCCCATCGTGTCCTGGGAATGTTGATAGGCTCCCAGGATCTCAGAGAGCACCTCCTAAAGAGTTAGTTCCTGGTCCTGTCCTCCCCCTGGCAAATAGCAATCCTCCCAGTTTACCTGTTGGCCTGTGCCTCTGTCCCCTAAACTGTGTGCACACTGCCACTGACCCCAGGTCCCTAATTGTCTTGGGGGCGAGATGTAGCATGGAGTCCCTGCCAGCTTTCACTCATGTATGTGTGTGTATGGTGGGATTGTTAGTTTCCCTACGCTGTGCATGCTTTAGTGATGTGTATCCATGTATGGCTATCAGGGTGTCTATGCATTGGTACAGCATGCAGGGCTTGGCATTGGGATTAGTGAGATGCCATGGTGGAGTGTGTGGGATGGAGGGGAGTGACAGGAGTGAGGGTGAGGGCATGTGATTGCATGCAGGTAGAGGGATAGTAGTAGTAGAGAGTTGACTTACCAGAGTTCAGTCCTCCTCCTACTCCGGCCAGGCCCTCAGGATGCAGTATTGCCAAGACTTAGTCCTCTCATACTGTGAGTTGTGGGGAAGGAGGTAGGGGTCCACTGCCAGTCCTCTGGATAGCAAGCTGGTGTCTTGCTGCAATGGAACGTACCTTCCCCCGTAGGTCATTCCACCTCTTCGTAATGTCATCCCTTGTTCTTGGTTGCTGTCCCATGGCGTTGACCCTGTCCACAATTCTCCAACATAGCTCCCTCTTCCTGGCTATTGATATTTGCTGCAACTCTGCTCCAAATAGCTGTGGCTCTACCCTGACGATTTCCTCCACCATGACCCTTAACTCCTCGGTGAAACGGGGTGCCTTTGTGGTGCTATGGGTGGTATGTGATGTGTTTTGGTGAGGGTGTGTTGGGTAATGTGTTGGGGTGTGTGAAGTGGTCTGCGTGAGGGATGTATGGGTGTATGTGTTGTATGTGTCTAGTTGTCGCAGTGGTCTTGGAGTCAGTCTGGTGGTGCTTAAGGGTATCTGTAAAAGGTTGTGAGTACTGTGGGTATGTGTTTTATAGTGGTGTGGATGTGGTGTGTGTATGGGTGTCAGGTGTGTGTTGTTGAATTGTCCAATGTAGTGTTGTTTTGGTTGTGGGTGTCCGGCGGTATGTACTGCCAATGGTTTACGGCCGTTGAATGTCCGCCGTGGTGATTCGTGGGTCATAATGTGATGGGTGTTGTTCTGTTGGCATAACAATGTAGGTTTTGATACCGCCAGTTTATCAATGACCTCTGGTCTGGCAGATTTGTGTATGTGGCTGTATTCTGTTGGATTGGTTTGTGTGTGTCATAATATTGTGAACGGATATCCGCCGCCGTGGCAGTAAGTTGGTAAGCAGGATTTACCACCAGAGTCAAAATGAGGGCCCAAATCTTAGTATAGCACTCAGAAACACAATAGTTTCAACTGGGGCAATCACAGAGTCCTAACGGAGTCGCTTCCAACAGTCCAGTGCCACTTGCGAGGAAGTGCAGGACAGTCATGGAGCCTCATGGTCCCTGGGTACAGTACCCTGGAAATCAATGAGGAAACAAAGAAGTTGCATGGAGTCTGGGAGGTAAGGCACTGCTCGAGCCCGGGCGGCATTGGTTTCTTCTGCTATCTGGGAGTTGAGGCATCAGCTCCTTATTGCTAGGCAGGGGAGGTGAGGTGATGAGGTTGCAGGGTATGTGATGCAGCATCAGGTGAGAGGTGTTGATTCTTTACAATAAAGCAGGGTCGATGATTCCAGCAGGTCAAGATGTGAGGCGTCGACATTGCAATGTCGCAATCACACCATGGTGCCATAGGTGCTGCAGTGCAGTCAGAGTCCAGTGTTATGGACTTCAGTGACAATTCACTTGGGACACACTGTGGTTGGACTTCGGAGGCACTGCAGTGGCAATGGGCCTATGCTACAGGTCATAGTCATTGCACTCAGCAGGGACCACGGCTCCTGTGCAGGCAGCGATACAGAGTCAGAGGACGACACTGGTTCCAAAGTCACTCTGAAATCGATGTGCTTAGTTTCTTCTTATTTGCACCAGAGCTTATTTCCAAGGGCCCAGGAGTTGGATTTGGTACCAATTGGCAAGTCAGGACTCTCAGCAAGTGAGCCCAAGTGCTGGCAGGTGAAGTCTTTGATTGCCCTGAGACTTGGTAACATGAGGCAAGCTCAGTTCAAGCACTTGGAGTACACTGGGAAACAGGATGTAGAAAGCCAATTCCAGTCCTTTCACTCTCAGTACAGAAGTAACAGGTAGCAGTCTGTCACAACAACACAACAGGCAGAGAGGCAGTCCCTCCTAAAACACTCAGTTCTTCTTCCTGGCAGAATCTGATCCTCTCCCTCATCAAGGACCCCCCCACGGCCAAAACCTGCTTTCACAAAGGAATGAAGGCCATCACCGAATGGATGAAGAATAGCTGCCTGAAACTGAACTCTGACAAGAGTGAGGTCCTCATCCTCGACTCCACCCCCTCCGCCTGGGACGACTCCGGGTGGCCTGCTACACTGGGAACCGCACCGACACCCACCGACCACACACGCAACCTGAGGTTCATCCTGGACTCATCGCTATCAATGACCCAGCAAGTCAATGCTGTCTCCTCCTCCTGCTTCAATAACCTCTAAATGCTTCAGAAGATCTGCAAATGACTCACCAAAGGACGGACAACCAAGCCCTCGTAAGCAGCAGACTGGCTACTGCAATGCCCTCTATGCAGGAACCTTGGCCAAGCTCCAGAAAAGACATCAACGCATACAAAACACCTCTGTACACCTCATGCTGGACATCCCCCACCACAGCCACATCACAGCCCACCTGAGAAGCCTGCACTGGCTCCCCAATCAACAAGAGAATCATGTTCAAGCTCCTTACCCCAGCTCACAAAGCACTGCACAACACCAGACCAGGATACCTCAACAGACGATAATCCTTCTACACTCCGACCTGCCAGCTTCGCTTCGCTGACCTTGCCCTCGCCACCGTTCCACACATCCACAGAATGACCGCCGGTGGCAGATCGTTCTCCCTTCCTATCCACCTGCGACAGACACAGGACCTGCTAACCTCCAGGATACACCTCAAGACCTGGCTGTTCGAGCAGTAGGAGCACCCAACTCAGCGCTGTGAGACACTCACAGGTGAGTAGTGTGCTTTACAAATGCTATGATTGATTGCAGTGTTCTAACTATGTGGTGTCAGAGGTCCAGTCCGTATACCCATTTCTGTCTTTGAAGTAGGCAAAATTCAAGGAAAAGTCTTAGTAGTGCACAAGACCCTGACTTTACCTGCAATGGCCCCAGACACACTCTAGGGGGTTGGCAACTGCTTTGTGTAAGGACAGGCATAGCCCTATTTGGGTGCAAGTGTCAGCTCCTCACACCACTCTAGCACAGGAAGACCCATCAGCTGGGTGGTGAGCCATTAGGATATGCCTGGCAAACCTCAGCTTATTTTGTGTGACTTACTATAGCCAAACAGCCCCACTGTCATCCTGAACCAGTCATGCATGCCACAGACAGAGTGAGGCACAGAATGGTTAAGCAAGAAAATGCCTTTTAAAAGTGGCATTTTTAAACGTACAATTCGAAAACCAACATCACCAAAAGATGTGTTTAAAAAATTGTGAGTTCAGAGACCCATAGCTCCATATCTCTATCTGATCCCAATGGGAAATTACACTTATAAGGTATTTCAAGGCAATACTCATGTTACCCTATAGGAGGGACAGGTCTTACAAAAGTAAAAACCGAATTGAGCAGTATTTCACTGCAAGGACATGTAAAACACACCAGTGCATGTCCTACCTTTTAAATACACTGGATCCTGCCCACAGGGCTTCCTCTGTAAGTGTAACTTACATGCAGTAAAATGGGAGGTTTGGGCCATGGGAAGTGTGTGAACTTGCCAAGTCCAAATGGCATTTTTAAACTTTCCACACAGACATCACAGTGGCAGGTCTGAGACATGTTTACAGGGCTACTCATGTGACTTGCACAATCAGTGCTTTAGTCAAAGTTAGACTTTTGATCTAACTTTACCTTTGTGAATCAAGTCCGGAGCCTTTAACCTTGTGGAATCAGTTCCTGGGAATTCCCATTTGTGCAGGATTTGTTTTAACAAGTCCCATGGTCGTACCTTCTAGACAGGCAAGAACACTGTGTCCTTAAGCTCTAAGATTAAAACTGTTTTCATCATTTTGAATAAGTCTAAAGGGTTTGACCTCATATCTATTTATGAATCATGTACGGAGGGGTTTTTCAAATTAGGCTCTAGTGATGAAGGCCCCCGGCAGCTGAAAAAGTCGACTCCCCTGTTGAAGGCATTAAATCAGGAAGTAAAGCCCCTGACAAGGAAACAGAATTTGCTGTTTTCCTTCACTAAACAGCATTACATTGATCGTCTCAAACGAAAAAGATGTACCAGGGTGACTGCACATCCTATTCCCAGCCCTTAAAACATTTCATATGTCTACTTTGTAGTCTAACAACTTTGAGGAATTTGATCTAGGGTTGCTTTGTATGTATGAAAAGATGACTGTGTCGTATGGTGTTCCCTTAATAGCCGAGATTGTTGACTTTATACAGATTTCTAGAAGTTCTGGAGACATGGGGCTTGATGAGGTTCCTATTGGGGTTATCAAAAATTAGGCCATGACATGGGAATCTTTTCTTTGTCCACCTTTTTAATTCTGCTGTAGTTATGGTAAAATCCCTTCATCTTGTTACGGCAGTGTTATTATTCCATTGCAGAAAAAGAAACCTAAATCTTCTCTTGCACGCTTTAGACAGATAGCACTATTGGATGCACCTGGAAAACCTTTTGTGAGGAGTGTGCTCTCCCATTTACAACAATGGGTGGAAAAAAATAACATTACTCCCCATGAACAAGCAGGTTTGAGGAGAAATCATAGTACCATTAATAATATTCTGGTCCTCCGAGTGATACTTGAGAAATATTTCCTTTCTTAGGGCATGCCTGCGTATACAGCTTTCATTGATTTCTCCAGTGGTTGATAAAGTTGATCGTCAAATGCTGTGGCTCCTAAGGCTTATTATCGAACTCCACTGTGATACTTGGGCCCAGACTGAAGAAAGGTTAGCGCCGCCTTTGTGCCATTTTTTTAAGCAAAAACAGCGCTAACCCAGTGTCATATTTAGATTTTGTCACTGGGGCAGTCTAGCGACAAAATCCTAGACGTTTCATCATTTTTTGGGAGCACCACCTCACCTTGCGTGTTTAACAACAGTGATATGCAAGGTAGATGTTACCTCCCAAAAAATGATGGTAGCCCGCTAGCACCATATTTGCGACCTGACAGAAAAAAGATGCATGCAAAGTACTGGGTCCAAAAAATTATGTGAAGTCTGATTTAACATATGTTGTGGGATGCAGATGTCAGTGTATGCCCATGTTTAATACATTATGTGAAGCTACAGTAAAAATAGGTAAAAGAGAAGTTTGAAGACTTTGGAGGCCGGTCACACTGAAATAATGCATGCATAATAGGGGTACCTGAAAAGACAGAGGGTCTGGCCATGGGCCTGTTCATGGAGGATCTCATCCTAAAACAGCTGCAACCATGTGGACTTTCCAAATTTATTTAGGTGGAGCTAGCTCACCACATCTTAAATACAACATCGAAGCCTGGCACACCCCCTTGTCCCATCATAGCAAGACTCTTCAACTTCAGAGACTGGGATTCGATTCTCCAAGCAACACGCAGTCCCCCTCTATTGCATATAGCTAACACTCGGGTTCCCTTCTTCCCTGATTTCATTTTTCGGGTCCAGAGGCTGATTTGCGGTTTCCTTGAGGTGAAGAAGGCTTTGAGGGACGTATGCCAAGATATTCCTTGTGCAGCTATGATTAGCTGCAGTGCACAAAATTCACTTTTTTCCAACCCCAGACGCTGGACAGGATTGGCTGGAAGGATGCAAGGTGGTAGGAGGATCACAACACTGCAACCACTCTAAGAGGTGCAAGATGCAGCACCGCAATGGAGAATTGTTGTGCACTTGAAGTAGAGACGTGGGTCAAAAACAAGTCGCCTAGCCTGGGCCATCATTCCTGATCCCTAGACCCAGGGGAATATGAGAGGGTCCTGGGAGATTGAGAATGTGGCACTGGAGATGCTCCTGGAGCATCTTGTGGATCAGCTGGGGCCAACCCTCAATGGTCCTAAATTGGTGATGGGGGGCAAGATACAGACTGAGGATATGAGAACCCAACTTGGTTAAGACATTCCAGTAAGGGGCCAGGTGGGGGCCAGAAGGCAGTAGTTATGCTTCCTAGTTAGCAGTATGTTTAGTTTGGGAAACAGGCAATCTGCACAGTTAAGGAGGTGGGCAGATTGGATTCTGCAACGCAGTGTAGCAGGGAGGGGGAATTCATGTTTGAAGAGGGGTTATTAGATTCTTGTTGTAGATTATGTCCAGGCAAGATACAGACTGCCAGTCAACATAGCCGAGGCACACAGGACATACACTCTCATAGTCTGAATCCCAAACAGAGTTGTCCTGGTACCCCCAGGGTGTGGTCCGTTAACCATACAGTGGGATGGCCAAAGTTAGTATGTCAACCCTAAGGATACCATTGTGGAACGTCAATGGCCTCGGTGACAAAGTCAAATGGGGAGTGGTGCTCCAGTACATCTAACAACACTCCCCAGGTATAGGTCTCCCACAAGAGACTCACCTCCTGGGTAATAGGTGTCACGCCTTGGACCGTTGCGGATATAAAATAGCTGCTCATGAGGTCCATACCACTTCCTCAAGAGGAGTGAAAATCTTGGTGAGGAGAACGCTTCCCCATGTCATTTGGCAAATACGGCCAGATCAGCAGGGTCTGGGAGGGTGCCTTTTAAACATTCTTTCAGTATATATCCCACCATGACTTCACAACTCGGTACTTACACCCCTGACCACTCTGCTTCCAGATGGGGAATTGCTCAAGGGAGGGGATTTTATCACAATGTGGAGTGATAGCATGGACCGACATCCCCCCAGGCCACTGGGCTCAGTTAGACGACCATTTGTAGACTTCCTCACTGCCCAGGGACTGCCAGATGTATGGCTTACCCTTAACCCAGCGACCCATCATTTTACCTTGTACTCACGGTGCATGGTAGTCTCTACTAACTTGATCACTTTCTCCTTTCGGCTCTGCAGCTATTAAAAGTCAGGGAGATTACTTACTTAGCCAGGGGTACCTCTGACCATTTTCCCCAGTGGCTGGTGTATAGTTGGGGTGAGAGGTCAAAAACTAGCCACATTACATTGAGCCTTTGGTACCTTAAAGTGCTAAACACTTTGGAGAAGGGATGTTAGCCACAACTGACCATTTCTATTAGGAAAACAGCACTTCATTGAGTCTGCACTCATGTTGTGGGAAGCCTATAAGACAGTAGTCAAGGGGATGGGTTTCTCCATAATTGCGGGATGGAAAAAACTAAAAAGGGCAAAATTGGAGGATCTTCAACATGAGTTATTGTCCTTTGAGGCTGGCTTACCAGACGAGGAGGGATAAGAGGGAGCCCACATCCTAGCCCTTAAACCAAAGGAATACCGAGATGTGGCCCAGAATGCTGCTAAAATGCACCACAGGGTGACACAGCACCACATTTTGGAAACGGGGTATAAGACAGGGAAATGATTGGCCTTGCTGGACAGGAAGCAGGCCAGTGGATATATGGTTTGCTGGGCTCCGGAAGGAGTCAGGGGAACTTGCTACTAGTTGAGAAGCCATAGCCGAAACGTTTGCCCACTACTATGCTAAAATCTATTCTCCACAAAAAGGAAAGCAGCTGAGCTCTTGGTTGACATCCCCTCCCAACCCTCCCTACAGAGAATAGAAGAACTTTCCCAGGAGAAAATTCTACAAGCCATCAGGGATTTGAAGCCAGGCAAAGCATCAGGGCCCAACAGGCTGACAATAGAACTCTAAATATTGACAGCCACTAAGTTTGTCCCACATCTGAATCAGATGATTGAGGAGAGCCAGAAGGGGGAGTACTCCTGTTAGAACAGCACCAGCCTTCCACAGTGGTCATCCACAAAAATGGAAGCCCAGGGAGGACAGTGTGTCCTCCAGGCCTATTTCGTTGTGAACGTCAAGATGAAAATGTTAGCCAAAGTGCTGGCCTCACTGCTGACCTCTGTAGTCCACAACTTGATCAGCCTGGACCAGTTAGGCTTCATGGCATGACGCAATACGGCTCCTAAGCCTTTGACACAGTGGAATGGCCGTACCTGTTTGCAGTGCTGGAGAGGCTGGCCTTGGGCCACTGCTTTATTAGCTGGACACAACTCATAAATACAGCCCCCCAGGCCCATGTAGTAGTGACCAGCACTTGGTATGAAAGATTTGCCCTTGACAAGGCACGAGGCAAGGGTGTCCACTCTCCACCCTCCCGTTCGCCTTGGTCCTAGAACTGCTGGCAGCTTGGTGCATCATGACCCCGTAATCCATGGCCTCAGCTGGGCAGACCAATAAGAAGACAGATTATCACTGTATGCTGATGATATTCTGCTGGGTGTGGCAGAATTTACCAGGACCCTAGACCGGATAGTGCTCTTAGTGACTCATTTGGCCAGCATTCAGTCTATACAATTAACTCCACCAAATCTACTATCTATATCCTCATAGGAGCTCTCCCCAGACTGCTGCGTAACTGTGAAGCCGAGGTGGTGATGGAGGCCTTCAAATACCTGGCCATTTATACAAATAAAGACCTGACAGGCTACTCCTGTAATCACCACCCACTCCTGACCCGCCTTAAGCAAGACGTTCAGCAATGAAGGGCTCTCCCCTTGTCATTGCGAGGCAGGGACACACTTCTAAAGATGATGTCCCTCCAACGCTTTTCATACATATTGCATAATACCCCCTTCCCAGTACCCTCATCACACCAAAACAAAATAGACAGCAAACTCTGAAATCTTTTATGGGATGTACGCACAGCAAAAATAGCTCTGGCCAAGCTGACTAGGAGCTGGTATGATTGTGAGATTTCTCTTCCGGATGTCAGAAAATGCCACAATCAGTGTAACTCACAACCATAAATTATTGAATGCATGCATCCCCAAATGACCAGGCCTACCGTATGGATAGGTGGCTGATGGAAGTGGTGGGGAGGTAATTGAGAGTCCTATATGCCACCCCTAAGATGATGCACACTAGAGGCCAACGGCGACAACACTCACACACTCGCGCACCACACTTCTGGCCAAGGGATGGGAAAATTACACAATCCACCTCCCTATGGTATTCTGGGGCACTTGGTATCCTGAAAGATTTGGCCAGGTTTGATGAATGGGATCTACTAAGTATATCAAAAGTTGGAGACCTATGGTCAAAGGCTCAGGTTGATCTCTGTCTAGATCTACAGGCTGAGTATGCTGTGGCTTCAACCGAACATTACAGCTATCTTCAGGTGCTTCAGGATCTTTGGTTGGTGCTTCCGGAAGGACTTGGGCAGGTCTACTCCCACCTCGAAAGTAGACTGCTGGAAGAACACTTGCATACAAAAGCCATACCCCTAAGCTAGTCAATGATACGCCACACACATTTACACATCTCAAGAGAAGATGGGAGTGGGAAGTCTTGATAAGGAACGAATGGTATGCCTTGAAGGCTTCCCCACGGGAATTAGACCCCGGTTTCGCCTGGTGCTGCTACGGATCCTGCATAGGTTCTACCTGGCAGATACGGTTAATGCCAAAATAGACAAAGCAAACAATGCTTCTTGTCTGAGGGGGATGCGGTCTTGAGGGAACTTATTTGCATTTTATATGGAAGTGCCCTGCCATACAGATTGTATGCAAAAAAAATTAAATCCAGCAATAAAAACAAAGTTTGAGTCATTGTATATTCCAAGTGTTTGTTGTTAACACATAAGACCTACATTTTTCAACACATGTCCCACCTATGTGGACCTGCCTTGGTACTGTCTATTTGTGAATGGACAAAAGGGTACATTTCCATGCCGAAGGAGTCCTCCTGAATGCATCCATCTCTGAAGCACTAAGCAGGGTGTAGGAGGCTGGCAATGCTTTTAATGGGAATCTTGTGGTACTTACACCTTGTGCCAGGTCCAGTTATCCCTTATTAGTAGATTAGAAGTGTTCTAGCAGCTTAGGCTGATAGAGGTAGCTATAGCAGAGCAGCTTAGGCTGAACTAGGAGACATGCAAAGCTCCTACTATACCACTTATATCACTTAGCACTATGTCATAAGAAACACAACGCTCAGAGTTACTAAAAATAAAGGTACTTTATTTTAGTGACGATGTGCCAAAAGTATCTCAGAGGATATACTCCGTTAGGAGGTAAGTAAAATACACAAAATATACACACAAACCAAAAGCAGGTAAGTAAACAGTTAGCAAAGTAGTGCAAATACTGTAGAACACAATAGAATGCAATAGGAGACAATAGGCCTCGGGACAACACAAACCATATACTCCAAAAGTGGACTGAGAACCACAAATGGACCCCAGGCCTAGTGTAGTGTGTAGAGGGTCACTGGGAGTGTAAGAAAACACTAAGGGTGTCCAAGATACCCCACCCCAAGACCCTGAAAAGTAGGAGTAAAGTTCCCCTACTACCCCAGAAAGACAGTAAAGTCGAGATAAGGGATTCTGCAAAGACAACAACTGACTGCAAAGCACTGAAGACGGATTCCTGGACCTGAGGACCTGCAAAGGAAGGAGACCAAGTCCAAGAGTCACGCAAGTGTCCGGGGGGCAGGAGCCCACTACACCCAGGATGAAGGTGCAAAAGAACTGCCTCTGAGTAGAAGAAGCATAGATTCTGCAACAATGGAAGGTGCCAGGAACATCTCCTTTGGTCAGAAGATGTCCCACGGTGTGCTGAAGGATGCAGTGTTGTTTCCACGCAAAAAAACTGCAAACAAGCCTTGCTAGCTGCAAGAGTTGCAATTAAAGGTTTTGGGTGCTGCCAGGGCCCATAAAGGACCAGGAGGTCGCCCCTTGGAGGAGGAGACAGAAGGGGTGCTCAGCAACACAGAGAGCCCACACAGGAGCAGGCAGCACCCGCAGAAGCACTTGAGCAGGTGCTCAGAAGATCTGAGCAGAGCGGTTGTCTCTGCACAACAAAAGAGGGTCCCACGAAGTCGGAGTCCAACTCAGCGGGTTGGGCAATGCAGGATGGAGTGCTTGGGATATGGGCTAGGCTGTGCACAAAGGAAGCCTTGCAAAAGTGCACAGAAGCCCTAGCAGCTGCAGTTCACGCAGTACACAGGATTACTGCCTGGTGTGGGGAGGCAAGGACTTACCTCCACCAAATTTGGAAAGAAGGGCCACTGGACTGTCGGGGACACTTGGACCCTGCTCCTGTGTTCCAGGGACCATGTTCTTCAAGATGAGAGGGGACCCAGAGGACCGGTGATGCAGAAGTTTGGTGCCTGCGTTGGCAGGGGGAAGATTCTGTCAACCCACGGGAGATTTCTTTGTGGCTTCCAGTGCAGGGTGAAGGCAGACAGCCCTCAGCGCATGCACCACCAGGAAACAGTCGAGAAAGCCAGCAGGATGAGGCGCTACAATGTTGCTGGTAGTCTTCTTGCTACTTTGTTGCAGTTTTGCAGGCGTCCTGGAGCAGTCAGCGGTCGATCCTTGGCAGAAGTCGAAGAGAGAAATGCAGAGGAACTCTGGTGAGCTCTTGCATTCGTTATCTGATGAGAAACCCACAGAAGAGACCCTAAATAGCCCTCAAAGGAGGATTGGCTACAGAGAGAGGTAAGCACCTATCAGGAGGGGTCTCTGATGTCACCTGCTGGCACTGGCTACTCAGAGGTCTCCATTGTGCCCTCACACCTCTGCATCCAAGATGGCAGAGGTCTGGGACACACTGGAGGAGCTCTGGGCACCTCCCCTTGGGACGTGCTAGTCAGGGGAGTGGTCACTCCCCTTTCCTTTGTCCAGTTACGCACCAGATCAGGGCTGGGTGGATCCCTTAACCGGTTTAGACTGGATTATGCAAGAAGCATCTGTGCCCTTCAAAGCATTTTCAGAGGCCCTTAACACCTGTTTTCAAAGGGAGAGGGTGTTACACCCTCTCTAAGAGGAAATCCTTTGTTCTGCCTTCCTGGGACTGGGCAGCCTAGGCCCCAGGGGGGCAGAAACCTGTCGGAGGGTTGGCAGCAGCGGTAGCTGCAGAGAAAACACCGGAGAGTTAGTTTGGCAGAACCCGGCTCTGTGCTGGAGCCCTGGGGATGCATGGAATTGTCACCCCCAATACCGGTGACAACTCCATGATCCTAGACATGTTACATGGCCATGTTTGGAGTTACCACTGTGACGCTGCATATAGGTATTGACCTATATGTAGTTCACGCTTGTAATTGCGTCCCCGCACTCACAAAGTCCGGGGAAATTGCCCTGAACAATGTGGGGGGACCTTGGCTAGTGCCAGGGTGCCCTCCCACTAAGTAACTTTGCACCCAACCTTCACTAAGTGAGGGTTAGACATATAGGTGACTTATAAGTTACTTAAGTGCAGTGTAAAATGGCTGTGAAATAATGTGGATGTTGTTTCACTCAAGCTGCAGTGGCAGTCCTGTGTAAGAATTGTCTGAGCTCCCTATGGGTGGCAAAAGAAATACTGCAGCCCATAGGGTTTCCTGGAACCCCAATACCCTGGGTACCTAGGTACCATATATTATGGAATTATAACGGTGTTCCAGTGTACCAATCAGAATTGGTAAAATTAGTCACTAGCCTGCAGTGACAATTTTAAAAGCAGAGAGAGCATAAACAATGAGGTTTTGGTTAGCAGAGCCTCAGTGATACAGTTAGGCACCACACAGGGAACACATACAGGGCACACTTTATGAGCACTGGGTTCCTGGCTAGCAGGATCCCAGTGACACAGGCAAAAACAAACATACATACAAGTAAAAATGGGGGTAACATGCCAGGCAAGATGGTACTTTTCTACACAACCCCCCCCCAAATGAGGTACAATAAGGCTAACCTTGCCCAGATGACTCTTCATTGTCTAAGTGGAAATATCTGGAGAGCCCATCTGCATTGGAGTGGGTACTCCCAGGTCTATGTTCCACAGTATAGTCCATTCCCTGTAGGGAGATGGACCACCTCAACAATTTAGGGTTTTCACCTTTTATTAGTTTTAGCCAAAGTAGAGGTTTGTGGTCTGTCTGAACAATAAAGTGACTACCAAACAGGTATGGTCTCAACTTTTTCAGTGCCCATACCACAGCAAAGGCCTCTCTCTCTATGGCAGACCAAAGCTTTTCTCCAGGGGTCAACCTCCTGCTGATAAAAGCAACGGGTTGATCCTGGCCCTCAGTATTAAGCTGTGATAGCACTGTCCCAACCCCCAATTCAGAAGCATCAGTCTGGACTATGAACTTTTTGGAGTAGCAAGGGTTTTTGTAGAGCACGTGGCCTGTTTGAGCTCATCAACAGCTTTTTGACAGCTAGCTGTCCACAAAACCTTCTTAGGCATCTTTTTACTAGTGAGGTCATTATGAGGAGCTGCAATGGAACCATAATTCTTAATAAACCTTGTATAGTACCCTGTGAGGCCTAAAAAGGCTCTCACCTGGGTTTGAGTTGTAAGGGGAGCCCATTCCATAATGGTCTGGATCTTCCCCTGCAGTGGTGCAATCCGTTCCCCACCTACCATGTGGCCCAGATAAACCACTTCCCCCTGCCCTTTCTGGCACTTTGAGGCCTTCATAGTGAGGCCTGCCTTTTGAAGGGCCTCCAAAACCTTCCACAGGTGGACCAGATGATCCCAGGTAGAGCTAAAGACAGCAATATCATCTAGATATGCTACACTAAAAGCTTCCAACCCTTGCAGGACTGTGTTCACCAACCTTTGAAAAGTGACAGGTGCATTCTTCAGACCAAAGGGCATCACAGTGAATTGATAGTGCTCTCCAATGGTTGAGAATGCAGTTTTAGGTTTTGCATCATCTGAGCATATCTATCAGCTCATCTGCCCTGGGTATAGGGTGAGCATCTGTCTTGGTTACTTGGTTGAGCCCTCTATAGTCAACACAAAACCTCCTCTCTCTTTTTCCATCTTTACTGTGAGGTTTTGGAAGCAGCGCCACTGGGCTAGCCCATGGGCTTTCTGAATGCTCAATCACTCCTAAGTCCAACATTTTCTGAACTTCTTGTTTAATGCAGTGCCTGACATGGTCAGGCTGCCTATAAGTCTTACTTTTGACAGGTAAACTGTCTCCAGTATTGATTGTATGCTCACAAAAAATAGTGGTACCTGGTATCAGTGAGAATAGTTCAGAAAACTGACTTAAAAGTTATCTTTCTGCTCAGCAGTAAGACAATCTGCAAGTACTACTCCCTCCACTAAACCATCAGCTTCAGTGGTGGAGAAGAGATCGGGGAGAGGGTCACTATCTTCTTCCTGTCCCTCATCAGTTTCCATGAGCAGGGTGAGATCAGCCCTGTCAAAGTAGGGTTTTAAGCGGTTGAAATGGAGCACCCTAAGGGGACTCCTGGCAGTGTCAGGTCTACCAAGTAGGTAGCCTCACCCTTTTTCTCAACAATTAGATGGGGTCCACTCCATTTGTCCTGGAGTGCTCTTGGGGCCACAGGCTCCAATACCCACACCTTCTGTCCTGAGTGGTACTGGGTCAGGACCGCCTTCTGGTCATGCCATTGCCTTTGCAGCTCCTGGCTGGCCTGAAGGTTTTTACTGGCCTTTTTCATGTACTCAGTCATTCTTGATCTTAGGCCAAGTACATAATCCACAATGTCCTGTTTAGGAGCTTTTAAAGGTTGTTCCCAACCCTCCTTAACAAGAGCAAGGGGACCTCTCACAAGGTGTCCAAAGAGGAGTTCAAAGGGGCTAAAGACCACTCCTTTTTGGGGTACCTCCCTGTAAGCAAAAAGGAGGCAAGGTAACAGGACATCCCATCTCCTTCTGAGTTTTTCAGGGAGTCCCGTTATCATACCTTTTAGAGTCTTATTAAACTTCTCAACCAGACCATTTGTTTGTGGATGATAAGGAGTAGTGAACTTGTATGTTACACAACACTCCTTCCACATTGGTTCGAGGTATACAGACATGAAGTTACTACCTCTGTCTGACACCACTTCCTTAGGGAAGCCCACTCTGGAAAAGATTCCCAGGAGGGCCTTTGCCACTACAGGAGCTGTAGTGGTCCTTAAGGGAATTGTGTCAGGGTACCTAGTGGCATGGTCAACTATCACAAGGATAAACCTATTGCCTGAAGCTGTTGGAGGGTCAAAGGGGCCAACTATGTCGAACTCCTACCCTTTCAAAGGGCACCCCAACCACTGGAAGTGGAATTAAGGGGGGCTTTGGAGTGCCACCAGTATTGCCACTGGCTTGGCAGGTCACACAAGAGCGACAAAACTCTTTGGTGTCCTTTTACATATGAGGCCAGTGAAACAGGGGAACAAGCCTGTCTCAAGTTTTACTTTATCCCAAATACCTAGCCAAGGGAATGTCATGTGCCAAGGTAAGAAGAAACGCTCTGTATTGCAAAGGGATAACCAATCTCCTGGCAGCTCCAGGTTTAGGGTCCCTTGACTCAGTATACAGGAGGTTGTCTTCCCAATACACCTTAAGGCTATCACTGACATCCCCATTCTGCTGCTTGACAGCTTGCTGTCTCAAACCCTTTAGTGTGGAACAGGTCTGCTGTGCCACACTCAGCTCTTCCCTAGCAGCCCCACCCCCCCCCCCTGCACCCAAAAGCTCAGCAGTGTCTGCTGCCAGCTCATCTGGTGTAGGTTCTGCACAGGGAGAGGATTCCTCTTCCTCAAAAGGGGAATCTTCTGGTGAGGGAGGGATAGTGGGCAAGGATTTACCCTTTCTACCCCTAGCTTTTGGGAGCACTTCGTCCATTGTTCCAGGATCCAAGTTTCCCTGTCATTTTTGCTTTTTGGCCTGAGCACTTGTTAAAGCACAAATATGCCCAGGAATGCTCAGCATTGCTGCATGAGCCTCCAACTCCACTTCAGCCCAAGCTGATGTCTCCAAATCATTTCCTAGTAAGCAATCTACAGGTTATTCAGTGGCTACCACAACTTTCTCTGGACCAGTAACCCCCCAGTTGAGATTCACAACAGCCATGAGGTGGATAAGTGTGTTATTGTGAGCATCAGTCACTTGGTACTGCTGACCAAGTAGGTGTTGATCAGGGTGAACCAGTTTCTCTATAACCATAGTTACACTGGCTCCTGTGTCCCTGTAGGCCTCAACCTCAACACCATTAATTAGGGGTAGTTGTTTGTACTTACCCATATTAAGGGGACAAGCGACCAAGGTGGCAAAGTCAATGCCACCATCAGAGACTAAAACAGCCTCTGTGGTCTCCCTAACAAGACCATCCCCAACTACAGTGCCAATAGTGAGCCCAGCTACACCCTTGGATTGGCTATTTGTAGTAGACTTCCTACCACCACTGCTATTACTAGGGGAGCCTTGGTGCTTTTCTATGGACAAGTGGAATCATTTGCCTAATGGCCTTTTACTTTACATAAATAACACCATGGCTTTTTCTGATTGTGAGAAGAGGATTCGCCCTCACCTCCCCCAGAGGATTTTTGTGGGCCTGATGAAGACTCAGAATGTTTTTTACATTTGCCCCCACCCTTGTCAGAAGACTTACTATCCTTCTTCTTGCCATCCTTGTCACCCCCGTATGAACTTTTCTGTTCACTCTTGTTCTGACCCATTTGTCTGCCTTCTTTCCCAATTCTTGGGGAGAGGTCAGATCTGAGTCTACCAAGTACTGGTGCAACAAATCGGACACACAATTGTTCAAAATATGCTCTCTCAGGATTAGATTATACAGGCTTTCATAGTCAGTCACCGTACTGCCATGTAACCAACCCTCTAAGGCCTTCACTGAACAGTCTACAAAGTCTGTCCAGTCTTGAGAGGACTCTTTTCTGGTGTCTCTGAACTTAATCCTGTATTGTTCAGTGGTTAAGCCAAATCCATCCAAGAGTGCACCCTTCATGTTACATGGCCATGTTCGGATTTACAATTGTGACGCTACATATAGGTATTGACCTATATGTAGTTCACTCATGTAATGGCGTCCCAGCACTGACAAAGTCCGGGGAAATCGCCCTGAACAATGTGGGGGCACCTTAGCTAGTGCCTGGGTGCCCTCACACTAAGTAACTTTGCACCTAACCTTCACTAAGTGAGGGTTAGACATATAGGTGACTTATAAGTTACTTAAGTGCAGTGTAAAATGGCTGTGAAATAACGTGGACGTTATTTCACTCAGGCTGCAGTGGCAGTCTTGTGTAAGAATTGTCTGAGCTCCCTATGGGTGGCAAAATAAATACTGCAGCCCATAGGGTTTCCTGGAACCTCAATACCCTGGGTACCTAGGTACCATATATTATGGAATTATAACAGTGTTCCAGTGTGCCAATCAGAATTGGTAAAAATAGTCACTAGCCTGCAGTGACAATTTTAAAAGCAGAGAGAGCATAAACACTGGGGTTCCAGTTAGCAGAGCCCCAGTGATACAGTTAGGTACCACACAGGGAACACATACAGGGCACACTTTATGAGCACTGGGGTCCTGGCTAGCAGGCAAAAACAAACATACATACAAGTAAAAATGGGGGGTAACATGCCAGGCAAGTTGGTACTTTGCTACACAGGGTCAGACCTGGTCAGTGCACACAGGGCAGGCCGCTGGACACCAGGCCTGGTTTAAAGCACCAAAAGAAAGCTGCAGTTTCAGGCCCAACCCTGCTTAGAGCTTCCGAGAAAAGGGGTCATTCAGGAGGAGTGAGTGGGGCACGGAACTCTGCTTCATGGAATTCCACAACATTTTTTTTAACTCCATGAAATTCCACGGAGCCGGACTCCGTTCACTCCACCCAAGACTAGTCCTGACATGGGTGATGACAGCAAGTTTTGTGTCTCAACCAACCTGCATTAATGAGAGGTCAACAATGCACCAGTTGAAGACAATTTGCACCTTCCTCTCTGTGTGTCTTGTGTATTGCCTATACACATTGAAGTACTAAAATGGTGCACACATGTGCAATGGTGCAAGGGTTCATGTTTCCCAGGCACAAATGTACATGTCCATCATGGGCTTTACTACTGTAGAAATGTGCTAAGTAATGTTTAACTGATGACAAACATGATGCTGGAGTATTGGTGGTCATGAGTGTGTGTGTTCGTTGAGTCATGTATGTGCAGAGTGACACAACAAGAACATACATGTAAGAAGGACTAATTGGCTCCTAACGCAACATCAGTGTCATAGTTATAGTTATTGTAGGTAATGTGACTGATGGAGACAAGTATTACCTAATCATATGTCAAAATGTGTGCAATGCCAGCATTGTGGCTGTTTTAAAGGCTGGCGCCACATGATGTCCGTGCCAGGCCTGATGAATGCCATAGGTGGCACATGAAAAGAAGCCTTTAAATCAACCTAATTTAGCTGTGTCATTTTTTGGAGTTAAGTTGTATTAGTGCCTAAGGCAGGTTGGTTAAATGACAAATCCATTATTATCAAGATGCCTGATTTCTCTTCGCAGGTTTAGCACCTTCATGTATGGTTGAAAGCATGCTTAGTGCCACCATAATGTCATAGTTTCCAACATCAATGTCCTGACATGCGCCATGTTGTTGCATATGTTACATACGACACACATGATGGAGTTATGTGGTGATAGTACTGGGTTGAAGAAAGTCAAGCATCTGAGTGGCAGTTCCATTTTCACATAGATTCTACAAAGTTCTAAGCTTCTGCCAATGGACAGTATCCTGTCCCCAGTACATTTGTAATGTATGTGTCTGAGACATGTATGTATGTGTGTATCCCATATCTGTACATGTTTTTGTGCGCTAACTATGTCTTTCTGACTGACATTTAATAAATGAAAATAGTTGATTCCTAACACTAAGTTGATTAGCTCACAGAACTAAACAAGTGGAATGTGTTACAGTTCTCCGTGCTTTTATTTGTTCAACATTCACAAAGCTATGTTTTCCTGTCATGTCTTGCAGGTGGACCTCCACCCTACACTATTGGAGAGGTTTCTCGGTTTGCAGTCCCCTATGCAGCCACTAAGTATCACCTTGCATGCCCCATGTAGAGATACAGGGTTGTATGTAAGAGAGTATGATGTGTGCAATGCAATGTTAACCCTGGCATGTTTGTCAGTTGTGACACCATCATCTATGCCTGAGTATCGACATCATGTCTGATGTTATGTTGAGGATGTGGAATGAGTTGAATGATGCATGGGTGCCAATGTGTGCTGCAATGAATTTGTGGGCCTTAAGACAGGGTAATTATGCGCACAAACACAGTGATGTCAGTCATGACATGTGTCAGAGGTGCTGGTTTTTAGAATTGCATGGATAGTGGCAACATATTTGTCAAAGCACATGTTGCTGCACTTTATGTCATACTATACTATACTATTTATGTAGATGTGTTGAGGTCTCCAAGGGGCTTGTCAATGAGACACTTGCACCATCGGTGCTTCACTATTCTTCAGAAATAAAGTGAGACACCGGCCGTGCAAGGAGCATTTTGTGAAAGGCAATAGTCAGTTGAGTACACATAGAGATTTCATCTCTTCTCCAGATGGATGTAGACATGTGTACAGATTGTAGCAAACAAGATGTGTGCAGATTATCCTACCTGATCTACCCATCATGGTAATTTTGAGCAAGCATGGTCATATCATGTGTGTGTGGGATGTGCATGGTGAGTGTTAACCTGGCACTTAGGAAATGTAATCAGCATGTGACGGATAGGGTAAGATTAAATAAAAGTGACACAGCACCCAGTGCAGTGCCACTTTTCCTGCGCCCCTTAGTGCACCCCTAACACCACCATCTATGTGCCATATTTAAGATTTGGCACGCCATTGTGCAGGGTAGGGGCCAATTGACTAACACTTTTGACGCTATTGAAATGCTGTTCAGGAATAGCGCAAAATAATTTTGAACTTACCCTGAACTGTACGTAGGGTCCCTTTGTCACCAATGGTATGCCCCCTTGTGACACCTACTCTGAGCAGGTGTTAAGAGCTGAAAAAATGACACTGTGGAATCTCTTAGATTCCCCTGCACCTTGTTTTGTGGCTCCCCTACCGGGGGAACTCACACTTTGCATACATTATGCATAGCCAAGGCATAATGGGGCGCAGGGGTGGCAAAGTGGCACAATGTCTTGTTGGGCCATATCAACGTCACAATAATGATGACACTAATGTGGGGCAAGGAGGAGCTAGGCTCTCTTAAATCTGGGCGCTAGTGTGCAACAATGGATAGCCGTTATCTTTGTGACATGAACATGATACCGTAGATGCCTGGTAGGCAGATTTGTATGTACTTGGATTTTGACATTGTTGTAATATTCTGGTGGACAATATGTGCCATCTGAAGATGCAGTATATATTGCATGGTTGTTCTTTCTCTACCCGAAGCAGTTTTTGATGACATGGTCTCCTCATGTTTTAGTAGCCACAATGACCTCAGCACAGAAGCATGCATTTGAAAAGACAGCCAAGCATTTCACCACATCTACAAAGTGCCGAGAGGTTATGGCAAGATGGCGAAGAGGTACCATAGGGAGAAAGCATAGAGGTTGTGGCTGGTGTTCCCACATGGGGGACTTGAAAACCAGCCTGCAACTAGCAGCAAGAAAGGTTCCACCTCAAAAGCAAGTGTCAGGAGTGTCTCAGCAGGTCCCACACACTTCACATCCACAGCACATGCTACACCAACAGCCACCACCAGCTGCAACAGGCTTCTCCTTTATGGCAGATATGGGGAGGGTCATGGCAGACTTCAAGGCAAGGTTGGCAAAACCGAAGGCCGACAATGCCCATAATTACAAACTCTTGATGTTCATCAAAAAGAAAGAAAAAAAACTTTGGCCCTCATTATGACAGCAGCGGTAAGTGCTGCTTACCGCCAAAATAACGCGACCGCTGTGGTACACCACTACGCGTATTATGACCTACACATAGAAATCCCGACTATACAGACACACACACATAAGTCCTCCAGCCCAAAGGTCAGTGATAAAATGGCAGTACCAAAGCCCACACCATTACACCAACAGAAGAACGCCCAAAGCATCATGACCCACGAATCACTGGGGCGGACATTCAACCGCAGTAAACCATTGGCGGTACAGACCTCGGCGCTCAAAATACACACACACTAACAAAACAACCCCACATTGGACAATTCAAATGACACACACCTGACACACATACACCACACCCACACCAATATAAAACACACACACACACACACACTACCCACGACCCTTTTCGACAAAAAAATAACAACTGAGAGAGCGACAAGCCAGGAGCACCCACTGAATCAGAGCCACAAACCACCATCACACATACACCATCCAGGCACCTCACAGCACACACCCCAACACATCACCCCACACCCTGACACACACCACTCACATTGCACCCATGGCACCACAAAGACCCCCCAGGTTCTCAGTGGAGGGGCTAAGGATCATGGTGGAGGAAATAATCCGGTAAGAGCCACAGCTATTCTGATCACAGGTGCAGCAGAGGTCCATTGCAAGGAAGATGGTGCTATGGCGGAGAGTCGTGGACAGGGTCAACGCTGTGGGACAGCACACCAGAGCAAGGGATAACATCAGGAAGAGGTGGAACGACCTGCAGGGAAAGGTGCGTCTGTGGTTGCAAGACACCAGGTAGCTGTACAGAGGACTGGTGGTGGACCCCCACCTCCTCCCCCACAACTAGCAACATGGGATGAGCAAGTCGTGGCGATTATGCATCCTGAGGGCCTGGCAGAAGTAGCAGGAGGACTGGACTCTGGTAAGTCAAATCTTTACTACTTTATCCCCCCTACCTGCATGGACAAAATCCTACCCTAACTCTCACCCCCATCACTCCACCACCTCACATATATCCACTATCACAATCCACCCATCTCAATACCAAGCCTTGCATGCTACACAAATGCATGGACCCCCATCACAGACCTGCATGGACACCCATCACCACAGCATGCACACTAGAGACAATCACTTAGACAACCAAATCATAACTCACACAAGCCAAAGATGCCTTAGTAATAACAACCATATAGGGGAACATACCCATGCACAAGATGTCACACACAGAAACAATAACACTGCATTTACATCCCCACAGGACCCCAACACAACGTCACCGGAGAGGAGGTGCCAACAACATCAGTCCCCCACAGAGGAGGCCCACAGTGATGACAGCAGCTTTGCACGCCTGGATCAGGATGACCAACCTGGCCCATTAGGGACCTCTGGACAGTCGTAGACCCAGCCACATTTCCAAACCACAACAGAGCCTACCCCCTCAGGAAACACCAGCACAGCACCCACCCAGCAGGCCCATCCCTCTGTCCCCAGTACGTGTCAATCAGCAGTGTGTCCACCACTACAGGGACCCCAGGCAACCCCACAAACACAGGACGATCAGGGACCTGGGGTCAGTGGCAGTGGGCACACGGTTCAGGGGACAGAGGCACAGGACGACAGGGAAGCTGGGAGGACTGCTGTGTGACAGGGGGGGGACAGGCCCAGTGAACCGACTCTCCAGGAGGCACTCACCAAGATCCTGGGATCAAGCCACCATTCCCAGGAGACGATGGACCAGATAATGGACAAGTTGCAGAAGTCTCAGCGACTGTAGGAGGGACAGTACCTGGGGATCAGGGAGGACTTGAAGGACATAAACACCACCCTGGTCACCATTACAGGGGTGCTGGCAGACATGGCAAACACCATGATGGAGGCAGTGGCACACCAGCGGGCCCCTGACACTAGCCAAAACAATTGAACATCCTTCCCCCTCCGCTGCTGCTAGTGGACAGGAGGCCCTGCCACAGGACAAACAGGCCACCAGCACTCCACCCCCTGCAGAAGGAGAACCACAATGCAAAAGGTCCCTGCGATCCAGGCAGAAGCCAGAGAACATTTCCAAGACCCCGCCAGGAAATAAGACTCCACTGAATGTCACCCTTGTGTCCAACTCTGTCACCCTGTCCACCTTGAGCTGCCATTGCTCCACTTCCTATGTCCCCCTGGGCAATCCACCTGTGATACAAATAGACTGGAACTTTACCCTGGACATTCTTCCACCATCAACCCAGCCCATTGCAATACCCCCTACAATTATTATTACAGAAATAAACACCCTTGGAACTAATACAAGTATGGCGTCTGTCAATTTATTGATGTATTAGTTTAACAAGCTGTAAACATTGCAATTCAAATGTGCAGTTACATAATATAGGTATGACCTGTAGTGGGCAGCAGTAATCACACCAGGAGCCAGAGTGGGTCACAGATATCTGAAAATAGAGATGCCAAAGGGTACAGTAAGTGGCCATAGAAATCAGAAATTCAGGCTGCCATGTACAATGTCCAACACAAAACTGCAATGGAAGGCGAAGTTACAGTGTTTACCTGTGTGTCACTGGAAG
The DNA here is from genome assembly GCF_031143425.1 of Pleurodeles waltl. Classification (NCBI taxonomy): domain Eukaryota; kingdom Metazoa; phylum Chordata; class Amphibia; order Caudata; family Salamandridae; genus Pleurodeles; species Pleurodeles waltl. The sequence goes on from NC_090440.1 coordinate 1,849,772,423, forward strand.
AACTGTTGAATTATAGTAGTTCTGTTGTCCACATCCTCTTCCTCTGCCTCCTCTTTGTCACAGGCTCCAAAGCTGCCACACGACCATCTCCAGCCTCATCATCCTGCAGAAAAGGCACCTGGCGTCTCAAGGCCAGGTTGTACAGCATGCAACATGCAATGATGATCTGGCACACCTTCTTGGGTGAGTAGTACAGGGATCCACCTGTCAGATGGAAGCACCCGAATCTGGCCTTCAGGAGGCCAAAGTTGCACTCAGTGATCCTCCTTGTTCACCCATGTGCCTCATTGTAACGTTCCTCTGCCTTTGTCCTGGCATTCCTCACTAGGGTAGGTAGCCATAAAACATTGGGGTAACCAGAGTCACCTGAAAATATTGAGGGATGCCTGTTAGCCAGACACTCACCCTTAGGGCCAACCCCACACCCATGTACCTACATCAACTGTGTGGGGACCACGGGCTCACCTATTAGCCACAATCTGTACCTCTGGAGTTGAGACATCATATATGGGATGGTGCTATTCCTTAAGATAAAGGCATCATGCACAGAGCCAGGATACTTTGCCATGACATGGGAGATGTAGTGGTCCGCCAAACACACCATCTGCACATTCAGTGAGTGAAAGCTCTTTCAATTTCTGAACACATGTTCATTTGTCCGGGCGGGGGACACAAAGGCAATATGTGTACCATCAATAGCACCAATGATGTGTGGAATATGTCCCATTGGATAGAAGTGAGCCTTCACTGTGGCCAAATCCTCCACATGGGGGAATACGATGTAGCTGCACATGTGTTTCATCCGGACAGACAACACTCTGGTCAACACGTTTGAGAACATAGGCTGTGACATCTCTGATGCCATGGCCACAGTCGCTTGGAAGGAACCACTTGCCAAGAAATGGACAGGACCTGCGCTAGAGGGGGTAAACCTGTGGGGTGGTGGATAGCTGAAATCAAGTCTGGCTCTAATTGGGCAAACAGCTCTTGGATTCTGGCCCTATCAAGTCTGTAGGTTAGGAAACTTTGCCTGTCGTCCATTGTCCCCAGGACCACCAAGGGTCTGTACACGGGGTATGTCTCCATCTCCTATTCATCCTCATCGGTTGAACTCTAGGGTGAAAAACGGTGAGCAGATGGTCATATTCAAACATATACTCAGATTAATATGCTTTTTTTTTTACAGAAACAGTATGTGAACGTGCAGGTCCGTTGATGTGCCTATGTCTGCTGTGACGCAGTTAGGTGCCATGGCCTGTGCCCCCCTGAAATGACAGGTGCATGACCTGTGATGAGGGACAAGTGGAAATGAGGTAATTCCACTGGCGTTGTGCGCCTTTGCGGGAGGCGGTCAATGACTGCCGTGCAACACCGCATTGGTTATCATTGGGGCCTTCGGGTTCCAGGAGCCAATGGTGATGTACGCCGCTGGTGACAGTATGCACCGCCGCGGACTGTTCACTCACTTGCTACCTGACCTTCAACAGGAGAGGACCTATACTGCAAGTGCTGCTGTGACCTGTGTCTGGAAGCGACCATGGCTCAAGTGTCTAGGGAAAGGGCCCCTGCCTTCACTTCGGATGAGTTGGAGAGACTGGTGGTTGAGGTCCTACCCCAGTACCATTTACTTTATGGTCCTCCATACCAACAGGTGAGTACACTGTGAGCACGATGCGTGGGGCATGAATGTATGGAGTGCTGTGTGTGTAAGCCTCAAGTGGGGGGGCTGAGGGGTCCTGGGCAGAGTGCTGCATGTATGGTGGTCAATGTTTGTGCGTAAGGGGATGAGAGGGATACATTGGGCCATGAGTATAACAGTCCGGGCGGTATGAATAATACCTCTTCTGCTGTATCTTTTTCTGCAGGTCAGTGCCCATCAGAAAAAGGGTATTTGGTGTGTCATCGCCAAGGAGGTGCCGTCCCTGCGGGTCTTTGACAGGTGGAGCCCCCACTGCCACAAACGGCGGTAGGACCTGCGCCGCTGGGTAAGGAAGACGGCGGAGGCCCAGCTGGGGCCGGCCTCCCAATGAGAAAGGGGTGACCGTCGTACCCTGACCCCTCTGATGTTCCGCATCCTGGTGGTGGCCTATCCAGAGTTGGATGGGCGCTTGAAGGGATCACATCAGCCACAAGGGGGTGATTACAGATTCAGAATCATGACTTTGCGCTTGTTAAGGTGTTACCTGTGTGGGGGATGTGGGCTCTGGGTGCCCCTAGGCCAGGGCAAACATGGCAGGGTAGGTTCCATGATGGGCAAGCTCAGATGTACTCCAACCCCAATTATGTTACTGGGCATCTAACACTGGGCAGGGTCAGGTGGGTTTCAGGTGTGCAGCTAATGACAATAGACATTGTAACCCATGGCCTGGTGACTAGCATTGTAACTGGTAGTGCATGGCCTAGTGCATAGGGCTGTTCTCTGTGAGTTGTGTACGCCAACGGTAGTGTTGTTGCTGCCATTGACCAAGTGTATCCTCTGTCTCTCCCCCCCACCCCCTTTTTGTTTTGTCACCCTGTCCTTGTGTGCATCAGCATCGTTTGGCGGAGGAGCAGAGGCATGGAGACGGAGGGAGCTGCATCCCACATGGGCCTGGAGGCCGAATCCACCGACGGTGAGGGCACCATTGGGATGGAGGGTGAGGGGAACAACACGACAGAGACAGGAAGGGACAGTGCCAACAGCGACTCCTTCTCCAATGGAAACTCCCTGGCTGTGGTGAACACCTCTGTGCCTGCCCCAACTAAAGGTAATGCCGCCACCCCCTGTACCAGCACTGCCCTCCCAGCAGCCCCTCAGCGTGTTTCCTGTGCCTGCTCACCCAGGAGTGTGGGCATCTCCTTCACCCCTGGCACCTCAGGCCCTACCCCAGTCAGCCCTGCTGCCCTCAGTGAGGAGGCTATTGACCTCCTGAGATCACTCTCTGTTGGGCAGTCAACCATACTGAATGCCATCCAGGGTCTAGCAGGGCATTTGCAACAAACAAATGCATACCTGTAGGGCATTCACTCTGGCGTGCGGCCCAACAGAGAGCATTCCAGGCTCTGGCCAACTCACTGATGGCAGCCATTGTCCCTGTCTCCAGCCTCCCCCTCCAACTTCCTCTACCCAGTCCCAATCCCCTCAACCCCAGCCTATCCCAAGCACAGCTTCAGACCTGCATGCCCCCAAATCAACACACAAAAGTGGCTCAGGCAAACACAAGCACCACACTTCATCCCACAGGCACTCACACAAGCACCATCCAGATGCCGACACACCAATATCTACTGCCTTCACTGTGTCCCCCTCCTCCTCATCATCCACCTCCCTCCCAGTAGCGTCTCCACTCACACCTGCATGTACTACATCCTCATCCACTACCTCCATCACCAGCACACCTGTCACAACACGACCCTCACTGGCAGTCACCACACCACATTCATGCACATGTCCCCTGTGTCCTCTCCCACTGTGTCTGTGCCCCCTCCTCCCAAAGTACACAAATGCAAGCACTCAGACACCCAACAGCCATCCACCTCACAACAGCATCCAGCCCATGCACCTGCACCCAAACAGAGCAGACAGACACCTCCTACAACCACTCCCTCTTCCTCCCCTCCCAAGCCTTCACCCTCTTCCCACCCCAGTGTCACTAAGAAGCTTTTCCTCACCACCCTTGACCTATTCCCTGTCCCTCCCCCCCATCCTTCACTTCGGGCCAGGGTGGCCAGAACCCAACCTAGCACCTCAGCCATGTAGTTTCTGCAGCTACTGCAGTTGTGAGAGGCTCCGAGGAGGCACCCGTCAGCACAACCAGTTTGTCTGCACCACCTACCAAGGGCAAGAAGGTGGCGCCACCTAGCAAGGGCAAGAAGGGGACACCAGCAAGCAAGGGGAAAGAGGCACCACCAGCCAGCAGAGGGAAGGAGCTACCACCAGCCAGCAAGGGGAAGAAGGCATCACCAGCCAGCAAGGGGAAGGAGACACCACCAGCCAGCAAGGGCAGGAAGGGAACACCAGCTGGCAGAAGCAAGGAGGCACCACCATCTGTCATGGGCAGGAAGGGGCAAACAACACCAGCCATGGCACTTCAGCCGTCTGAGGCTGCAGGTAAAGGGCTGGAGCCTCCCCCTACCACTGACAGCACTGCCACCTGCACCGCGGCCAGCACCGCCACCTGCACCGCCGCAAGCACTGCCACCTGCACTGACACCAGCTCCACTGGCAGCAGCCCCAGTTGACAACCGTCTGAAGCTGCAGGGGAAGGGCTGGAGCCACCTGCACCGCGATTACAATCCACTGAGCAGCCGTCACTGCCGGCGAGCAGTGTGTAGACGTGACAACATGGGCTGCAGTGCATCCTGGCACCTGCAACACCTGTAGGTGTGACACCCAGGTGAGAGACTGTGACCTTGCACCATCCAGGATGAAGCACACTGGGCACACAGCCCCCTCCAGAACCTGTGGAAAAACACATCCACTAACTCCCTCCTTGGCAGGATGAAGCACACTGGGCACGAAGCCCCCTCCTGAACCAGTGAAAGAAGGCATCCACTCACCCCATCCTTGCCAGGATGAAGCACACTGGGCACAAAGCCCCCTCCAGAACCAGTGGAAGAAGGCATCCACTCACCCCCTCCTTGGCAGAATGAAGCACACTGGGCACAAAGCCCCCTCCAGAACCAGTGGAAGAAGGCATCCACTAGAGAGACTGTGGCTTTGCACTCCCCAGGACCAAGCAGTGGGCAATCCACTCACTAGAGAGACTGTGGCTTTGCACTCCCCAGGACCAAGCAGTGGGCAAACCACCCACTAGAGAGACTCTGGCTTTGCACTCCCCAGGGCCAAGCAGTGGGCAAACCACCCACTAGAGAGACTGTGCTTTGCACTCCGCAGGACCAAGTAGTGGGCAAACCACCCACTAGAGAGACTGTGGCTTTGCACTCCCCAGGACCAAGCAGTGGGCATGTAGCCCCCTACAGGAGCAGTGGCGTTGTACCATCTACCGGCTGAGGTGCCCCCCCATTCACCGTCCCCCTGAGGTGCTTGTGTGTTTTTGACCTGATGCCCCTGCAGTGTTCTTTCCGTATTGAGGCATGAGCCAAGTGTGGCCTTGGCCTATGTGTTATGGCCGCGTGGGCCACACACATTTTGGAGTAGAAGTTGTCCCTCCCTTTGTATATATTGTACATACTGTTTATTGCTTTAAGGATGTATTTATCTAAAATTGTACTATTACATTCAATTTAATCAATTCCTTTTGTCCGTCCGTTATTCCTGAGGGTTACGGGTGTATATTTAATGATGTTGTATCTGTTTGTGTGTATTTTGTTGGGGTGGGGATGGGGGTGTTGCGTGTTGTGTGTGTGTCACTCACTTTTTCCTCCCCCTCTCCATTGTGTGCTAGATGCGGTACTCGCTGTGGTAGTCTTCGCGTTCCTGGTGTATGAGGATTGGAAAAATGTGCAGCTCGCGCTCCATGACGTTGTGGTTCTTCCTTGAGTGTTGAGAGGTGAGTTGTTTCCCTCCTGTGTACTGTTTCCGCCGTGCTTTTGATCTCATTGGTACCACCCCGGAAAAGCTAGCGGATTGGCCTCTCATAATAGAGTGGGCGGTACATTGTCTTCCGTCTGGCTGTTGGCAGTTACCGCCACGGTGCTTGTTGCTACCGCCGTGGCAGTCGGAGTGTTAAAGTTGCTGTCTGTGTTGGCGGTTTCCACCATGGTCAGAATTCCATTTTTGTTACCGCCAGCCTGTTGGCGGTATTACCGACACTTTATCACCGACCGCTAGGGTTGTAATGAGGGCTTATGTGTGGACAGTGGACAGTTTCCCAATTCTTTGCCTTCCCCAAGTTTCCATTGTTGATGATTTTAGGTGGGTAGCCATAGGTTAGGTAGCATAGATTAGGTTAGTGGTAGGACATTGTTACTATAGTTGGGTGGTGGTATTATTTTTGTTTTTAAGGGGAGTTCGGGTGGTTATGTATGGTGCTCTATGTAAAAAAATACAAAAAAACTCAAAAATACATATTTGTTTAGACAATAGGTTTAGTTAGTCTTTGTGTAACTTTAGTTCATGTTGTCCTACTCATCTATTGCCCCTTAAGTAGGGTAGGGGCTCAATGTTTATTGTGCGGCATTACATGTATAAGATATGTTTAGATTAGGTTAGATAGCTGTAGGGATAAGTGAAGATAAGTTAATATAGGTTATCTTAGTGTGCGTTAGTGTGAAGGTTAGGTTTTAATAGGTTTTGTTTTTAGTATCAATCAATCCTGTTGGTTTTCGACAATAAGGTGTCCATGATGATTGGCTGTGTGGGTGTTATCATGTCTGCACTGGTCATGTTAGACAAATGCTATATGAACAAAACGCCAGGGCACACTGAAGAACCAATGGTTTGTGCTGCCTACCGACGCCTGTGGCACGGCATTACTTTCCGATTGCTGGCTTATCAGGGCCAGCCATTACTTCCACTTCTGGATGTCATTGATTATCTTGGAGACTGCAAATCAGGCACGCCTATCACGGAACTCCTCTTTTCTATACCTACTTTTTCATGTTTGCATATCTTAAGCCTTGACAAAGTCTAGGAGACGAAACAAATGTCGGCTGCTTGCTGTTTTTTGGATTGTTTGTGACACATGTGGACTTTCACCTGAATATTGACCACACCTTCTCATCCACTAATAAATGTCCAGTTTCATATGTTCTTTGGACTCCTACTCTGATTGAATAACCACTTGGATCAACCACACAGAACTATCTTCGGTGTGCCCTGGCCTTTTATTCATATAGTTTATGTTACCACTGACCGCTCTACATTCAGTGGGTTTTGGACACCTTAGGTGGTAGGTGCCCGGCCAGTTTGGTACCCATCGTATTTCTACTGTTGGATATACTTTAAGACTACTATGTATGGACACTGTTAAAAAATCTGTGTTGATGTGCGAGCGCCGTGGCATCTCCCACCTCTTTCCGTTTGTACTTTACTCTTGTTAGACAAATGCCTTTGGGAATGCATTAAGTATTGATTTCATGTGTGACTATGTGTTTCCCCTATGATCAAGGATATGTCTTATCGGCAGCAGTATGACAACAGCTACTCAACACACTTTTCAGCACAGTTTGTGACACACGGATTCTGTATGGATACAAAATCTTAGACAGGAAATGCTGCAACATCAATTGTTAGTGCTAAGGTCTGTAACAATCATTCTTGAAAAGTTGAACACATTAACCTCCACTTAATTTAGGGAATGGATATTATCACACTAACAGCTGCCCCTCACAGTCTTGCATAAGCCTGTTTAGTTGCTCACATCAATGTTCACTGGTAGAATCATCAGGGAAATTTCCAGAGACTAGTGTTCTGAACCACATATGCCATCTGTCAACTTGTATGTATACCTGTTTAAAACATGCTTTGAAGATTCAGGAAGTTGGTTGTAGTTTACAATACTATCAGTCACCTTAATCATCTTTGAGTCCTAGTGTGTGCCTTTGTGTCTGACAGTAGGCCACACATGGCTGTAGTCATTGATAGAGCTTTACACAATACATACATTTGTCACAGTTTTTGGAACACTGAAAAATAAGCAGGACACATGCGAATCTGGTGATTTATTTATATGTGCATGTTTGTTCCAATGTGGTACAATGTGTTCTTCACTGACTCCATGGGAGATCCCAAGCTATTGAATGTCCAGTCAGAGTCCAAGGGTGAGGGACATGTCATGCTACATGTGAAGGAGAGGTGAGCATTAGTGAGGAGGTGTCCAAATTGACAATCGATAGGGATTGAGACAATGACAATCCATGCATGATAAGTCAAAAGTGAGGAGGGCATACTGCCAGCTGTCACAACACAAACATGATCTTAAGCACAGAACTAAAGAGAAACTGCCCATGTGGCACAACCAGTAGCTACCGGGTGGTTTTCGTGTAAATGTTGTTTCTTCCACATCTACATCCTCTGAGGTGTGTGGTGCCTGTTGTGCCATGGGTGGTGCTGTTGTTGAAGTTGAGAGGGTCACACATTAGACAATAGAGATGTGGAAGCAAGTGTCCCAGCAGCTCTATTTGTTGGAATGCATAATGTATCTCTGCAGCAAGGAGGAACTGCTGGTTTTGCAGCACAGCTGCTACATTATGGTGGTAGGCAGCCATGTTTTTACTAAGGGAGGCCAGATCCCTCTGCATGGACTCCAGGACATTCTGTATAGCCCCAGCCTGTTATCAATCATGCTGCTGGCACTTTGAGAGGACAATTGGTTAAGCCTCTGCCTCAGGACAGCAGCAATCTCTGCTTGTGTTTACGCAGCGGAGAGTGGGAGCTTCTGATGGCAGCAGAGTTATCCTTATTTGGACTGAGGCACCTCTCCACTCCCTCTAAGCTACCTGCCATGGTCACCATCCCCACCCGCACCTGCTGTGCCAGCTCCCGCTGGACTTTTACTGCTGTACTCTGAAAGGTAATGTCTGGGTCCTCAAAGTCCAAGGCAGTGGCAGGACTGGTCGGTGCTGTGTGTTGGTAGTTGGTGGTTCATGTGGAGACCCTGTAATGCTGTGTGTCCTCCCTGTGACTGTAGATGGTATCTGGAAGGAACCCAGGACATCCTGGAGAGTGGCAGCATTGATGGTCGGCAGCTAGTCATCCATATCATCTGTAAAATCCAAGACAGGCATGTCTGCAGGAGGTAAGGCATCATCCTCTGCAATGGGATAGTGAAAGGTCAATCATAGAATGTGGCTCATCATTTACTTGCTACTGGTGGCTAGGTGACATGGTACTGACTCCCTTATCAAGGCGCACATTTGTGGTCCCCTAATGGCACACTGTGCCACCTGAGCATAATTTCTTTGGGGTCACCATTTGCTAAATCTGCCAGTCCACAGTTCCCAGTGTGTTACACCCACCTTGATTGTTTAATAATGGTATTTGCATATGTACCCCTTTCATTGACTTGACTGTGTTAAGTATGCATGCCGTGGGCATTGATCTGGATTTATGCTCACACCACAAGTGGAGATGTACAGAAGTACTTGGAATATGATTTTACAGATATTTGAATAAGTAACAGACTCATCTGCCACCCTTTGTGTGTTGTCAGAGTGATGGTAGGGAGTGAGCTGTCCATGCGCGCCAGTTTTGCAGCATTAGCATAATTTTTCTTTACAGCGTGTCACAATGGCTGACGCTAACCGTTCCTTTGCGCAATGATGTGTAGCTTCATAAATACGATGCACGGATGGTGCAAAGGAATGTCGCGAGCCAGTGATAAATTTTTTTGATGCACAACTGCGCTAGTGCAGTTGTGCGTCACTTTTGTTAAATCAGGGAATTGGTGTCAGAATCTTATGGAAGGAACCCAGGGTTTATCTCGAAATGTTAAAACACAAAATGCTCTGAAGCAGAGCTGCTTGCTGGCACCCCTGTTGTTTTCCCTCTCGATATATGATCTAAGTGGTATCCTAAGTGCGGACCAGGGGGATCCTGCAAAGGTTGGAACAGTGTATATTAGTTTCCTGCTGTATGCTAAGGATGTGGGTATAATGAATTTGACCCCAATTGGCTTTGAAAAATCAGTTTTCTCCCTTGATGAAGTATGCAGAAGTCCACTTTTTGAAAATAAACATCTCCAGAAGTAAAATCTTGATTTTTTTTTGTAAGAATGGTACAAGGACGACGGAGAAGTTTAAGAGCATTTTTGGGGGGGGAAGATAAGCTAGAAAAGGTGGATTTGTATCATTTTTTGGGCAAGATCTTATCTACTAGGGGGAGATGCAAAGAGAAAAATTAACTCCAGCATAAGGCAACTCTGTGGCAGCCCGGGTAATCCAGAACTTCTGACAAACCTAAGGCACCACAAACAGGAACTGAAAAAACTAAAATGGGCAATCAATAGGAGCTGCAATGAAGACTTGTGGGCCAGGCTACATTCGGATGCAAGGAGTAACAACAGTGCACGCTTCTGGCGCACAATATGCAACCTCACATGCCCATACCATGGTGACATTACATCGCATATACCAGAAGCTGTCTGGGCCAAATATCTCGGACTGCATTTTAACGGACCAGTATCAGTTAGCATGGACACACAAAGCATGATCACACCAGGATATCTTCCTCTACACAGGCCTGCACTAAAGACTAAGCATTCATTACTCACCGATTCTGTCACTATACATAACTAGCTAGCCAAGGGCCAGAGAGATGGCACCCCGGGACCAAATGGCCTCCCGCCCGCAGTCTTCAAGCACAATAGACCCTTCTGGGAAAAGATTCTTGAACCCCTCTACCTGGAAATAGGTCTGACAGGAAGGATCCCGCAGTCCTGGAAGGGGTCCATAATCTCCCCCATTTATAAAACAGGGGACAGGTTGCTTCCCGATAACTATCGTCTGATTGTTTAATTGACAATGACGCAAAGTACTTTGCAGGCCTGTTACTTGATCATCTGCTGGCATGGGCTACCGAAAAGGAAATAATCCCTATGATTCAAACAAGATTCTCCAAACATACCAGCACCATCACGAACATCACTGCCATTGCCCTCTCAAGTGACAAAGCAAAAACACTGAAAGGTCAGCTCCACCTAAGCTTTGTTGACTTTAAGGCGGCATTCGACCATGTGGACAGAAACCGGTTGTGGAAGAAGCTTGCAACCTGGGGGCTTCCCCATCCACTTCTACGTCTAATAATAGCTCTCCACACAGACACATGGGTCCAGATAAAATTAGGCACAGGCACGTGTCTCTCAAGGCGAATCCCTACAACCAAAGGCCTAAAGCAGGTCTGCGTTCTACCCACACTGTTCAATCTATATCAAGCAGACTTAGCGGGTGCACTCACCCTTATAAATTCGCACCCTCCAAAATCTGGGGACCTCTAGCTACCATGCCTCATGTACGCCGACAATCTCGTACTACTCAGCCACACGGAGATAGGCCTTCAGAGACTACTCAACGCCACTCAGCTCTACACAGCTACGAATGCCTTAACAGCAAACTTTGGCAAAACATGCACACTGTCAATTAGGTCAAGGCCATCCGCGAGAGCCTGGTGTTGGGGCGAGACACGACTGATCCACACAGATAAGTACAAATATCTTGGAGTCGCTGTAGACAAATAGGGGAACATCGAGCATCAAAGGAAAAGCCTAATGGGAACAAGTCTAGCCATAGCACTCTCAATAAAAAGACTAAAAACCCTTCTGAATGGGCCCTCATACACCCCCTTCTTAAAAGTGCTAAAGGCCAAGCTCCTCCCCACTATAAAATACGGGAGTGAAGCTCAAAGAGGCAGGGACTCTGATATCTTAAGTCGTGCAGTGAGCAAAGCTTACCAGACGATCTTTAACATCCCCAGACTCACCTCCCCTGCCCAACTGAGATTGGAGTTTGGTCTGCTGAACCAATCCCTGGCTCGACCTGTCGCCTACATAAACTTTTGGAGCAAACCCTGCGGTGCCTCCCCGGGCACTCTCAACTATCATTTGTGGCAAGAGTTTGAACATAAGAACACCTCCCCATTCAGAATTCACTTAGATGACTCTTTTAAGAAGACTGGACTAAAAGACTTGTGGAGGACCTCAATCCCACATAATGCCTTTAAGAAAGCAGCTAGGAAATCACTTAGGCTCCAGTCACTACTGAAGGAAAAAGCAACCTTCTCATGGAGGTCTCACGCCTGGATGACCCTGCACACCTACACGTCTTTGACACTACAGCCATACCTATGCCAGGGCTTCTCAAACCAAACAAAGGACGACTTCTTAAAGTACCGACTTGGTCTCCTACCACTTGCCTTATATGTGGCCTCCTGGTTGAGGGATGTAACCAATTCTATGTGCCGCCTGTACGGTGAGGACACGGAAGATCTCCTCCACATCCTTTGTTCTTGCAATCATCTCGCACTAGAATGAAAAGCCCTACTGAAGTGCAAATTTAATGAAAAAGGCATACGGACACGGAGACAAGCAGTAATGGCAGTTGAATTGTGCCTTGGTAAAGTTTTTACTGCAGGTGTCACAAAAGCAGGAGTTAAACGAGCAGCATTGCCCCCCCCCTGTCGATCTAAAGGAGTAGGACAGGCTTAATGCCCGACAATGGACTACAATGGCATTAAGCACTGCTCTACTCACACTGGAGCAACGCACAATTTTTAAATAGCAACACTTAACCACCATTTAAAGCGAGCTCCTATGAAGCCGAACTGAAATGACTGAACAATGATTTTTCTTTTTTACTTTTTTATATAGTGCTTATCTATTTTTAGTTTTTGTGTTACAGTTTTAAGTAACTAAACAATAAATTCTCTTCTTCTTCATAGGAGGGCTTACTGTATTTCTAAAACACTCTGAACTGGAACGTGATCCAAGGGGGCTTTTATGATTATTGCTGTGGCTGCAATTTGTGGCTTGAAGGATGTTAAAAAAAGCCTCAGCACATGCCTATGGTTGGCTTTATAGAAAATGCTTTATTTGAAATATTTATGTGACAGCGATTATTATCAATCATTTCAATGTGCATATATAAAAATAAATTGGATTAAGTTAATCTACTAGGGGTGGGATGACGACTGCATACATTTTTATTTGAGTAAGGCCCTTTCCCAGCAAACACCCGCAGTAGATTCCATAAATCGAATGGAAAATGCCATTTTAGCCATGTTCTTTCTTTCTTTCGATCTTTAGCATTGAATTTCCGCCCTCATTATGTTATGCTTGTGAAGATGTGATGTTGGACAAAATATGTCCGAGCTTGCTCAAGCGAATTCAAGGGTGTATTTTATGTCTGATTTTCAAGATAAATACACTTGCAGCCCCATTGCCTTTCACTTGGAGTTTGGTTTACATTCTTCTTATCTCTTTGCTTTGCCAGCAGTTCTGAGGCGGGAGAACTTGCTTTTGAGTGCAAAGGAGGGAACCCTTTGTACAGCAATGAAGTTTGAATTTTTTTATCTTTAGAAAGAAAAGAGTGCTTTTTTTAGGTCTTTCAAGGTGGCAACGGAAACCTTTGGGCTTGATCTGAATATAGGCTCTTTTATGTCCAAGCCTCTTCCAAAGAGTTATATAAAATTCTCTGCATAAGATAAGTTTGGCCAGAGACACTCTTTTGTGCCAGTCTAACAATTGAAACCAGGTGGTCCAGGATAGTACTCTGTGGAACAAATTTCATCCCTATCTAACTTGGATACTTCCTCATGGGGTCAGAAGACTGATCCTTTTAATGAGAATGATTTGCTCCCCCTTTGTGTGATTACTGAAATTTTGTATACAATTTAAAAAAAGGAGAACATTTGTGAGTTTTGTCATCTTTCAATTAGAGATCAACATTATGTATTATTTGTGAGCCTTGTGTTGCACAATGCAAAATAGCACTTTTTAAAGCCTTTGTTAATAATATACGCTCCATTTATTGAGGCTCACAAGTGCCCTATGTCTCCCGCAAATAAAATGGTAGGTAATATCAATTTTTTAGATATTTCTTAAATGTGTATTAATGAATTTGTATGTGCCGCCAGTCTGGTTTGTAATGTATAACGTATGTTGTCTTTTGTTATGGCTACTGTCCTCCATACAGTTAGTGATTTGTTCTTAAGCAAGTAACTCTTGTATATTCTACATTGCACAATGCACTACATCATTTTTTAAGGCTACTCCTTTCATTTAATTGTAACATTTGAATTTAATTGGAGGTCAAATTGTTGCAAAGTACTGTATCTAATTATGTTTTAGCAATTTTATCTTTCAGTGCTTAAAATGCATTTTTTAATTTTTGTGTTAAATGGACCTCTGTGGGAGTTCCAGATCATATTAATAAATACATTGATAAAAACAAAAAAACAAATTGTGTGCCATTTAGAAATACAACCATATTAATTTCACATGTATGGCATTTTTATACAGAGAAAGAAAACAATGATACAGAAGATCATCATGGGCACAGTGTAGAAGATGTGGCCGAAGAGGAGTCTAACAGCAATCATATGGTTGAACAAATGGAGATCACACCCATGCCAACGCTGCCTGAAGCGACCTAGCCTATAAGAGAGATATACCTAAATCTAGGAGCAACTACATGATGTAAATCTAACTCTTTTATACAGAGATTCAGAAGTCAAAAATTCTTAAAACTCCTGCTACAGCTCCACACAGACCTGCTAATACAGGTGGCACACCATCTGCATCAGAATTTCTAAAAATTGAAAACAATATTATACATTTGAGAATAAAATATGGATTGAATTGACATTTGTTAGAACTTGCATCATTCGCATGGCTTCCTCTAACTTTTTGCCTCTACTTCCCAGGTCGCTTCTGTGTGCTGGACTCTGTTATTGCTGTTTTTTTTGCTCTGGCACTTTACCACTGTTGACCAGTGTAAGTGTTTCCTGTATAAATGATATGTGTACCTTAGCTCATCCATGTTTGGCATATTTGATTTACTAGTAGGTCCCTAGTAAAGTGCACTAAAAGTGCCAAGGGCCAGTACATCAAATGCTACCAGTGGGCCTGCAGCACTGGTTGTGCCACCCACGTTAGTAGCCCTGTAAACATGGCTCAGACCTGCCACTGCAGTGTCTGTGTGTGCAGTTTTAAACTGCCAATTCAACTTGGCAAGTGTAACCACTTGCCATGCCTAAACCTTCCATTTTTATACATGTAAGTCACCCCTAAGGTAGGCCCTGGGTAGCCCCATGGGCAATGTGCAGTGTATGTTAAAGGTGGGATATGTACTTATGTGTTTTACACTGTTGCAAACCCGATCTCTCTCATATGTTAACATGGGTCTGCCTTTGAATATTAATAAAGTGCAGATTCCCTTAGGGAGCAGATAGAAATATGGAGTTTTGAGCCTCTGAACTCACAGTTTAAAAATACATCTTTTAGTGAAGTTGTGTTTTTAGATTGTGTTTGAAAATGCCACTTTTAGAAAGTAGGCATTTTCTTGCTTAAACCATTCTGTGACTCTGGCTGGTTGTGGATTCCCTGTCTGGGTCAGTTTTGACAGTTGGACTGTTTGTATCTCTCCTCTAGATGCTGACACAAAGGGAGCTGGTGTGTAGCCTGCATTTCCTGATGGGCCATCTGGGTTGAGGGGAGGAGTGGTCACTTACACTGGAAAAGGCTGTGCCTGCCTTCACACTATTCAGTCTCCAACCACCAGGTATGTGTCCGGGGACTGGCTTGCGCAAGGACGGATCTTGAAAACAACAGAGACTTCTCTTTGAAGTAGGCCTATTTCAAAGGCAGAACGGGGTATAAGAAGAGCACCCAAAACCCCTGAAAATCAGATTACTTCTGGAACCAAGAGGAACCTCTGCTCGGGAGAAGAGCTGGAAGAGGTGGAAGAGGAGTACTGCCCCTTTGCCTGTGACTGTGCTTTGCTGGTTGGCCTGCAGTAGCTGCTTCTACCTGAGAGAGGACAAAGACTGACTTCCCACTGGTGAAGAATCTCTGGGCCCTTGAAAGGTGAAGCTGGTAGAAAAGGACAGAAATCCACTCAAAGACTGCCGTGCAGGGAAACTTTAGATGCACCACCCACATTGCGGCTGATAAATGACGCACTGCATGCCTCGCGGCTAAAATCATTGCTCCACCTGCAACGCGCAACACCCGCAGCAGCTGCTGTTAATTATGCAAGTCTCCACCCAGCTCAGTTTCATGACACCGTGCGACCATATTTCAACACAACATCACTGGGCGCAGAAAATCAACACAAAGCCTTCCTGGACCCAAGGTGCCCATCCGGGATCAACGCATCGCACTCTTGCAGGAGAGAAGAAACGACGCACGCTGACCCGACCAGAGGTGGAACAACACAATCCCGCTTGCGAGTGACAAATCGATGCATTGATGGCCTTTTCCGATGCACACACACCCGTGTGGCTTTATTTTGATGCTACCCAGGTACTTTTGTGCAATAACAGTGCTTTCCCTGTTTTCTAAGGATTCGGGCGGTCATTCCAACCCTGGCGGTCGGTGATAAAGCGGCAGCCAACCCGCCAGGCAGGCGGTCAAAAAAATGGAATTCTGACCCTGGCGGGAACCGCCAACACAGCCCGCCACTTTAACACTCCGACCGCCACGGCGGGACAGACAAACAGCGCGGCGGTCACCACCAACAGGCAGGCGGCAGACAATGTACCGCCCACAGTATCACAACTCACCAATCCGCCACCTTTTCCGGGGCGGGAGCCCCGCCGATAAAAACACGGCGGAAACAGACTATGAACGGGAAAACGCTCACCTCTATACACTCCACGAGGACGGAGGACAGCATGGAACCCGAATTAAACATCCTACCAGCTCTTGTCTACCTGCTCATCTACCACGAGTACGAACTCCGGCGCAGAAGACAACGGTGAGTACTGCACCTACGACACAGGGGAGGGGGGAGGACGAAAGGTTACGGGCACACACATACGCCCCCCCCCAACTATCAACATACCAATGCAGAGCAACAACTGAGTGACACCCCCAAACCCCCCTGAAAAATGCAAAGACATAATACAATGTTAATTTAAATTTATGTATAAATTAGGTTAATTGAAGTCATGGAAAATTATCGTTATGAAATATCAAAGCAAAAATCATGAACAGTGCGAAAGCTATGTACATAGTCAATAAGTCCTGCTCAGTGTGTCAAATATCCACAGTCCGTGGGCCAATGTCTACCAAACACATGGGCAAAGCCCACACAGGAGACCTGAGTCCGTTGGAGAGAACACTGCTGGGGCATCAGATGACAAAACTACAGGCACCTCAGGGGGAAGGGAAGGGGGGGCACCTCAGCCACAGGAGTCCACGACGCCAGAACCACGAAGGGGCCACCATGCCCACTGTGCCATCCTGGGGAGTGCAAAGCCACAGTCCATCAGGTGGATTACAGACTCCACTGGTCATGGAGGAGGCAGGGTGCCCAGAGTGCAGCGTGAACACTAGCTCGACACAGAACCGGCACTGTCAATGGGCCAGCGGAGCTTGACAGGAAGGGCCCAGCGGAGTAGTGCTTGAGACGGCGGGGCCCAGCGCAGCGGTGCTTGAGACGGCGGGGCCCAGCGGAGCGGTGCTTGACAGGAAGGGCCCAGCGGAGCGGTGCTTGACAGGAAGGGCCCAGCGGAGCGGTGCTTGAGACGGCGGGGCCCAGCGGAGCGGTGCTTGACAGGAAGGGCCCAGCGGAGCGGTGCTTGACAGGAAGGGCCCAGCGGAGCGGTGCTTGAGACGGCGGGGCCCAGTGGAGCGGTGCTTGACAGGAAGGGCCCAGCGGAGTGGTGCTTGACAGGAAGGGCCCAGCGGAGCAGTGCTTGACAGGAAGGGCCCAGCGGAGCGGTGCTTGACAGGAAGGGCCCAGCGGAGCGGTGCTTGAGACGGCGGGGCCCAGCGGAACGGTGCTTGACAGGAAGGGCCCAGCGGAGCGGTGCTTGACAGGAAGGGCCCAGCGGAGCGGTGCTTGAGATGGCGGGGCCCAGCGCAGCGGTGCTTGAGACGGCGGGCCCAGCGGAGCGGTGCTTGACAGGAAGGGCCCAGCGGAGCGGTGCTTGACAGGAAGGGCCCAGCGGAGCAGTGCTTGAGACGGCAGGGCCCAGCGCAGCGGTGCTTGAGACGGCGGGGCCCAGCGGAGCGGTGCTTGACAGGAAGGGCCCAGCGGAGCGGTGCTTGACAGGAAGGGCCCAGCGGAGCGGTGCTTGAGATGGCGGGGCCCAGCGGAGCAGTACTTGACAGGAAGGGCCCAGCGGAGCAGTGCTTGACAGGAAGTGCCCAGCGGAGCGGTGCTTGACAGGAAGGGCCCAGCGGAGCGGTGCTTGAGACGGCGGGGCCCAGCGCAGCGGTGCTTGAGACGGCGGGGCCCAGCGGAGCGGTGCTTGACAGGAAGGGCCCAGCGGAGCGGTGCTTCACAGGAAGGGCCCAGCGGAGCGGTGCTTGAGACGGCGGGCCCTGTACAGCGGTGCCTTTCTTCACGGCGGGGCCCTGTTCAGCGGTGCCTGTCTTCACGGCGGGGCCCTGTTCAGCGGTGCCTTTCTTCACGGCGGGGCCCTGTTCAGCGGTGCCTGTCTTCACGGCGGGGCCCTGTTCAGCGGTGCCTTTCTTCACGGCGGGGCCCTGTTCAGCGGTGCCTTTCTTCACGGCGGGGCCCTGTTCAGCGGTGCCTGTCTTCACGGCGGGGCCCTGTTCAGCGGTGCCTTTCTTGTCTATCAAGGGAGCCAGACCTGGCCAGGACTCCCTGCTTAGTCGCCCTCCGACCGTGCAGTTGCTGGACCCTCCTGTGACGGAGTCCTGGGCCCGTGGGTGTCCTCCGTCACACCCGGGATGGGGCTTGTGGGGCCCTCCTGGTCCGCGCCCCTGCTGGCTGACTTCTCCGCCCTGCTGCCCTTGCCCTCCTTCGATGAGGCTCTCTGGCCCTTGCCTTCCCTTGATGTTGTGGCAGGTGACGGGCCACGACTTTGCTCCTTGGGGGCAGCTGTTTCAGCCTTCTCACGGTGGGCCTTGGTTTTACGGGTTCTCTTTCCAGGGGGGGGGCTGGCTGTCCCCTTGCTGCTGGCCGATGTATCTGTGCTGGGAAAGGGTGGACTCCAAAACCTGTGCACAATGGTCAGACTTGATGCAGGGCTGGTGGTGGCTGAGGTGCTCTTCGGACTCTTACCAGATGGAGGGGGTGGGTCAGGTGGTGCAAAGAGGTCAAGTTTGGAGAGGAAAGGTTTTTTAGGAGCAATGGGAAGGGTAGGTGCAGTGGGTATGGGAGTGGAGGGAGAGGATGTGGTTGTAGGAGAGTCAGGTGTGCTGTCTATGGGTGCAGGTGCTTGTGACGTAGGCTGTCGTGTGGTGGTTGGCTGTTGTGTGGGTGGCTGCCTGCGTTTGTGTGTTTTGGAAGAGGGGGTGACAGACACAGTGGGAGAGGACACAGGGGACGTGTAAATGGTAGTGGGGTGCTGACGGCACGTGTGCGGTCTGTACTGGAGGGTGTGGTGGTGATGGAAGTACTGGCTGATGGTGGTGTGCATGCAGGTGTGAGTGGAGACGTCACAGGGAGGGAGGAGGGAGACGAGGAGGAGGGTGACACAGAGGTGGTAGTGACTGTTGCCATGGCTGCATCTGGATGTTGCTTGGGTGAATGCTTGTGGGATCTGTGGTGCTTATGTCTGGATGAGCTGCCCTTGGGTGTTGAGGTGTGTGCAGGCTGGTCTGATGGTGTGGATGGGATAGGCTGAGGAACAGGAGACTGGGAGACGGTGGAGGCAGTTAGAAGAGGGAGGCTGGAAACAGGGACAATGGCTGCCGTCAGTGCTGAGGCCAAAGCATTGAACGATCGTTGATGGGCAGTCTGACCCGAATGAATGCCCTCCAGGTATGCATTGCTCCGATGCACCTCCCTCTCTACCCCCTGGATGGCATTCAAAAGGGTAGACTGCCCAACAATGATGGTGTGTAGGAGGTCAATGACCTCCTCACTGAGGGCAGCAGGGGTAACTGGGGCAGGGCCTGAGGCACCTGGGGCGAAGGAGATGCCCACCGTCTTGGGCGAGCGGGCACGGAGCGAAAGCTGAGGGGCTGCTGGGAGGGCGGAGCTGGTGCGCTGGGTGGCGGCTGTACCTGTTGAGGCGGGGGCACGGATGTTGCCGCCACCGCTAGGGAGTTCCCTTCCGAGGACGTGTCAGTGTCACTGGTGTCACCACGGGTCCCCGTTGTGGAGCTCCCCTCGCCCTCCGTATCACTGGTGACCTCGGTGTCTGTAGCATGGCCCACCGGGGCCTTGTGAGTTGCAGCTCCCTCGTGCTCCGATGCCAATTCTCCTCCGCCTGATGATGCTAATGCACACATGCACAAGAAGATAAAGAAAAAGGGTGGGGGGAGAAATAAAGACAGGTTGAGTGCATGCATTGTCAACACCGTTTTCGGAGAGGACAGACACAGGAGCCTCCAGCACTACGCCGCGCAATCGGGGTACACTACTCAGTACTTGTGACTAGGCTTACAGGTCTATGGACAACAAATGCACACATGGGTGATGCTGGACCATGGATTGATGTACTTGGCACCCTACAGAGGTGGGGGGCGGGGCACAGGGCCATGCCTAAAGGAGAGGACTACACTACAGAAAGCGCCCTGGCCTAATGTCACCCACAGCCCTCCTCCCCCACCCAGACACCTCCACTGCGCGTAAAGATAGCAGAATGTGCTGGTACTCACCCCCTTGTGTCTGCTGTGATGTCCTCACGTGCCCATCCAAATCGGGGTAGGCCACCGCCAGGATCCGGGACATCAGGGGGGTCAAGGTACGACTGGCACCCCTCCTACGTTGGGAGGGCATCGCCAGCAGTGACTCCGCGGTCTTCCTGGTCCCGCGGCGGATGTCCTCCCACCTCTTTCGGCAGTGGGTGCCCCGTCTGTTGTGGACCCCCAGGGCCCGGACTTCCTTGGCTATGGCACGCCAAATGTCGACTTTCTGATGGGCGCTGACCTATTTGACATGTACAGGGTGGGAAAGGAAATTTCAACATTTTTCTGCATGTTAGATGTGATTGCCCCCCCCTCCCCAACCCTGCCATGTGGCACATGCTCTCATCTGTCGTGCCTTGCACTCCTCATTCGCTCCCCACCCCACCATCTTACATCCACCATACACAACCCAGGCATAGCCCATTCAACGTGCACCCAGTGTACTTAACTGTTGGTCTGGAGGACTGTAGAGTAGCGCACACTGGGGCAGGACCCCATCCACAAGTTTCTCCAACTCTTCTGAAGTGAAGGCAGGGGCCCTTTCCCCAGTCGCAGCAGCCATTGTCTCTTCCAGACCGAGGTCACAGCAGCACTTGCAGTATAGGTCCTCTCCTGTGGATGATCAGGTCTCGAGTGATTAAGCAGATAGAAAATGGCGGTCACGCCCGCCGCGGTGCGTACCGCCGCGGTGCGTACCGCCGCGGTGCGTACCGCGACCGCAGGCGCACATCCTCATTGGCTCCTGAGACGCATAGGGTGCAATGTTAACCAATGCGCCTTCGCACCGCGGTCTTCGACCGCCTACCGCCACGGTGTGCCACACCAGCGTGTTGACCTCACATCCCACTGTCACACTTCTCAGGTCAGGCAGCTGCCATTACAAGGGCCCACATGGCTTAATTACTACTGCGTCACACAGGCCTAGGCCTTGCATTGCCACTCATACAAGCCTTTCAATGCATAGAGATTCGTGTACTGTGCAAGCTGGGTGAACGTACCTGTGGGTTGCTTGACTCTGTACTCCATGTTGTACTTCCTAGGCACCGTCCGCTGGGACTTGCGAGGAGAAGGATGAATCCTCCCGTGTACCGACTGCTGGTGGACCTGTCGACAATGGAAGAACAACATATTATACTTCGATACCGACTTGACCGAGCCACTATACATGAACTGTGTGCCCAGCTGGAGCCAGACCTGATGTCCCCCATCCGCTAACCCACAGGAATTCCCCCTCTGGTGCAGCTTCTGTCAGTACTCCATTTTTTGGCAAGTGGGTCTTTTCAGACAACAGTGGCCATGTCATCAGGGATGTCTCAGCCTATGTTTTCTAAGGTTTTGTCCAGAGTGTTGTCTGCCCTGATGAAATACATGCGGAGCTACATTGTTTTCCCTGAGGAGGGTGATTTGGCCACTGTGAAGGGTGATTTCTATGCCCTTGGACATATCCCCAACATCATTGGTGCCATTGATGGGACCCATGTGGCTTTAGTACCCCCAAAAGACAATGAGCAGGTGTACAGAAATAGAAAAAATTACCATTCGATGAATGTCCAGGTGGTCTGTTTGGCTGACCAGTACATCTCCCATCTAAATGCCAAGTTCCCTGGGTCAGTGCATGACGCGTATGTCATGCGAAATAGCAGCATCCCTTATGTGATGGAACAGCTACAGAGACACCATGTGTGGCTAATAGGTGACTCTGGTTACCCCAACCTGCCTTGGCTATTGACCCCAGTGAGGAATTCCCGGACCAGGGCTGAGGAACGGTACAATGAGGCACATGGGCGAACTAGGAGGATTATAGAACGGACCTTCGGGGTCCTGAAGGCCTGGTTTAGGTGCCTGCATATGACAGGTGGATCCCTAATGTACTCACCAAAGAAGGTGTGTCATATCATCGTGGCCTGCTGTATGCTTCACAATCTTGCATTGCGACGCCAGGTGCCTTTCCTGCAGGAGGATGGTCCAGATGGTGGTGTTGTAGCAGCTGTGGAGCCTGTGGAGAGTGAAGAGGAGGAAGACGACGGGGACGACACGGACAACAGGGACACAGTTATACAACAGTATTTTCAGTAGCACACAGGTAAGAATCACCCACGCCACTTTACATTTACTTCTGGTCTCCTGCATCTCTACTTTCTGTGTTTCCCCCAGTACCTTTTAACTGATTTTTGACTTTCCCTTCCCTTTTCAGAGCTGTATGACCCACAGCGTGACTTCTGCTTTGTTTGCCCATGGACTAATGCTTATTGACATTGGTATGTTGTCATCACAATGTAACTGAACATTATTGCACCGTTATGTGTAATACATTTGTTAAGAATACAAGCAGACTCCTGATTTTTGAAGTGCAAATGGTGATTTATTTTAAGTGCTGCATATAGGTCCATGATAGTAAAACGGTGATGGGTGGGGGTGGAGTAATGTCCATGGCAGAGTCCAGTTCTCAGTCTCACAGTTGCATAGTCCATATGCCTGTGGAAGGATGGAGCAGGGGCTGTTTAAGGTTTGACAGGGGAACAATGTGGGACAGTGGGATGACATCAGGGGGTATCTTATGCTGGCGGGGTTCTTGGCATCCTACTCTGTCTTCTTGTGTGATCTCAGGTTCCGCTTGCGGGGTGGTTGATCTTCAGCAGGAGGTGGGGTTCTGGTGGCCTGTCGTTGTGTGGGGGCCTCCTGTCCACTAGCGCCGGCGGAGGTGGTAGGCTGTTCGTGCTCCGGGCTAGTGACAGGGGCCCTTTGGGGTGCCCCATGGTCCCGCAATGTGGAGACTTTCTGGTTGAGGGCCAGGACGATGGTCCCCATTGCGGAACCGATGTTCCTGAGTTCGTCTCTGAACCCCATGTACCGTTCCTCCTGCTGTGCCTGGATCTCCTGGAACCTGGCCAGTACCGTCGCCATCGTCTCCTGGGAGTGGTGGTATGCTCCCATGATGGTGGTGAGGGCCTCTTGGAGAGTGGGTTCCCTGGGCCGGTCCACCCCCTCTCTCACAGCAACCCTCCCAGTTCCCCTGTTTCCCCGGGCCTCTGTCCCCTGGACGGTGTGCCCACTACCACTGCCCCCAGGTCCCTGTTGTTGTTGGGGTGGTGGGTCAGCCTGGGTGCCCTGTAGTGGCGGACACACCGCTGATTGACGCGTCCTAGAGACAGAGGCATGGGCCCGCTGGGTGGGAGCTGTGCTGGTATTCCCAGAGGGGGTTGGGTCTGCTGTGGCCTGTGTCTGTGTGTGGGGAACCGACTGTCCAGAGGTCCCCGATGGTCCGGGCTGGTCATCAGGTTCTAGGCCGACAGAGCTGCTGTCATCACTGGGGGCCTGTTCTGGGGGCGGGATGGACAAATCTGGACCCTCCTGGCCGGTGTGTTGGCGTTCGGGCCCTGCAGGGGTAAAAGAGTATGGTTATTGCTTCTGTGTGTGCCATGGCGTGCGATTTGTGGGTGCCCTTGTCCCCCAGTGCTGGCATTCCCTTGTGGGAGGAGTTGTGAGGGTGGTTTGTGGGGGGGGATGGGTATGTGCAGTGGTCATGCTTAGGTGATGGGTGTCCATGGTTTGTGTTGGCATTCAGGGATTGGTGTTGTGTTGGGTGGGTTGTGCTGGTGAGACATTGGCAGGGAGGATGTGTGCTGGGGCTTGGGGGTGAGGGTGGGGGTGTGGGTTGGCATGCTGGTGGTTGGGGGGGTGAAGTAGTTGAGATTAGACTTACCAGAGTCCATTCCTCCGCCTACTCCAGCGAGGCCCTCAGGATGCAGGATGTTCAAGACCTCTTGCTCCCATGCTGTGAATTCGGGTGGAGTGGGTGGGGGTCCGCCGCCAGTCTTCTGCACAGCGATGTCGTGTCTTGACACCATCGACCGCACCTTCCCCCGTAGGTCGTTCCAGCGCTTTCGGATGTCTTCCCGGTTTCTGGGATGCTGTCCCACAGCGTTGACCCTGTCGACGATCCTTTGCCATAGCTCCGCCTTCCTGGCTATTGTGGTGTGCTGCACCTGTGTGCCGAAGAGCTGGGGCTCTACCCTAATTATTTCCTCCACCATGACCCTGAGTTCTTGGTCCGAGAACCTGGGGTGTCTTTGGGGTGCCATGGGGTGGTGTGGATGAGGTGTGGGGTGGTGTTTGTGGTGATGTGAGTGGTGGTGTGTGGTGATGTGTGCGTGGATGTGGTGTGGGTGATGATGTTGGGTTCCTGTGTGTGTTGTGGTTTGCGTTCCCTGTGCTCTCTCTGTGTGTATTGCGCCTTGTCTCAGAATTTCGATTTGTGGGGGTTTGTGGGTGATGTGGGTGTGTGTTTTATATGGTGATGGGTGTGTGGGAGTGGTGTGTGTATGTGTCTCAGGTGTGTGTATTTTGAATTGTCCAATGTGGCTGTGTTTTGTATGGGTGTGTGTATGTTGAGCGCGGCGGTGTGTACCGCCAATGGAATACCCCGGTTGAAAGACCGCCGCGTGGATTCGTGGGTCGTAATGGCATGGGCGTGTTTGTGTTGGCGTGACGGTGGAGGTTTGGTCATCTCCAGTTTATCGCTGACCGCTGATGAGGCGGCCTTCCGTGGATGACGGGTTTTTGGCAGTTGTGGGTCAGAATGACCGTGGCGGTATACCGCGGCCACGGCGGTAGAATGGCGGTCTTCTGACCGGCGGTAAGAGCCTTTTACCGCCGAGGTCAGAATGACCCCCTAAGACTCCTTTTCTTTCTTTTTCAAATTCATAACTTTACTTGTGTATGTCAGATTTTTATCATTTTGGTCTTGTTTTGTTTAGATAAATATATGTTTACTGAGTTACTGTGTGTGTGTTGGTATGAATACTTTACACATTGCTTCTGAAGTTAAGCCTGCCTGCTCATGCCAAGCTTCTCAAGGGGGAAGCAGGGGTTAACTGAGGACGGTTCTCATTTACCCTGACTAGAGGGAGGGTCCTTGCTTGGACAGGCGGTAACATGACTGCTGACCAAAGACCCCATTTCTAACATTGGTGATCAGCGGTTGGGATTGGACTTGTATTTGTACTTGACATACAGTGATTAAGTGTGCACTACTTTTTCAGTGCAGACCATTACGTGACCACATACTAATTGTCTTTGTGATTTTTTGCTTTTTTCTCTTTTTGGACTTTTCCCTACGTCCATACTTGGTGGTAATCCTTTATTGACTTTTGAACTTCATTTGGGAACTCATTATCTGCCTTTGGAAATTTCTATTTTTGACCCTTCATCATGCCTCAATCTGGAGATGCATCAGCTGGAGCTGCCTTTGACTTAGGGAAACTGGAGAGCTCTACAGTTCCTCAGTTGACGCAGTTCAGCAAAAACCTTGCTTGTCCCATTAAGGGCTCCATCAGGAAGGAGCATCTGCGGAAGGCACTGAGGGCCTGGGTAACAGCCATGGAAGCTGAGGGGCACACAGAGGGGGAGGAGGAGGATGAGGAGGAGGAAGAGCAATCCATACACAATGGTGAAGTGTCTGGGCCTGTTATGTCCAGGGTGAGGGTCTCCAGGGCAGGTAGCAGTATGTCATCCAAGGGTCTGACTCCTGAAGAGTTGCAGGGCAGGGATGCAGAAAGTTCTCATCATTTAGAGAAAATTAGGATGGTGAAAGAAGAGAAAAAGTTAATGTTGGCTCATGATCTCAGCTTGAGGGAGCTGGATCAGAGGAGCCAGTCTAGTAGGGGTGGTGGCAGCAATAACACAGTGCAGACTGAGAAGTTGGTGCACATTCCTAAAGACCATATGAAGGATTACAAAAGGGAGGATGGCATATTTTTGTGGTTCAAGGGGCATGAGTCTGCTTTCAATAGGAATCTGGTCCCTGAAGCTCAGTGGGGTGCGGGTCTGCAGAAGCACTTTTAAAGGGGAGGGATACTCTAACAGGGGGATCCTCAGGGGCTCACTTACTCTATCATGAAGGACGCTCTACTCACAAGGTATGGTCTCACCCCTGAACAGTATAAGGACAAGTTTAGGTCCTATAAGAAGAAGGAATCCCAAGCATAGTTGGAGTGTGTTGATTCTTTTTGCAGGTCACTGTATGGTTGGGGAGAAGGGCAGTAAGGTAACAACTTATGTGGGGCTTTACAATTCAATTGCTTTGGAGCACTTGTACAGTTTATGTTTCCCAGAGCTGTGCCAGCACCTAATTGACAGCAAGCTGGCTGATCCTGGGAAGCTTGAACAGGAAGCAGACCATTGGGAGAGCACCAGGGTCCAAAAGACGTATGGGGAGACCATGCCAAGCGTGGGCAGGTTCCCCATCAGAAGTGGGGGTTTATGGTAAACAGAGGGAGTTCCATAAAGGCCCCAACCTAGTACCAAGGGTAAAGAATCCCAACCCGAGTAGAAAAGAAACCATGGGTCTCTACAGAGAAACCTACAGAGAAGGGTTCCCGCAAGTGTTTGCATGTGATCAGGAGGGTCACATGAGGGGGATCCAAATGTCCCAAGTGGACACCGGCACCCACTGGTGCTCAGTCACAGGGTTGGGCAGTGTAGTGCTTGGGGACGAGTTGGTCCAGGTGGGTGGGAGCCAGCTGAGATGACTGTTGTCTCACTGCGCAACAGTGAGATGGTCCAGAGGACCATCGTGCCTGATAACACTAAGAGTACAGGCGGTGAGTGACCATCAATGGACAGAGGGTGGAGGCTCGGAGAGAGACAGGAGCCTATGCGACTACAGTGAGAAGTCACCTGGTGTCTGAAGAGCAGTTAGATCCCTGTGTACTTCACCAAGTAGTTACAGTGGACAACTTAGAGTGCCTGTGCAGAGTGGCACAGGTTCCCTTTGAAAGAGGGGGGTCTCAGGTTCCTTGAAGATATCTGTGAGTCCAACCATGCCTGTAGATTGTTTGCTTAGCAATGACCTGGAGGATTCATCTTGGCAGGAGATGCAATGCAGATCACACTTGGAAATGTTGGGTCTGCCCCTGTGTGGGTGTGTGCCTATCCAGTCTATGGTGGCCCATCAGGGTGATCAGGAGACCCTGGAGCCTGAAAGAGTGGCCTAGATGTTTGCCAGATGGAGGACGGGCAAGGGGCTTGGAGACCGGCCCCAGAAATTACCACAGTCCAGTAGTAGGCTGAACATGAGGAGGAGGCCCTGGAACCTACAGAGAAACAAGTGGCTGAACTGGGTGAGGTCCCTAAGCTGTCACAGTCACAGCAGGAAGGGGGGCCCACCAGGGAAGCATTCTGTGAGGCACAGAAAGTATGCCCTACTCTGGACAGTTTGCAGCAGCAGGCTGTGGAACAGGTGTCTGGCATGGAGACTGGATCACTTTTGATTTACTGGGTGGATCGTCTCCTCTATAGTGAGCCTAAGGTTCCTGAGCCTTAGTCAACCCGTTTGCTGATGGTGCCCCAGTGCTTCAGAGCCTTCCTACCGGGTCTGGCTCTTGATGTGCCTTTAGCTGGATATTTGAGGCAGGACAAGACCTTTGAACGACTTGTTACCCACTTTTACTGGCCTCTAATGTGCAGGCACTCGGATACTCATTTTAAGTCTTGTACAACTTGTCAGGCAAGTGGCAAGAATGAGAGGAAATGCAAGACTCCCCTCCAACCTTTTCCTGTGGTTAGTACCCCCTTTGAAAGGGTTGGTATTCACATTTTGGAACTTCTGGATCCCAAGACAGCCATGGGCAAGAGGTTTATCCTGGTCTTGGTGGACCATTCCACCCGATACCCATAAGCCATTCCTTTGAGATCGATCACTTCCCCTGTGGTGGGCCATGCATAGATAGGGGTTTTACCCACATGGGGTTTCCCAAGGAAGTGATGTCCGATAGGGATACCAACTTCACATCAACTTATATGAAGTCTCTGTGAAGGCAGTGTGGGGTAATGTACAAGTTCACCACTCTTTACCACCCCAAAGCAGTGGTCTGGTTGAGAGGTTCTATCACACCTTCAAGGGCATGATTATGGGACTCTCAGAGCCCTTGAGGTATTAGTGGGACGTCCTCTTGCGATGCCTTCTGTTCGCTTACAAGGAGGTGCCTTAAAAAGGGCTTGGATTTAGAACTTTTGAGCTGCTGTGTGGCCACTCTGTCAGGGGACCTTTGAGTCTGGTAAAGGAGGCTAGAGAAAGCCCCTAGTAAACCCCACAGGATGTATTCAGTTACATGGGTGCTCTGAGAAACCAGACTGCCCGCTTCATGGGTGTCAAACAAGAGAACCTGGAAGCAAGCCAGGATGACCAGAATGCCATTCTAGTCGAGTTCCAACCTGGTCAGAAAGTGTGGGTGATGGCACCAGTGGATCCTAGAGTGCTTTAGGACAAGTGGATTGGGCCATCTTGTTGTAAGTCAGTAGCGATTAGATTAAGCATTAGCAGAAGACATCTTGTATTTAGCAACTATTGTGAACATTTCGCGGAATCCATTTTGTATTCATGGCAGCCATTTTCTCTGCCATGTGCTCGCCATGTGCTTTGTCTTACCTTTCTGTTAACTCCTCTTGAAAATCTGTCTAGTGACAAGTTATATTTAGCATCTCCCACTTTCGCACATGCCCAGTAAGATCTGCAGCTGTTAGTAATTAGTAACAGACAGTAATGTGTCAACTAGTCCTTGAAAACTGTTAGCCCCTCCTACCTGTCGACTGTGCATTTCCATATAAGTCTTGCTTCTATAATTGTACCACCTTCTTTTAGCCCCTGCGTGGGTATAAAAGGACCATGCTCTCTTAGTTCAGTGTGCTACTTCAAACATTACCGAAGGGTGCTGTTAGAACTGTAGTACCACCTCATGAAGTTTAATAAACTTTAGGGGTCATTACGACCTCAGCGGTCTTTTCGCAAGACTGCCGAGGTACCGCCGTACTGAAGACCACCAGTGGTGGCGGTCTTCCGCGCCGCATATTATGACGGCTGGCAGGCCGCCATCCTTTTTCATACGGAAAGCTGCCAGCAGCCATACTGGCGTACGGCGGGAAAGTGGAGTTTGCTCAACCTCCACCGCCACGTCAACAGAACACCGCCCACTGAATCACATCCCATGATTCGGTGTGGCGGTGTTCTGGTGACGGTTTTCCGGTGGCGGTGCTGCCCCCATGGATCCCGTCCCCTCCCAGAGGATCAACGGACAAGGTAAGTTGATTGTCCGTTAAGGAACGGGGTGGGGGGGTGTTGTGTGTTGTGTGCGTGCATGGGGGTGTGCGTGGGAGAGTGTAGAGGGGGTCAGTGAGTGAGTGTATACATGCGGGGGGATGTTGTGTGTATGGGAAATGTGCGCGGGTCGGACGGTGTGCATGTCTGTTTGTATGTGTGCGGGTATGTATTGTCGGGTGTACGTGTGCATGTAGGGGTGTGTATATGTGCATGTTGGTGGGGTGCGTGTAGAGGTCTGTATATGTGCATGTTCGTGGTCCCAACCACCTGAGATCCATGGTGGTATGCAGGCTCCTGACTACCGCCAGGCTGGAGACCGCAATCTCCAGCCCAGCGGTTCTCATCACCGTGGCGTTCGGAATGGTGAAGTGGCGGATGACCGCTGTGGTCATAATTCCATTTTTTTTCCCGCCGGCCTGTTTGCGGTCTTACCGCCGCTTTACCACCGACCGCCAAGGTCGTAATGAGGGCCTTTGTCGTTTATTTCAGTTTCTGTGCCAACTTCTTCCTATATGGTCTGAGGACTTTGTGCAGAGAAGGGCGAATCCCTTGCACTAGTAGGCCTTGCTGAGGCTTACTTCGACAAATTGGCACCCGACCAGGGACTCATCGGCGACTCGGACACCCGACGGATTGGTCGCGACAAAGGATTGGGATCTCGCTGCGGACGATCAATGTCTGAGGAGACCCGAGTCTTGGCAACCATGGCGTTTTTCCCTTCTTTCTGATTTGACCATCCAGGTGGCGCCGGTCCTCGACTGAGATCCTTTTTGTTCATTCGTCATGCAGTGACCATTTGGTCGATTTTAGAACTTGGCAGTTGGAACCTGGACGCCCTGTGATTGGTAAGAGCCATTTTACAGCACTTGCTGTGGGTTTTGATGCCTTTGTTTGGTAATGAAGTTTAGCACCACTTACTGTGGCTCTCGTGTTTTGGGTGACTAGTCAATTTGTGTCCTTTGAATTGATATATAAATTGCAAATTATATAGGCAGGTAATGAGGAGAATTTTCTCCAATTTAATTTTGATTTGAACGGCACCTTAAGTGCTACTTTGATTATAATATTGCATATTCTGCACTATTTTTGGCATGCCTGTTTTTAGCGCACTTCGTAGGATGTGTTGCTTTTGTAATGGTACCAATTTGAGACTGGGAGATTCGCAACCGGCACCCCCCAGAGGGGACGCCCAATAGAGATATGTATGTTAAACATGGTCTTTCTTCTATAATGTACAGCACATTATGGAATAAATACACTTGTGCGGATCCTGAGTTACGTTGGCCTATGCATGGTCATTTGATTTGCGAAAGATTGAGTGTGTGGAACAATGTATGTGTAAGTGAAGGTCTAGGCAAGATATGTTTGACTGTGTACGAATGTGGGAGAAAGAAGTGCATGGACAAGTGAAGCATGAGCAAGCCTTGCTTGAGAAAGAGCAGCGGAAGAATGTATATGTGAAAGCATTGGAAATTAGAAAGAAAGAAATATATGACTTAAAGGATCTGGAAGAGAAAGAACGTAAATTACAGGTATCTGGCCAATACACCGTTAGGCAACCTCTATATCCCATCCTTAATAAACCACACAATGATTTTTTGTTACTAGATCGCCCTCCACCTCCGTATGTCGTTCCTTCTGCCCCTCATGAGTTGGCTGAGGTCTCCGGTTCGGAGCAACAGAAGATACGAGACAGTCGCTCTATGTTGCCTGCTGACCGTGCGTCTGAGCTTAGATCTATTGCTTGTAAAACAATTTGTAGCGTTGTCTCTTCTTCTGAACTTTTAGACAACATGAAAGGGTGGACAGAAAAGGAGCAGCTATATTTTATTGAGGCATTTGGCACAGAAGTTATTGAACCATTTTGGAAATATTCTGATGATTTAGAGCCCGATGATGTAGCAGCTGATCATGAGCAAATGCGTGATGGTCTTTTTGTTTTCTCCCAGGTGGCTGATGCAATCAGGCGTTTGGAGAAATTATGTGTTGTGGCAGTCTGTTTGCAAGAGGAGAAAAGGGCCCTGGACGTAGTTGCACGGACATCTCAGACCGGCGGGGTGCAAGCTTCCATCTTCGGAACAGATGCGGGAGGCCGTGCCTTTGTATGTTCCTCCTAAAGGATTGGGTACAAGTGATGATAAAACTTCTGTTGATGCTAAGGGTTATTTTATTTATAATTGGGTGTATACTCCTTGGAATAGGGCAGATGTAATGGCACTTAAAACAGCATTACCTGACCGGCAGAAAAATCCAGCCGCCTTTTATGAGGAAGTTGAGGGAGCAATTAGTTCTTGTACAATGACTTTGGCTGACATTGATTTATTTTTCGGATTGATATTACTGCCAGATATGTGGAGAACTGTTCGTAAAGTTGATGATCGTGTAGTTTTTGGGGCATCATGGAAAGAATTAAAACAGATGGACGGGGATAGGGAACCTGCGAAAAAGCCATATCAGTTGATTCTAGATCTTCCCGCAGCCATATTAGTTAAGTTAAAACGATTATTCCCCCTAAAAAGATAGATTGGACTGTTTTAGCATCTTGAAAGCAAAAGGCAGATGAATCAGTCTCTGATTTCTTTACACGCTTTGAAGAAGCATTTCATGATTTTAGCGGCCAGTTATTGTCAGATGATACGGGCAGACATTTGTTTGTCGATAAATATGTTGCAAATCTGTTACCAGGAATAGCTAGTTGTCTAAAAGCTAGTGAAAGTTCATGGACTACCTCTACACCGGTTTCTCTTTTGACTATGGCTCAGTATTATGAACGTCAGGAATTAGAAGCAAAAGGTAGCGAGGATAAAAAGATTAAAGAATTAAAAATGAAGGTTATGTTGGCTCAAGCTTATGGTCCGCCTTTTAGAGGTAGTGATAAAGGTGGACGTGGATCTTATGGTTCTTCTTACACTTGTGCGAATTTGTCTGTTGATCAGTGTGCGTATTGTAAGAAATTTGGGCATTGGGCTGCCGATTGTCCAGCACTACGTGTTCAGCAGTGTTCACGTGGTCGGGGACAAATGAGAAATCGCTCAGGATATTCAGGGCCTAGAAGCACGAATGATCGTGCTAGGGTTGATGCTAATGTACGAGGGCAGGATGGGTTTAACACTTTTGATAGACGGAACCAATACCAGATGTCTAACTATGTGCAGCCTGATTTCCAAGATTCTGCTTATGCACAGGATTGCCTAGGATGGGGTAAGGAATCAGTTGAAGTTCCAGTAGATCAGAGGGGTCCCTATGTTACGGCACATGTTTTGGGTTCTACTGATCAGTTTCTGGTTGATACAGGAGCTACTCGTAGCGCCTTGTCTAAACAATTAATTCCAATGGCTCCCCTGTCTGGCTTAACCATTACATCCATAGGTTTCGATGGAACACCTTCCCCTAGCCCATTGTCACAACCACTTGCATTCCATGTTGATAAATGTACTGCTTCATGTCAATTTTTGCTTTCTCCAAATACACCAGACAATATTGTGGGTCTTGATATGCTCAAGTATTTCAGGGCTACAATACGATGCTCTCCTGAAGGGGTAAATGTTATTTTGAATGATAATCATCCTGGGATGGAAAAAGTTTGCCTTGTTAAAGAGGATATTTCATTAGCTTCACTCCTTAGTACTTTGTGGGCTACTTCAGACACTGATGTGGGACAAATGATTATTCCACCGATACATATTAGTGTCAAGGAGGGAGCTGTATTGCCACGTTTGCCTCAATACAAAATTTCACAGGAGGGCGAAGAAGCACTCACACAAATTGTGCATGATCTTATTGCAGTTGGAGTTGTTGAGGAAGTTCCGTATAATGTTTGTAACAGTCCGATTCTTCCTATTCTGAAAAAGGATACTGATACTAGGATTTACCGATTCATTATTGATTTACAAGAAGTCAATAAGATTGTGGTACCACAATATCCTGTGGTATCTGACATCACAACACTTTTTACTTTGGTTCCCCCAACAGCAACTACGTTCTCTGTGATAGACTTGAAGAATGCTTTCTTTTCGATCCCTATTCATTCTGACAGCCGATATTTGTTTGGTTTTACTTTGAATAAACAATCATATAGATTTTGCAGAGTTTCTCAAGGCTATACTGAGATTCCTAGTATTTATAGTCAAGCATTAAAACGACAACTTGATTCTTTTGTTTTGCCTGAAGGTGTGGCTCTCATACAATATGTTGATGATATTTTGTTGGCAGCTGATACCCCTGGGCAATGTGAAAAGTGAACTTTGTCCTTACTTTTTTTTCTTGCTTCACACCATCATAAAGTGTCACAAAAGAAATTGCAATATTGTAGACCAAAGGTAACCTATTTAGGTCACCTTTTGTCTAAGGAGGGCCGTGCACTTACATCAGATCGTATTCAAGCAATTTTAGACACACCAGTACCCTCTACTCAGAAAGATGTTCGTGCATTCCTTGGTCTTACTTCTTTTTGTAGGCAATGGATATTAGGGTTTTCACACATTGTCAAACCTTTGCTAGCACTTTTGACTAAAGATACTCCAATGCACCTCCCATGGACAGATGAATGTGAGGCTGCTTTCCGGCAGCTACGACACGCCCTTTGTTCAGCACCAGTGTTAGGTACTCCAGATTACACGAAGCCTTTTGCACTTTACCTACATGAGAAAGATGGATGTACATTGTCAGTTTTAGTACAGACACATGGCAATAAGCAGCGTCCCTGTGCATATTTTTCAGCAGTACTTGATCCTGTCGCTCGAGCGTTGCCTGGGTGTTTTCGTTCAGTTGCCGCAACAGCTGTGTCAATACCTCAGAGTGAAGGGATAGTTTTGTCACATAAGCTGTTGGTGTTAGTACCCCATGCGGTTGATGATCTTTTAAATCAAACAAAGACGCAACATTTAACTAGCGCTCGCCTGACAGGATATGAATTGACATTGCTGGCTCCTCACATTATACTGAAAAGATGTGCAACACTAAGGGGGTCATTATAACCCTGGCGGACGGTGTTAAAGCTGCGGTAATACTGCAAACAGGCCGGTGGAAAAAAACAGGGAATTATGACCGTGGCGGAAACCGCCAAAATAGACAGCCACTTTAACACTCCGACCGCCACGGCGGTACAGACAAGCAGCGCGGCAGTCACTGCCAACAGACAGGCGTAAGACAAAGTACCGCCCACAGTATTACAACACACCAATCCGCCACCTTTTCCGGGGCGGATTCACCGTGGATAAAAACATGGTGGAAACAGCTTTTGCAATGGGAAAACGCTCACCTGAACACACGCCACGAGGAGGGAGGCCACCATGGAGCCCGAACTCCAAATACTCCCTGCGCTTGTCTTCCTGCTCCTCTACGAACACCAGCAACGGTGGCGCCGAAGACAACAGTGAGTACTGCACCTACGACATAGGGGAGGGGAGGCAAAAGTCAGGGACACACACACGCAACACCCCCACCCTCAACCCAACCCTCGCACACTACAACACACACACCAATGCATTTCCAAACATCACAGGAACAACCCACAACCCCCCGGAAGAATGCAAAGACAAAACCAAATTACTTGAACCATTGTAATGTATCCAAATATAGTAAGCTCATATATACACATTCAAAATATATATATCACGATTAGTAGTGCAGGTATGCACATTTCAATGTCCGTGGACCACTGGGCCCACAATGCATGGGCGAGGCCCACACTAGATACCTGTCCACAAACGGAGAGAACACTGCAGGGGCATCAGATCGAAATACAACAGGCACCTCAGGGGGAAGGGAAGGGGGGCACCTCAGCCAGATGAGTGCACCACGCCAGATCCACGACGGGGCTCCATGCCCATTGATGTATCCTGGGGAGTGCAGAGCCGCAGTCTCTCAAGTCTCTACAGTGGTTGGTTTGCCCACTGTACCATCCTGGGGAGTGCAAAGCCACAGTCTATCAAGTCTCTACAGTGGGTGGTTTGCCCACTGTACCATCCTGAGGAGAGCAAAGCCACAGTCTCTCAAGTCTCTACAGTGGTTGGTTTGCCCACTGTACCATCCTGGGGAGTGCAAAGCCACAGTCTCTCAAGTCTCTACAGTGGTTAGTTTGCCCACTGTACCATCCTGGGGAGTGCAAAGCCACTGTCTCTCAAGTCGATGCATGTCTCCACAGGTTCTCGAGGGGGACTGGTGCCCAGAGTGCTACATCCTGTGAAGGATTCAGGTAGTGGATGCAGTTCTCCACTGGTTCTGGAGGGGGACTGGTGCCCAGAGTGCTTCATCCTGTGAAGGATTCAGGTAGTGGATGCAGTTCTCCACTGGTTCTGGAGGGGGACTAGTGCCCAGAGTGCATCACGTTCCCCGTGACGGTCCCAGTTCTGTCACTGTCCCAGCTGCACATGGGCTAACGATGCTTGAGTTGTCGGTCTTTGCCCTGTTCAGCGGTGCTTTGCCATGGCGGTCTTTGCCCTGTTCAGCAGTGCTTGACTTTGCTGTCTCTGACCTGTTCAGCGGTGCTTGCCATGGCGGTCTTTGCCCTGTTCAGCGGTGCTTTGCCATGGCGGTCTTTGCCCTGTTCAGCAGTGCTTTGCCATGGTGGTCTTTGCCCTGTTCCGCCCTGCTTTGCCATGGCGGTCTTTGCCCTGTTCAGCGGTGCTTGACTTTGCTGTCTCTGACCTGTTCAGAGGTGCTTGCCATGGCGGTCTTTTCCCTTTTCAGCAGTGCTTTGCCATGGCGGTCTTTGCCCTGTTCAGCGGTGCTTGTCATAGCGGTCTTTGCCCTGTTCAGCGGTGCTTTGCCATGGCGGTCTTTGCCCTGTTCAGCGGTGCTTGACTTTACTGTCTCTGACCTATGCAGCGGTGTGTGGCATGACGGTCCTTCAGTGCCCAGCGGGGCTGTGGCTGCCGGGGCCCTCCAGGGCACTGACACTGGCAGTGGTCTCCGGACCAGTGACGATTGTGCTGCCCTCCTGGGCACTGACTCTGGCGGTGGTCTCCTGACCAGTGACAATTGTGCTGCCCTCCTGGGCACTGACTCTGGCGGTGGTCTCCTGACCAGTGACGATTGTGCTGCCCTCCTGGGCTCTGACTCTGGCAGTGGTCTCCTGACCAGTGACGATTGTGCTGCCCTCCTGGGCACTGACCCTGGCGGTGGTCTCCTGACCAGTGAAAATTGTGCTGTCCTCCTGGGCACTGACTCTGGCGGTGGTCTCCTGACCAGTGACTATTGTGCTGCCCTCCTGGGCACTGACTCTGGCAGTGGTCTCCGGACCAGTGACGATAGTGCTGGCGGTGGCGTCCTGGCCAGCGGGGAGGATGGCGGCCTTCTCCGCTGAGGCCAGAGATTGCAGGGTTCGATGAAGGGCAGCCTGACCAGAATGAATGCCCTCCAGGAATGCATTACTGTGTTGCCACTCCCTTTCTACACCTTGGATGGCATTCACAATGGTAGACTGCCCAACAGTGAGTGACCTGAGGAGGTCAATGGCCTCCTCACTGAGGGCAGCAGGGGTGACAGGGGCAGGGTCTGAGGTGCCGGGGGCGAAGGTGAGGCCCACCCTCCTGGGTGAGTGGGCACAGAGCGAAGGCTGAGGGGATGCTGGGAGGGCGGTGCTGGTAGGGGGGTGGCGGCTGTACCTGTAGAAGTGGGGGGCACAGATGGTGCTGCCACCACAAGGGAGCTCCCATCGGAGGACGAGTCCGTGTCGCTGTCTGCTGATCAGGTGACCGACGTGAAGCTCCCCTTGCCCTCCGTCCCACTGGTGTATTCAGAGTATGTGGTGTGGCCCTCCATGGCCATGTGGGATGCAGCTTCCTCGTGCTCTGGTGCCACTGTACCTCCGCCTGATGATGCTGATGCACAAAAGAACAGGGAGAGCACAAAAAGTGGGGGGGAAACAGAAGAAAGACAGGTTGAGTGCATGGCTTACCACTACCATTGGCGGACAATGCAGACACAGCAGCCCCCTGCACTACGCCGTGCTCTTGGCCTCTACAGATGCAGTTCCTGGGATATGCCCTATATGGCTATGAGTGTCATCTGTCCACATAGATGACACAGGGGCATGTATACCTGTACCTGGTACTCTACAGAGGTGGGGTGGAGTGGCACATGGCCTGCATTACGGAGGGGCCTAGCCTACGGAACTCACCCTGGCCTAGGGAAACCAACAGCTCTCCTCCCCCACCCAGACCCCTAGACTGCACACAAAGTCAGCAGAATGTGAGTGTACTCACACGCTTGTGTCTGCTGTGATGCCCTCAAGAGCCCATCCAACTCAGGGTAGGCCACCGCCATGATCCGGAACATCAGGGGGGGTCATGGTGCGACGGGCACCCCTCCCACGTTGGGAGGCCATCCCCAGCTCAGCCTCCGCCGTCTTCTTGCTTGAGCGGCGAATGTCCTCCCATCTTTTACGGCAGTGGGTGCTCCGTCTGTGGTGGACCCCAGGGTCCGGACTTCCTTGGCGATGGCACGCAAAATATCCTTCTTCTGGTGGGCGCTGACCTACATGACATGTACAGGGGAAGAAGAGAAGTCATTAGCAACAGCACCATCGAAGTGAGTGGCCCACATCCCTGCCATTGCCATGTGACGCATGCATTCACACTCCTTCATGCTCGCATAACTCTGCCCCCTTCCTTCTTACATCCAGCCCTCTCCACCCAGGCATAGCCAATACAACTTGCACCCTATGTACTCACCTGTTGGTCTGGAGGACCGTAGAGTAGCGTGTACTGGGGGAGGACCCCATCCACAAGCTTCTCCAACTCCTGTGCAGTGAAGGCAGGGGCCCTTTCCCCAGACACACGTGCCATTGTCTCTTCCATACCGAGGTCACAGCAGCACTTGCAGTGTAGGTCCTCTCCTGTCGAAGATCAGGTATCGAGTGAGTGAACAGATAGAAAATGGCGGTCACGTCCGCGGCAGTGACGTCCGCGGCGGTGCGTATCATCACCGCCGGCGCACTTCGTCATTGGCTCCTGGGACCCATAGGGTCCAATGTTCACCAATGCAGCATTGTGCCGCGGTCTTCGACGGCCTACCGCGACGGTGTACAACGCCAGCGCAGTTACCTCACATCCCATTGTTCCAGTTTAGAGGTCAGGCAGCCGCCATTTCAGGGGCCCACATGGCTTCATTCACAACTGCGTCACACATACCTAGGCCTGGACTCAACACACTTACAGACAAATCTTTGGGATTATGTTTTGTGTACTGTGTAGCTGTGGGTACATACCTCTGAGTTGCTTGACTCTGTGGTCGTTGTTGTCGTTACTAGGCACCGTCAGCTGGGACATGTGAGGAGATGGTAGAATCCTCTGGTGTACCGACTGCTGGTGGACCTGTTGACAATGGAGGAGCGACATTTAATCATCACCTACAGGTTTGACCGTGCCACAATCCAGGAACTGTGTACCCAGTTGGAGCCAGATCTGATATCACCAATCCGCCATCCCACAGGAATCCCCCCTCAAGTGCAGGTGCTGTCAGTGCTCCATTTCCTTGCAAGTGGGTCATTTCAAACAACAGTGGCCATGGCATCAGGGATGTCCCAGCCTATGTTTTCCAACGTGTTGTCCAGAGTGTTGTCTGCCCTGCTGAAACACGTGAGGAGCTACATCGTTTTCCCTCAGGTGGAGGATTTGGCTACATTAAAGGTGACCTCTATGCCCTGAGACATATCCCTAACATCATAGGTGCCATTGATAGGAGCCATGTGGCTTTGGTCCCCCCCCACAGGAGTGAACAGGTGTACAGGAACAGGAAGAATTATCATTCGATGAATGTACAGATGGTATGTTTGGCAGACCAGTACATCTCGCAGGTAAATGCTATGTTCCCTGGCTCAGTGCATGATGCCTACATCCTGCGGAATAGCAGCATCCCATATGTGATGGGTCAACTCCAGAGGCACCATGTGTGGCTATTAGGGGACTCTGGTTACCCCAACCTGTCATGGCTATTGACCCCAGTGAGGAATCCCAGGACCAGGGCAGAGGAACGCCACAATGAGGCCCATGGGCGGACTAGGAGGGTGATCGAACGCACCTTCGGCCTCCTGAAGGCCAGGTTCAGGTGCCTGCACATGACAGGTGGTTCCCTATTCTACTCACCAAGGAAGGTGTGCCAGATCATCATCGCCTGCTCTATGCTTCACAATCTCGCTTTGCGACGCCAGGTGCCTTTTCTGCAGGAGGATGGTCCAGATGACGGTGTTGTGGCAGCTGTGGAGCCTGTGAAGAGAGATGAGGAGGAAGCAGAGGAAGAAGGCATTAATAACAGGGACTCTGTCATACAGCAATATTTCCAGTGACACACAAATGAGAACAATTTTTTTTACTATTACATTTACTTTCACACTTCTACCTCTATCCTGTCTGTCAATTTGAAGCTGTATATGCTAACTGAGTGGTACATTTCCATTACTGTTTCACAAGTGTGGTTACCAACGTGTGTCATCTGCTTGCATCCTTCATGGGCTTGTGATGTATGACATAGGTATGTTGAAATTACATTTTCGAACAGATTTTGTCATTGTCATAGTTAATACACATTTTCTAAAACACAGACTGACTCCAGATTGTTTTGTGGTTCAAGGGTGTTTATTGAAGTGCTAATTATTTTGGGGATGTGGCAAAATGGTGATGGGTGATGGTGGATCTTGACTACGGAGAAAGGCCGTGCTATATCACCTGACGAATCTGCAGAGTTCTTCCCGGACCATACAATTTCTGGAGTGTCGCAATATAATTTGAGACCGAGGAAAGACTCCGTAGTGCTGGAGAAAACTGGTTGAGCTACCACCCTGGGTTAGTGAAACAGAGAGCCAATGTGGCAAGGGGGGGGGATCAGCCATGCATTAGAGTAGTGACACCCGTCTTGGCCCGTGGTGAAGAAATCAGTGGCTGCCCAGAGATAAGAGCTCCAACGATTGTTTTAAATTAATTTCTGAAAGGGTCGATTATCACTGTTGCTAAAATGAATAACAAACTGATCATTATTACTATGGGGTTTGTTGTTTTTTTGGTGGTTACAGCAACAATCACCTGGTTTGTTGAAAAGAAGGCTCCTGCTTGTGAGTTTTTTGTTGCCACTACTCCAGTACCAGAGGATCACTATTACTTTACGCTTCCCTATCAAGAGCAGAAGCACCGTCAATCGTACTTCAATAATACTTTCATTCAGATGTTGCATCAAACTCATAATGCTACAAATACTACTAACTGTTGGGTATGTGGAATGATACCTGTGCATCAAAAGAAAGGAGGAACACCTTTCATTCCTCTTCCTTTTTCACACAATGGTTCTTGTCAAGCTTGGTATACGCTTTTGTTTGCATCTGGAAAACGTACAGAGGGCTGACTTCTTTTTCGCCTTAATAAAGTATGCTACCAAGAGAAAGATGGGTATCCCCAAGCCAAAGGAACTAAATGGGAATGGGAAGAGTATCAACCGGACAATGTTTCAATACCACATGTCTTCACAAATATAAGAGACTCTGACAAGAAAGAACAATTTGTGATTTCTGTTACAAAAACTAAAGCAGATTTATGTATACGTAGCATTGGGAGAATTCTAGTGGGGATAAGCGATTGTACCTTGATTTTAACTATTGAGGGTTTAAATAATAGTAGTTTTACATCTTCACATAATACATATTTTGTTT
The DNA here is from genome assembly GCF_031143425.1 of Pleurodeles waltl. Classification (NCBI taxonomy): domain Eukaryota; kingdom Metazoa; phylum Chordata; class Amphibia; order Caudata; family Salamandridae; genus Pleurodeles; species Pleurodeles waltl. Next base: position 1,849,813,368 of record NC_090440.1, read on the forward strand.
GTGGTAACTATGGATATTACCAACTACCTGTTGGGTGGTCAGGTGTGTGTTATGTATCTTTTCTATTACCCCATGTGTTTTTGGCCCCTGCATCATGTCACTGAGATTTTAAACTGTTCAATTACATCATTAAAAATAGATATAAAAGGACAATAAGTACAAATGAGGTAGACCAAACGGATACTAGCCTGCAACAATATGTTGATTTTAATTTAGGTTTGTTCTCCTTTGTGGGTGCTGCGTTAAACAGTAGGAAAGTGAGATGATTGACTAGGGTTGTGGAAGCTGTTACCAATCAGGCAGCTCTGGCACTTAGGAATATTACTGAGGAGCTCCAAATTGCGAGGATTGTAGCGCTCCAAAATCGTATGGTACTAGATGTGATATTAGCTGATCGAGGTGGTGCATTTCGCATCATCCGTAGTAGTTGCTGTGTTTTCTTTCCAGATCACTCACCTTCAGTATATGATGCAATATCTAAATTGCATAAAATTGCTGAAGAAATCCACACAGAGACTGTTACTTGGACATTTTCTGGATGGTTTTGGGCTCTTGTTTCCGCTTGGGGCTGGAAACTACTGACTATCCTGTGTGTAATGATTGCAATATTTTTCACATGCTGTATCTGTATTCAATGTGGTCCAATGTTCTGCTCCATGTGTCTTACTGCTTGTATGCCTACCAAAAGAAATATTACCGAAATGAAAGCACAACACATGTTAGATAAGGAAATAGCTAAAATGATGAGCATAAATATACAATATGAATATTTAGATTATCCCAGAAAGATGAACGTCTTCAGCTAATGCTGAAAGGATTGTCTGTTGTAAGTCAGTAGCGATTAGATTAAGCATTAGCAGAAGACATCTTGTATTTAGCAACTATTGTGAACATTTTGCAGAATCCATTTTGTAATCATGGCAGCCATTTTGTCTGCCATGTGCTCGCCATGTGCTCTGTCCTACCTTTCCGTTAACTACTCTTGGAAATCTGTCTAGTGACAAGTTATATTTAGCATCTCCCACTTTCGCACATGCCCAGTAAGATCTGCAGCTGTTAGTAATCAGTAACAGACAGTAATGTGTCAACTAGTCCTTGAAAACTGTTAGTCTCTCCTACCTGTCGACTGTGCATTTCCATATGACCTTATATGTATGTAAGTCTTGCTTCTATAATTGTACCACCTTCTTTTAGCCCCTGCGTGGGTATAAAAGGACCATGCGCTCTTAGTTCAGTATGCTACTTCAAACATTACCGAAGGGAGCTGTTTGAACTGTAGTACCACCTCATGAGGTTTAATAAACTTTGTCTTTTATTTCAGTTTCTGTGCCAACTTCTTCCTATATGGTCTGAGGACTTTGTGCAGAGAAGGACGAACCCCTTGCATTAGTAGGCCTTGCTGAGGCTTACTTTGACAATTTGAGGTGGTGGAGCGCAAGAGCGAAGTCACCTACCTGGTGGACTTGCGGACTCCCAGGAATCCCTTGAGGGTCCTGCATGTGAACTGGCTCAAGCCACACTTTGAGCAGACTAAATTGTCCATGCTCCTAGCAACAGATGATAGGTTGGAGGAACAGAGTGAGCCTCTTCCTGACTTCTTGACTGCTGGAGAGAAGGACGGGTCTGTGGAGGGAGTAAAGCTCTCCCCTCCCTGACCCCAGAGCAGCAGAGGGACTGTCTCCAGTCAGTTTGCCTCCCTATTTTCCCTGTTCTCAAGGATCACACACTGTGGACACTGGGGACAGTCCTCCTGTTAAACACAAAGTTTACAGAGTGGCCTACAGGGTTAGGGCTAACATTAAGGATGAAGTTTCTAAAATATTAGCATTGGGGGTTATTGAGTCCTCTAGCAGCCCTTCGGTCAGTCATTTGGTCCCAAAAGCTGCTGCTCCTGATGCCACTCCAGGACTCAGGTTCTGTGTAGATTACCTCGGACTCAATGCGCATCCCATCCCCCAAGCTGATGAGCTCATTGACCGGTTGGGAGCTGCCAAAAATCTAAGTACATTTGATCCTACCTTTGGGTATTGGCAGAGTGCCCTAACTGAGGGGGCTAAGGAGAGGTCCGCATTCTTCACACCAGAAGGGCACTACCAGTTTATGGTGAAGCCCTTTGGGATGAAGAGTGCCTCGGTCACCCCTCAGAGGTTAGTAAAACCAGGTGTTACTGGATGATTTCAGTGCCGTCTACCTGGATGACATTGCTGTATTCAGTTTCACATGGGAGGAACACTTGCAACACCTCTGCAAAGTATTGGAGGCCTTGTAGAAGGCAAGCCTCACTATTAAAACAAGCAAGTGCCAAATACAGCAGGGTTCTATGGTGTACTTGGGACACCAGGTGGGGAGTGGCCAAGTGGCACCCATACAGCCACAAATTGAAACCATTCTGGCTTGGGAACCTCCCAAGACCCAGATTAAGGTGAGGGCCTTCTTAGGTCTCACTGGATACTATAGGAGGTTTGTTAAGGAGTATGGCACAATTGTTGCTCCCTTAACTGAGTTAACATCCAAAAAGTAGCCAAGAATTGTGATCTGGACTGCGTCTTGCCAGACAGCTTTGGATGCCCGAAGGCTGCCATGTGCACAGCACCTGTGCTGAAGGCACCTGACTATTTCAAGGAATTTGTTGTGCAAACAGACGCCTCAGATTATGATATTGGAGCAGTACTCTCACACCTTAATGAAGAGGGCCTGGATAAACCTGTTGCCTTCTTTAGCAGGAGGTTACTTCCCAGGGAACATACGTGGAGTGCAATTGAGCGTAAATCTTTTGCTGTGGTCTGGGCACTAAAGAAGGTAAGACTCTACTTGTTTGGGACTCACTTCTGGGTTCAGACAGACCACACGCCCTTCAGATGGTTAATGCAGATGAGGGGTGAGAACCCCAAATTATTGAGGTGGTCAATCTCCCTACAGGGAATGGACTTTACAGTGGAACACCACCCTGGCTCTGACCATGCAATATCTGATGGTCTGCCCAGATTCTTACGCCTTAGTGATGAAAAATCCCATGAGGTTGGGTAGTTGCTCCCCAATTTCAGCTGGGGAGACACGTGTTAGACTTGGCATCATTGGAATGGCCTCCCCTAACTTATTGCCTCTATTTCCCAGGTTGCTTCTGTGTGCTGGACTCTGTTTTTGCTGTTTTGTTTGCTCTGAATACTTTACCTCTGCTGAGCAGTGTTCAAGTGTAAGTGCTCCCTGTATAAATTGTATGTGTACATTGGCTTATCCATGATTGGCATATTTGATTTACTAGTAAGTCATTAGTAAAGTACACTAGAAGTTCCTAGGGCCTGTAAATTAAATGCTACTAGTGGGCCTACAGCAATGGTTGTGCCACTCACGTTAGTAGCCCTGTAAACATGGTTCAGACCTGCCACTGCAGTGTCTGTGTGCACAGTCTTAAACTGCCAATTCGACTTGCCAAGTGTACCCTCTTGCCAGGCCTAAACCTTCCCTTTTTATACCTGTAGGACACCACTAAGGTAGGCCCTGGGTAGCCCCATGGGCAGGGCACAGTGTATGTTAAAGGTGGGAAATGTACTTATGTGTCATGACATTGAAATACTGCCAAATGTGTTTTTCACTGCTGCAAGGCCTATCTCTCAGAGGTTGACATGGGGGCTGCCTTTAAATATCATTAAAACGCAGATTCCCTTTGGGAGCAGATGCAATTGTGGAGTTTGGGGTCTTTGAACTAGCAATTAAAAAATACATAATTAGTGCATAAAAAGTGAAGTTGGTTTTTAGATTGTGTGGTTGAAAATGCCACTTTTAGAAAGTAGGCATTTTCTTGCTTAAACCATTCTGTGACTCTGCCTGTTTCTGGATTCCCTGTCAGGGTCAGTTTGACAGTTGGGCTGTTTGGATGTCTCCTCTAGACAGTGACACAAAGGGAGCTGGTGAGTAACTTACATATCCTAATGGACCATCTAGGCTGAGGTGAGGGAAGGAGTGGTCACTTACACCTGAAAATGCTGTGCCTGCCCTCACACAATACCGTCTCCAACCACCTGGTGTGTGTCTGGGACCTGGTCTGGGCACGGCAGGATCTTGAAAACTACAGAGACTTCTCTTTGAAGTAGGCCTACTTCAAAGGCAGAAAGGGGTATAAGAAGAACACCCAAAACCCCTAAAAATCATATTACCTTTGGAACCAAGATGAACTTCTGCCTGGGAAAAGAGCTGAAGAAGCTGGAGGAGGAGTACTGCCCCTTTGCCTGTGACTGTGCTTTGCTGGGTTGGCCTGCTGTGACTGCTTTTACCTGAAGGAGGACGAAGACTGACTTGTGAAAAAATTTCCAAGGGCTTGAACTTGACTAGCCTCATGTTGTTGAAGTCTCAGGGACAACAAAGACTTCTCTCTGCCAGTACCTGGGCTTTCTGCTGAGAGTCCTGCCTCCCAAGTGGTGCCTTAACCTGTCTCTGGGCCCTTGAGAGTTGAAGCTGGTGGAAAAGGACAGAAATCCACACAGAGACTGCCGTGTGGTGAAACTTTTGATGCACCATCCACCTCGTGGCTTATAAACGATGTGCCTCCGGCCTCGCGGCTAAAATCAATGCTCTACCTGCATTGCAGTTTAAATATCGACCCAATGCAGCTGGAGAAATGACGGACAACACTGCTGTTAATGACGTAAGACCCCACACAGCGTGGTTTCTTGACACCGTGCAACCGGATTTCAACACAAAATCGCTGGGCACAGAAAATCAATGCAAAGTCTGCCTAGACCCGAGGTGCCCATCCGGGATCGACGCACAGCTCTAGTGGGAGAGAGGAAACAACGCGCGCCAAGCCAACCGGAGGAGGATTGATGCACGGTCCCGCTTGCAAG